>NW_020838004.1:8781692-8837276 GCF_003676395.1 Aethalodelphis obliquidens | reverse complement strand
AAAGATGCTCAATATCACTAATTATTAGAGAAATGCAAATCAAAACTACAATGAGGTTATCACCTCACACCAGACAGAAGAGACATTATCAAAAAAATCTACAAGCGGGAGACTACAGGTGGTGGAGCGGAGGAAGCTTCATAGCCACAGAGGAGAGCTCAGCAACAGAGGTGAGGAGGGCAAAACAGAGAGATCTCTGCACAGAGGATCGGTGCCGACCAGCACTCACCACCCCGAGAGGCTTGTCTTCTCACCCACCAGGACGGGTGTGTGCTGGGAGAAGAGACTCAGGCTTCAGTCAGATCCTAGGGAAAGGATTGGGGTTGGCTGAATGAACACAGCCTGAAGGGGACTAGTGAGCCACAGCTAGCCGGGAGGGAGTCCTGGAAAAAGTCTAGAGCTGCCAGAGAGACAAGAGACTTTTTCTTGCCTCTTTGTTTCCTGGTGCACGAGGAAAGGGGATTAAGAGCGCCACTTAAAGGATTTCCAGAGACGGGCGTGAGCCACAGCTATCAGCGTGGACCACAGAGACAGGCATAAGACATTAAGGCTGCTGCTGCAGCCACTAAGAAGCCTGTGTGCAAGCACAGGTCAGTATCTACACCTCCCCTCCTGGGAGACTGCAGCCTGCCAATGCCAGGGTCCCGGGATCCAGGGACAACTTCCCCAGGAGAACACACAGCACACCTCAGGCTGATGCAGTGTCATGCCAGCCTCTACCACTGCAGACTTACCCCGAACTCTGTACCCCTCTCTACCCCCAGGCCTTAGTGATCCAGAGCCCCCGAATCAGCGGCTCTTTAAACCCTGTCCTGACTGAGCGAAGAACAGATGCCCTCAGGCGGCCTACACGTAGAGGCGGGTCCAAATCCAAAGCTGAACCCCAGGAGCTGTGCAAGAAAACAAGAGAAAGGGAAATCTATCCAGCAACCTCAGGAGTACCGGATTAAATCTCCACAATCAATGTGAGGTACACTGCATCTGTTTAATACCTGAATAGAGAGCAAATCATCCCAAATTGAGGAGGTGGACTTTGGGAGCAAAGATATATATTTTTCTCTTTTTCTTTTTTTGTGAGTGTGTATGTGTATGCTTCTGTGTGTGATTTTGTCTGTATAGCTTTGCTTTCACCATTTGTCCAAGGATTCTGTCTGAATTTTTTGTTTTTTCTAGTATAGATTTTAGCACTTGTTATCATTGGTAGATTTGTTTTTTGGTTTGGTTGCTCTCTACTTTCTTTTCTTTTTTTATTACATTTAAGTTTGTTTTAATAATTATTTTTTATTTTAATAACTGTATTTTATTTTATTATATTTTATTTATCTTTTTCTTTCTTCTTTTTTCTCCCTTTTATTCTGAGCCATGTGGATGACAGGCTCTTGGTGCTCCAGCCAGGCGTCAGGGCTGTGCCTCTGAGGTGGGAGAGCCATGTTCAGGACACTGCTCCACAAAAGACCTCCCACTTCCACATAACATCTAAAGGTGAAAATCTCCCAGAGATCTCCATCTCAATGCCAAGACCCAGCTCCACTCAACCACCAGCAAGCTCCAGTGCTGGACACCCGATGCCAAACAACTAGCAAGACAGGAACACAAACCCACCCATTAACAGAGAGGCTGCCTAAAATCATAGTAAGGCCACAGATACCCCAAAACACACCACCAGATGTGGACCTGCCCAGTAGAAAGACAAGAACCAGCCTCATCCACCAGAACACAGGCACTAGCTCCCTCCACCAGGAAGCCTACACAACAAACTGAACCAAAAACAGCCACTGGGGGCAGACACTAAAAACAATGATAACTATGAACCTGAAGCCTGCAAAAAGGAGACTCCAAACACAGTAAGTTAAACAAAATGAAAAGACACAGAAACACACAGCAGATGAAGGAGCAAGGTAAAAACCGACCAGGCCTAACAAATGAAGAGGAAATAGTCAGTATCCTGAAAAAAAATTCAGAATGATAGGAAAGATGATCCAAAATCTTGGAAATAGAATGGAGAAAATACAAGAAATGTTTAACAAGGACCTAGAAAAACTAAAGAGCAAACATACAGTGATGAACAACACAATAAATGAAATTAAAAATTCTCTAGAATGGATCAATAGCAGAATAATTGAGGCAGAAGAACAGATAAGTGACCTGAAAGATAAAATAGTGGAAATAATTACTTCAGAGAAGAATAAAGAAAAAAAAGAAAGAAAAGTATTGAGAACACTCTGAGAGACCTCTCGTACAACATTAAATGCACCAACATGTGAATTATAGGGGTCCCAGAAGAAGAAGAGAAAAAGAAAGGGACTGAGAAATTTGAAGGGATTAGTTGAAAACTTCCTTAATATGGGAAAGGAAATAGTTAATCAAGTCCAGGAAGCACAGAGAGTCCCATACAGGATAAATGCAAGGAGAAACATGCCAAGACACATATTAATCAAATTATCAAAAATTAAATACAAAAATATATATTAAAAGCAGAAAGGGAAAAACAAAAAATAACATACAAGGGAATCCCAATAAGGTTAACCCCTGAACTTTCAGCAGAAACTCAGCAAGCCAGAAGGGAGTGGCCCAACATATTTAAAGTAATGAAGGGGAAAAGCATACAACCAAGATTACTCTACACAGCAAGGATCTCATTCAGATTTGATGGAGAAATTAAAAGTTTTACAGACAAGCAAAAACTAAGAGAATTCAGCACCACGAAACCAGCTTTAAAACAAATGCTAAAGGAACTTCTCTAGGCAGGAAACACAAGAGAAGGAAACGACCTACAATTACAAACCCAAAACAATTAAGAAAATGGTAATTGGAACATACATATTGATAATTACCTTAAATATAAATGGATTAAATGCTCCAATCAAAAGATAAAGACTGGCTGAATACACACAAAAGCAAGACCTGTGTATATGCTGTCTACAAGAGACCACTTCAGACCTAGGGACACATTCAGAGTAAAAGTGAGGGGATTGAAAAAGATATTCCATGCAAATGGAAGTCAAAAGAAAGCTGGAATAGCAACTCTCATATCAGACAAAAATAGAATTTACAATAAAGACTATTACAAGAGACAAAGAAGGACACTACATAATGATCAAGGGATCAATCCAAGGAGAAGATATAACAATGGTAAATATTTCTGCACCCAATATAGGAGGACTTCAATACATAAGGCAAATACTAACAGCTATAAAAGGAGAAATCAACAGTAACACAATCATAGCAGGGGACTTTAACACCACACTTTCACCAATGGACAGATCATCCAAAATGAAAATAAATAAGGAAACACAAGCTTTAAATGATACATTACACAAGATGGATTTAATTGATATTTATAGACATTCCATTCAAAAACAACAGAATACACTTTCTTCTCAAGTGCTCATTGAACATTCTTCAGGATAGATCATATCTTGGGTCACAAATCAAGCCTTGGTAAATTTTAGAAAATTGAAATTGTATCAAGTATATTTTCTAACCACAATGCTATGAGACTAGATATCAATTACAGGAAAAAAATCTGTAAAAAAATACAAACACATGGAGGCTAAACAATACACTACTTAATAACCAAGAAATTACTTAAGAAATCAAAGACCAAATCAAAAAATACCTAGAAACAAATGACAATTAAAACACGATGACCCAACTCCTATGGGGTGCAGCAAAAGCAGTTCTAGGAGGGAAATTTATAGCAATACAATCCTATCTTAAGAAACAAGAAACATCTCAAATAAACAACTTAACCTTACCCATAAAGCAATTAGAGAAAGAAGAACAAAAAAACCCAAGTTAGCAGAAGGAAAGAAATCATAAAGATCAGATCAGAAATAAATGAAAAAGAAATGAAGGAAACTATAGCAAAGATCTATAAAACTAAAATTGGTTCTTTGAGAAGATAAACAAAATTGATAAACCATTAGCCAGACTCATCAAGAAAAAAAGGGAGAAGACTCAAATCAATAGAATTAGAAATGAAAAAAGGAGAAGTAACAACTGACACTGCAGAAATAAAAAGGATCATGAGAGATTACTACAAACAACACTATGCCAATAAAATGGACAACCTGGAAGAAGTGGACAAATTCTTAGAAATGCACAACCTTCTGAAACTGAACCAGGAAGAAATAAAATATATGAACAGACCAAGCACAAGCACTGAAATTGAAACTGTGATTAAAAATCTTCCAACAGGGACTTCCCTGGTGGTGAAATGGTTAAGAATTCACCTGCCAATGCAGGGGACACGGGTTTGAGCCCTCGCCTGGGTAGATCCCACAGGCCGTGGAGCAACTAAGCCCACGTACCACAACTAATGAGCCTGCACTCTGGAACCTGTGAGCCACAACTACTGAAGCCCACACAATGCAATGACGAGCAGTCCCCACTCACCGCAACTAGAGAAAGCCTACATGCAGCAATGAGGACCCAACACTGCCAAAACTAAATAATGAATAAAATAAATAAATTTATAAAGAAAATCTTCGAACAAACAAAAGCAAAAGACCAGATGGCCTAGAGGTGAATTCTATCAAACATTTAGAGAAGAGCTAACACCTATCCTTCTCAACTCTTCCAAAATATAGCAGAGGTAGGAACACTCCCAAACTCATTCTACGAGGCCACCATCACCCTGATACCAAAACCAGACAAAAATGTCACAAAGAAAGAAAACTACAAGCCAATATCACTGATGAACATAGATGTAAAAATCCTCAACAAAATACTGGCAAACAGAATCCAACAGCATATTAAAAGGATCATACACCATGATCAAGAGGGGTTTATATCAGGAATGCAAGGATTCTTCAATGCATGCAAATCAATCAATGTGACACACCATATTAAAACATTGAAGGAGAAAAACCATATGATCATCTCAATAGATGCAGAAAAATCTTCTGACAAAATTCAACACCGATTTATGATAAAAACCCTCCAGAAAGTAGGCATAGAGGGAACTTACCTCAACATAATAAAGGCTATATATGAAAAACCACAGCAAACATCATCCTCAATGGTGAAAAACTGAAACCATTTCCACTAAGATCAGGAACAAGACAAGGTTGCCCACTCTCACCACTATTACTCAACATACTTTTGGAAGTTTTAGCCACAACAATCAGAGAAGAAAAATAAATAAAAGGAATCAAATTGGAAAAGAAGAAGTAAAGCTGTCACTCTTTGCAGTGGCATACATAGGGACATACATAGAGAATCCTAAAGATGCCATCAGAAAACTACTAGAGTTAATCAATGAATTTGGTAAAGTTTCAGGATACATAATTAATGCACAGATATCTCTTGCATTCCTGTACACTAAGGATGAAATATCTGAAAGAGAAATTAAGGAAACACTCCCATCTACTTTTGCAAAACAAGAATAATATACCTAGGAATAAACCTACCTAGGGAAACAAAAGACCTGTATACAAAATATTATAAAACACTGATGAAAGAAATCAAAGAAGACACAAAGATGGAGAGATATAGCATGTTCTTGGATTGGAAGAATCAATAATGTGAAAATTACTATACTACCTAAAGCAATCTACAGATTCAATGCAATCCCTATCAAATTACCAATGGCCTTTTTTAAAGAACTAGAACAAGAAATCTTAAAATTTGTTTGGAGACACAAAAGACCCCAAATAGCCAAAGCAGTCTTGAGGGAAAAAAACGGAGCTGGAGGAATCAGGCTCCCAGATTTCAGGCTATACTACAAAGCTATAGTAATCAAGACAATATGGTACTGGCACAAAAACAGACATATAGATCAATGGAACAGGATAGAAATCCCATAGATAAACCCATGAACATATGGTCACCTTATCTTTGATAAAGTAGGCAAGAACATATAGTGGGGAAAAGACAGCCTCTTCAGTAAGTGGTACTGGGAAAACTGGGCAGCTACATGTAATAGAATGAAATTAAAACACTCCCTAACAGCAAACACAAAAATATAATCAAAATGCATTAAAGACCTAAATGTAAGGCCAGACACTATTAAACTCTTAGAGGAAAACATAGACGGAACACTCCATGACGTAAATCACAGCAAGATCCTTTTTGATCCACCTCCTAGAGAGATGGAAAAAAAAAACAGAAATAAAGAAATGGGACCTAATGAAACTTAAAACCATTTGCACAGCAAAGGAAACCATAAACAAGATGAAAAGACAATCCTCATGTTGTGAGAAAATATTTGCAAATGAAGCAATGGACAAAGGATTAATCTCCAAAATTTACAAGCAGCTCAATATCATAAAAACAAAAAACCCAATCCCAAAATGGGCAGAAGACCTATATAGACATTTCTCCAAAGAATATATACAGATTGCCAACAAACACATGAAAGAATGTTCAATGTCATTAATCATTAGAGAAATGCAAATCAAAACTTCAATGAGATATCATCTCACACCGGTCAGAATGGCCATCATCAAAAAATCTACAAACAATAAATTCTTGAGAGGGTGTGGATAAAAGGGAACCCTCTTGCACTGTTGGTGAGAATGTAAATTGATACAGCCACTATGAAGAACAGTCTGGAGGTTCCTTAAAAAACTAAAAATAGAACTACCGTATGACCACTACCGTATGAGCAATCCCACTATCGGGCACATACCCTGAGAAAACCATAATTCAAAAAGAGTCTTGTACCACGATGTTCATTGCAGCTCTATTTACAATAGCCAGGATATGAAAGCAACCTAAATGTCCACCAACAGATGAATGGATAAAGAAGATGTGACACATATATACAATGGAATATTACTCAGCCATAAAAAGAAATGAAATTGAGTTTTTTGTAGTGAGGTTGGTGGACCTAGAGTCTGTCATACAGAGTGAAGTAAATCAGAAAGACAAAAACAAATACCGTATGCTAACACATATGTATGGAATCTAAGAAAAAAAAAAAAGGTAATGAAGAACCTAGGAGCAAGATGGGAATAAAGACACAGACCTACTAGAGAATGGTCTTGAGGATAGAGGGAGGGGAAGAGTATGCTGGGATAAAGTGAGAGAGTGGCATGGACATATATACCCTACCAAATGTAAAATAGATAGCTAGGGGAAGTGGTTGCATAGCACAGGGATATCAGCTCAGTGCTTTGTGACCACCTAGAGGGGTGGGAGAGGGAGAGTGGGAGGGAGGGAGATGCAAGAGGGAAGAGATATGGGGATATATGTATATGTATAACTGATTCAGTTTGTTAAAAAGCAGAAACTAACACTCCACTGTAAAGGAATTATAGTCTAATAAATATGTTAAAGAAAATCCACAAGCAATAAATGCTGGAGAGGGTATGGATAAAAGGGAACCCTCCTACACTGTTGGTTGGAATGTATATTGGTAGAGCCACTGTGGAGAATAGTATGGAGGTTCCTTAAAAAACTAAAAATAGTGCTACCATATGATACAGCAATACTTTAATTCAAAACCTATCAGGCAAGATTAGAGACTAACATAAAGATACCATTCATGTATTAATCCAAAAGAAAATAATACATATCTTTAATACTAAGCATATCAGTATAGAAGTGAACACAGTCTGTCCTTAAGCAGTATGATTATAGTGAAATCTGGAATCAGAATTTTGAAGTATAATATGCAGGGAGGAACCAAGATGGCAGAGTAGAAGGACTTGCTCTCACTCCCTCTTGTGAGAACCCCAGAATCACAACTAGCTCCTGGATAATCATCGCAGGAAGACACTCTAACTGAACAAAAAAGATATCCCACATCCAAAGACAAAGGAGAAGCCACAATGAGATGGTAGGAGGGGCGCAATCACAATAAAATCAAATCCCATAACTGCTGGGTGGGTGACTCACAGACTGGAGAACACTTGTACCACAGAAGTCCACCAAGTGGGGTGAAGGTTCTGAGTTCCACATCAGGCTTCCCAGCCTGGAGGTCTGGCAACGGTAGGAGGAATTCCTAGAGAATCAGACTTTGAAGCCTAGTGGGAATTGATTGGAGGACTTCGACAAGACTGGGGGAAACAGAGACTCCACTCTTGGAGGGCACAAACAAAGTAATTTGCACATCGGGGCCCAGGGGAAAGAGCAGTGACCCCAGGGGAAACTGAAGCAGACCTACCTTCTAGTGTTGGAAGGTCTCCTGCAGAGGTGGGGGGTGGCTGTGGCTCACCGTGGGGACAAGGACACTGGCAGCAGAAGTTCTGGAAAATACTCCTTGGCATGAGCCCACCCAGAGTCTGTCATTAGCCCCAGCAAAGAGCCCGGGTAGGCTCCAGTGTTTTGTTGCCTCAGGCCAAACAACCAACAGGGAGGGAACCCAGCCCTACCCATCAATAGTCAAGCAGATTAAAGTTTTACTGAGCTCTGCCCACCAGAGCAACAGTCAGCTCTAACCACCACAAGTCCTTCCCATCAGGAAAATTACACAAGCCTCTTAGATAGCCTCATCCACTGGAGGGCAGACAGCAGAAGCAAGAAGAACTACAATCCTGAAGCCTGTGGAACAAAAACCACATTCACAGAAAGATAGACAAGATGAAAAGTTAGGGGGCTATGTACCAGATGAAGTAACAAGATAAAACGCCAGAAAAACAACTAAATGAAGTGGAGATAGGTGACCTTCCAGAAAAAGAATTCAAAATAATGATAGTGAAGATGATCCAGGACCTCGGAAAAAGAATGGAGGCAAAGATTGAGAAGATGCAAGAAATGTTTAGCAAAGACCTAGAAGAATTAAAGAACAAACAAACAGAGATGAACAATACAATAGCTGAAATGAAAACTACACTAGAAGGAATCAATAGCAGAATAACTGTGGCAGAAGAATGGATAAGTGACCTAGAAGACGGAATGTTGGAATTCACTGCTGCAGAACAGAATAAAGTAAAAAGAAAGAAAAGAAATGAAGACAGCCTAAGAGACCCCTGGGGCAACATTAAATGCAACAACATTCACATTATAGGGGTCCCAGAAGGAGAAGAGAGAGAGAAAGAACCAGAGAAAATATCTGAAGAGATTATAGTCAAAAACTTCCCTAACATGGGAAAGGAAATAGCCACCCAAGTCCAGAAAGCACAGAGAGTCCCATACAGGATAAACCCAAGGAGAAACATGTCGAGACACATAGTAATCAAACTGGCAAAAATTAAAAGCAAAGAAAAATTATTGAAAGCAGCAAGGGAAAAATGAAAAATAACATACTAGGGAACTCCCATAAGGTTAACAGCTGATTTCTCAGCAGAAACTCTACAAGCCAGAAGGGAGTGACATGATATACACAAAGTGATGAAAGGGAAGAACATACAATGAAGATTACTCTATGCAGCAAGGATCTGGTTCAGATTCGATGGAGAAATCAGAAGCTTTACAGACAAATGAAAACTAAGAGAATTCAGCACCACCACACCAGTTCTACAACAAATGCTAAAGGAACTTCTCGAAGTGGGAAATACAAGAGAAGAAAAGGACCTACAAAAACAAAAACCCAAAACAATTAAGATAATGGTCATAGGAACGTACATATCAATAATTACCTTAAACATGAATGGATTAAATGCTCCAACCAAAAGACACAGGCTTGCTGAATGGATTAAAAAACAAGACCTATCTATATGCTGTCTACAAGAGATCTACTTCAGACCTAGGGACATATTCAGACTGAAAGTTCGGGGATGGAAAAAGATATTCCATGCAAATGGAAAACAAAAGAAAGCTGGAGTAGCAATACTCATATCAGATAAAGTAGACTTTAAAATAAAGTATGTTACAAGAGACAATAAAGGGCACTTCATAATGGTCAAAGGATCAATCCAAGAAGAAGATATAACAATTATAAATATATATATGCACCCAAGATAGGAGCACCTCAATACATAAGGCAAATGTTAACAGCTCTAAAAGAGGAAATTGAGAGTAACATAAAAATAGTGGGGAACTTTAACACCTCACTTACACCAATGGACAGATCATCTAAAATGAAAATAAATAAGGAAACAGAAGCTTTAAATGGCACAACAGACCAGATAGATTTAATTGATATTTATAGGACATTCCATTCAAAAACAGCAGATTACACTTTCTTCTCAAGTGTGCTCAGAATATTCTCCAGGATAGATCACATGTTGGGTCACAAATCAAGCCTCAGTAAATTTAAGTAAATTGAAATCATGTCAAGCAACTTTTCTGATCACAATGCTTTGAGATTAGAAATCAATTACAGGGAAAAAAAATGTAAAAATCAGAGTACATGGAGGCTAAACAATACGGTACTAAATAACAAAGAGATCACTGAAGAACTCAAAGAGGAAATCAAAAAAATACCTAAAGACAAATGACAATGAAACAGAATGATCCAAAACCTATGGGATGCAGCAAAAGCAGTTCTAAGAGGGAAGTTTATAGCTATACAATCCTCCCTCAAGAAACAAGAGAAATCTCAACTAAACAATCTAACCTTACACCTAAAGGAACTAGAGAAAAAGAACAAACAAAACCCAAAGTTAGTAGAAGGAAATAAATTATAAAGATCAGAGCAGAAATAAATGAAATAGAAACAAAGGAAACAGTAGCAAAGATTAATAAAACTAAAAGCTGGTTCTTTGAGAAGATAAACAAAATTGATAAATCATTAGCCACACTCATAAAGAAAAAGAGGGAGAGGACTCAAATCAATAAAATTAGAAATGAAAAAGGAGAAGTTACAATAGACACCACAGAAATACAAAGCATCCTAAAGACTACTACAAGCAACTCTATGGCAATAAAATGGACAACCTGGAAGAAATGGACAAATTCTTAGAAAGTTATAACTTTCCAAGACTGAACCAGGAAGAAGGGTAATTATGAACAGACAAATCACAAGTAATGAAATTGAAACTGTGATTAAAAATCTTCAAACAAACAAAAGTCCAGGACCAGATGGCTTCACAGGTGAATTCTATCAAACATTTAGAGAAGAGCTGACACCCATCCTTCTCAAACTCTTCCAAAAAATTGCAGAGGAAGGAACACTCCTAAACTCATTCTATGAGGTCGCCATCACCCTGTTACCAAAACCAGACAAAGATACTATAAAAAAAGAAAATTACAGACCAATATCATGGATGAATATAGATGGAAAAATCCTCAACAAAATACTAGCAAACAGAATCCAACAACACATTAAAAGGATCATACACCATGGTCAAGTGGGATTTATCCCAGGGATGCAAGGATTCTTAAATATATGCAAATCAATCAATGTAATACACCATATTAACAAATTGAAGAATAAAAAACATATGATCATCTCAATACATGCAGAAAAAGCTTTTGACAAAATTCAACACCAATTTATGATAAAAACTCTCCAGAAAGTGGGCTCAGAGGGAACCTACCTCAACATAATAAAGGCCATATACGACAAACCCCCAGCAAACATCATTCTCGATGGTGAAAACCTGAAAGCATTTCCTCTAAGATCAGGAATGAGACAAGGATGTCCACTCTCACTACTATTATTCAACATAGTTTTGGAAGTCCTAGCCATGGCAATCAGAGAAGAAAAAGAAGTAAAGGAATACAAATTGGAAAAGAAGAAGTAAAACTGTCACTGTTTGCAGATGACATGATACTATACATAGAGAATCCTAAAGAGGCCACAAGAAAACTACTGGAGCTAATCAATGAATTTGGTAAAGTTTCAGGATACAAAATTAATGTACAGAAATCTCTTGCATTCCTATACACTAATGAAGAAAAATCTGAAAGAGAGTTTATGGAAACACTCCCATTAACCATTGCAACAAAAAGCATAAAATACCTAGGAATAAACCTACTGAGGGAGACAAAAGACCTTTATGCAGAAAACTATAAGGCACTGATGAAAGAAATTAAAGATGATACCAACAGATGGAGAGATATATCATGTTCTTGGATTGGAAGAATCAATATTGTGAAAATGACTATACTACACAAAGCAATCTACAGATTCAATGCAATCCCTATCAAGTTACCAACGGCATTTTTTACGGAACTAGAACAAATCATCTTAAAATGTGTATGGAGACAGAAAAGACTCCAAATAGCCAAAACATTCCTGAGGGAATAAAACAGAGCTGAGGAATCAGACTCCCTGACTTCAGACTATACTACAAAGCTACAGTAGTCAAGACAATATGATACTGGCACAAAACCAGAAACATAGATCAATGGAACAAGATAGAAAGCCCAGAGATAAACCCATGCACCTATGGCCAACTAATCTATGACAAAGGAGGCAAAGATATACAATGGTGAAAAGACAGTCTCTTCAATAATTGGTGCTGGGAAAACTGGACAGCTACATGTAAAGGAATGAAATTAGAACACTCCCTAACACCATACACAAAAGTAAACTCAAAGTGGATTAGAGACCTAAATGTAAGACTGGACACTATAAAACTCTTAGAGGAAAACATAGGAAGAACACACTTTGACATGAATCACAGTAAGATCTTTTTTGATCCACCTCATAGAGTAATGGAAATAAAAATAAAAAATAAACAAATGGGACCTAATGAAACTTCAAAGCTTTTGCACAGCAAAGGAAACCATAAACAATATGAAAAGACAACCCTCAGAATGGGAGAAAATATTTGCAAATGAATCAATGGACAAAGGATTAATCTCCAAAATATATAAACAGCTCACCTAAATAGACATTTCTCCAAAGAATAGATACAGGTGGCCAAGAAGCACATGAAAATCTGTTCAACATCACTAATTATTACAGAAATGCAAATCAAAACTACAATGAGGTATCACCTCACACTAGTTAGAATGGGCATCATCAGAAAAATCTACAAACAACAAATGCTGGTGAGGGTGTGGAGAAAAGGGAACCCTTTTGCACTGTTGGTGGGAATGTAAATTGGTAGAGCCACTATGGAGAACAGTATGGAGGTCCCTTATAAAACTAAAAATGGAATTACCGTATGATCCAGCAAACCCACTACTGGGCATATACACAGAGAAAACCATAATTCAAAAAGACACATGCACCCCAATGTTCATTGCAGCACTATTTACAATATCCAGTTCATGGAAGCAACCTAAATGCCCATCGACAGATGAATGGGTAAAGAAGATGTGGTACATATATACAATGGAATATTATTCAGCCATAAAAAGGAATGAAATTGAGTCATTTATTGAGATGTGGATGGATCTAGAGACTGTCATACAGAGTAAAGTAAGTCAGAAAGAGTAAAACAAATATCATATATTAACACATATATGTGAAACCTAGAAAAATGGTACAGATGACTCGGTTTGCAGGGCAGAAATTGAGACACAGATGTAGAGAACAAACGTATGGACACCAAGCAGTGAGAACCGCAGTGGGGTGGGGATGGTGGTGTGCTGAATTGGGCAATTGGATTGCCATGTATATACTGATGTGTATAAAATTAATAACTAATAAGAATCTGCAGTATAAAAAAACAAAGAAAGAAAGAAAAAAAAACGACTAATACTAAACTTTCTTTGGGTTATTTGTATGGAAATATGTTAATATAAATGTTTCAGACATTACATGAAATTTCTAAAAATCTTATATGTTCTGGTATAA
This sequence comes from Aethalodelphis obliquidens, assembly GCF_003676395.1. NCBI lineage: Eukaryota > Metazoa > Chordata > Mammalia > Artiodactyla > Delphinidae > Aethalodelphis > Aethalodelphis obliquidens. The sequence continues at coordinate 8,823,694 of NW_020838004.1, read as the reverse complement.
TGTTATAAGTCATAATTCTAGTTATTACTTTAAAATGTGTATCTCAGAAATAACTAAATTTCCTTGTCAATTGCATTATTATGAACTTTCATCAAATCTTTAACCGTGGTCATTTTTAAGTCTTTTGTCATTTACAGACTGCTCTGGATGTACTCTGATACTTTTGCAAAAATGTTCCTATAAAAGGTTTTCATCTTCAAGGAATGCATGGAGAAGACTCTGATCAGTACAGGTTTCTGGTAACTGACTATACTGCTGAACTGAATGAATAAGCATTTTCAGAACTCTAATGGAAAACTGATGAATTCATAAAGTGCTAACAAAGATCAAGATAAAAAAATTAATTATCTGGGACTGAGTGAAAAAAAAAAAGTGAAGTGTCAAAGAGTGTATGCATAGGACAATGCCTTCTGTATATGAAAAAGAGGAAATATATCTACATCTATCAATCATCTATCTATATCTATTTGTTCTTATTTTTGCTAAAAGAAACACCAGAAGAATGCATCAGAAAATAATGAAAATAGTACCTATAGGGATAAGTGGGAATATAGTAAAAGGGATAGGGATGGGAAGGACAGCTCTCCAAGTATATCTTCTTGTACAGGTTGGATTTTTTGTTGTAACATTCTAAAAGAAAACGAGCCTTGACTCTTCAAAAATGCCAAGAAAGATTTAGAAAAAGAAAAAAAGGAGAGCAATTTTTCTATATTAAAGGAGAATAAAGAGACATGACAACTAAAAAAAAAAAGTATAATGTGCATGAGCGCACGTGCACACACATATTCACATTTCCATTTTAGCAAATATAGTATAAGGAAAATCAAAATTACCAATTTTCCTCTGTGTCTTTTAAATCAGTCAGTTATTAGCAAGATTACTATATTTTCAACATCTTTGCTTAGCATCCCCTTCAGCTTTTTGTTCTAAATAAATCTGGTTTTCTCCATGCTTTCTCTGTTGCATTCTCAGTGGTCATGTTCTCTCTATACACTCTGCAGGCTGGGAGGTGAGATAAATATCCTCTTTGTTCCTCATTGCTGCTTCCAGAAGGTTAGCCTTCTATCCTCTCTTAACAGCCCAGTTTTGAATGAAGATCAGGCCATCAATCTACACCACCCGCTAAACTTCCTGATCTTTTTACCTCTAGAGTCACTACACTTATTCTTTGATTTTAACACCTAGCTACTGTCTCCTCCCTCCCATAGGAATCTGGACATCTTTGGTGATATCAGTATCAAGATAGCAATTATTCCAATAACCTTTCCTCTCAGTTCGACAGCCTTCTTTATGCTAATAATCTAGCTACTTACTAAGAAACCGCATGGTATTACATATTGCTTCACATCATTACCAAGAACTTCATTCACTTCATCATAGCAATTTTACACACCCCAATCTTCAACCTCCACTTTCTATTTTCTGGCTCACTCATTCTAATACCCTAATTCCAGAAAAGACCTGTAATCTATTGACCCTGGCAGCTTTCCACTCACTCTCTCCCTCTCCTGTTCTCATACTGACCTCACCCAAATTAGTAGAGTTCTTTGCATAAACACTCCCTTGCATATATTCTCAATATATCCCTTCCTTCTCCCCTCTAACAAAGCCCTGACTTTGGTTAAATTTTCTACCAAATTGCTATTTTCTGTGTCTGAGCAGCTGATAGTATCTAGAGACAAAATACAGAGTCCCCCAATCCTGTATCCACCTTCCCATTGTATATCTCTTGATTTTTTCCTCCAAATTTGCTCCCTCTGCTTATGTTTTCTCCATGGCAGAAATAAATGGCACAATTATTATTTTTTTTTTAGATTCTCAAACCAAAATCCTTGAGTGAGCATCCTCAACTTCCTTTTTTCTCTCATATCCCACATCATATATCCAGACTCATACTACATTTCACCCCCTCCACATCACCGTGGTCTAGCCACAATCCACTCTCATTTGGATTATTGTAATAGCCTTTTCTAATACCTTTGTCACCCTACAGTTTATTTTCCGTTAGGCAGCCAGATTGAGTCTTTAAAAACCTATACCAGAACATGTCTTTCTTCTGCTTAAATACTCCAAGGCTTCAACTCACTTAAACTAAAAGTCCTTTAGATAATCTACAAGACCCTACATGAACTGATCCTATCTATCTACACACACCCTGGTCCTAGTCACCGTTCCCTTGCTGCCCCTCTTAGCTCCACAATTAATCTTGCCTTTCAAAGTGTGTTCCCCTGACCAGCAGCATTTGCGTCACCAGGGAGTGTGTTATGATGACTGACATTCAGGCCCCACAACAAATCTATTAAAACAGAATCTGCATTTTAAAAGGATCACCAAGCAGTTTGTATGCCCTTTAAAGTTTGAAAAGCACAGATGCAGGTATTACTTGTGTAGGGATATTTTAATTGTTGTTTACCAATTAAAAATAAGAGGCTTAATTCCCCTTATTGAAAATAAGGGAAGAGATTTCCTTCTCTTCACTTTTTGTTAGAACATTTACCTTAGAAAATTTGATATTGTAAGTACTTTCTCTGTCTCTTTGAAATGTATGTGAATCTTTTAGAAACTTTTTAAAAAGAAGACTTTTGTCAGCTTTATGACTTAAAAATGGCTTTCTCAAGGACCTGGAAGCCATCTGTTTGAAATATAAATATCAAGGAAAATAGTGCCCTCATCTACCAATTTTTGTGGGAGGTAGGAGCCTAACTTCAGTGGGTACCCTGCTCCAAGTTGCAAAACTACCTACAAAGAAGATTTTTTTTTTTTTTTTGGTCTGGATAAAGCCAAGAAGGTAACATAGATGGTCACTTGAATTACTAGGTAAAGCTAGGATGTACTATTTATGACAAAAGGTGTTGCCAAGTCTTCTTACTTGAGGACTAGTTATTGTTTGAGACCATGTATATAATGAGTAGTATTGATTGACTAGTAAATAAGTGGTGAGATTCCTTTCTGTCTTTGAAATCACTTAGCTGATCATCTGTGATGTAACATCATATTCTAATTCAATTATTATTCAATAATAAAAGTGTTTTCTTTCTCTACTACCTTTGTGGAGAAGATTCCTGGGATGGAAGGAGATTTTGTTTTTAATTATATTTCCCCAACATTTGCAAGTTGTAAGTTGTAAGTTTAGGGAGATGCACTCAATTAATCTGCAAATACCTATACCTCATGCTTTGCTCACACTATTCTTAGACTCATTGGCATCCTATAGTTCCTTAAACATTCTAAATACTTTAAACTGTTGCTGTTTTCTCTGCATGCAAACACATCCCCAAGATGAGTCTCACCTAAGAAAATTGTTAACTTATCAAATATTTCTTCTTCACTGTTCTATTTATAAAAAAAACCTCCTCTATTCCCTTTGCTTCTAATTTATCTCTGCTTATAAATATTTAAAATAATACAAATCTCTTTTGTTTTGTTTTTCAATCATCAGAATGTTAACTCTGTTAGGACAGAAATATTCTTTATTTTGTTCCCATCTCTATGTAGCCCAAGCACCTAGAACAGTACCTTATATGATATGTGTGCAATGAATATTTGTAGATTAAATTAGTGAGTAAGATGTTATTCATATGAATGTGTTAATGATCTTAATCAAATGTTTAAAAATATTTAGTTTTCCACTTCAAAAAAATAAAGGTTTGAAACTAATTAACCCAGGTTGTACATTATGGTGATTTTAATGACTGCAACTATTCAAACTATTACTGCAGAGTAAAGTATTAGAAACAAATTAAACCTCTTCTTTCTTGTTCTCCTTTTAAATTTCTGTTTATGATTCTTCCTTTTGTCTCCTATCCTACCCAAGATTTCCACCTCTCACTGTCTTGATTGCTCTGATGACCACAATCAAAAGGCAATTACCTACTGAGGGTGGAAGGTAATTATTCCTATCAAGTAGAGATTGAACACACCTGAACAGACAGCTGCAGTTCTTTTCAGAATGACATTGTTACCACAAAATTTGACCCTGGAAATTTGTGATGCATGTAAAATCTATGATAAGTTGTTGATTTATTTGCAAGATTTGCAGGACAGCTATTTTTTTCCACTAAAAGCCATCTTTCTAAAAGGCAAAGTAAATAAGGGAGTGAATTGAATTTGGAGAAATTGGAAGATTTACTCAAATTTCTAAATTAGACTTACAAAGAAAAGTGCATTCTAAGTTAATTTTATTGGACTAAGAAAATCTTACACATATTTCACATATGTATATTTATAAAGCTCATAAAATTCTGACACATGCCATGTACTCAAAAATGGGAAAAAAATCAGTCATAAAAATGGCAAATTATTTTCACACATCAACATTGTCATAAACCAATATCATGCAACATAAATCACATTATTTAGAAATTTGAATGTATTAGAATTTTTTGATATGAAATCCCTTCCATTTTGGGAGTTTCTAAGGTAGCTACTTGCAACAGGGAAGGAAGGAAAATGCTTTCAGTCCTGAATTTGTAACCAAGCAGGAACCTGGGACTTCCTCGGGCAGACCCCCTCACCCCCATGTCCTCTGCCTGCTTTTTACTTGTAGAAAAGTTTTAGTTAGTCTCCCAGGCCTCCCCTGAGTCACAAAAGCCTGGCTCGGGAATTAATGATTAAAAGAATGTGAACATATAAAGGCAAAAAATAGCAGTTGGGTGAGGAGAACTGGTAACAATTTAAACAGTAAATTAGTCATCTGACAGCACAGAATCTTTAGTTCCCCCCTGAAGGACATAGATAACAGTGACTGATGCATATTCCTGAGTTGTTTTGCAGATAATAAAACCCCCACCAGATGGAAGAAGCTAACTACCTGATGACCATGAGCATGTAGACCCCAGACAAGCTGGAGTCTAAGGATTGATGATGTGTGATGCCAACCGTGTGACATCACCATCAACCAATCAGAGAATTGTGCACAAGCTGATCATGCATCCTGCAACACTCTTCCTCACCTTGCCTTTAAAAATGCTTCCCTGGGCTTCCCTGGTGGTGCAGTGGTTAAGAGTCCACCTGCCAATGCAGGGGACATGGGTTTGTGCCCTGGTGTGGGAAGATGCCGCATGCCACGGAACAGCTGGGCCCATGAGCCATGGCCACTGAGCTTGCGCGTCCAAGCCTGTACTCCACAATGGGAGAGGCCACAACAGTGAGAGGTCTGCGTACTGTAAAAAGAAAGAAAGAAAAAAATGCCTCCCTGAAATCCATCAGGGAGTTCAGGTCTTTTGAGCATGAGCAGCCTGTACTCCTTGCTTGGCCCTTGCAATAAACATTTCTCTGCTCCAAACTCTGATGTTTTTGTTTGTTTGACCTCACTGTCCATTGGGCTTGAACTTGGGTTCAACAACAAGTTCTGTTGCTGCTCTTACAGCTTCCTTTATCAGTAAGAATATACAGAGTAAGTCTTCTCCTACCTAGTTCCCTTGGTAGCTTCCTTAAAGTGAAATTAGATCACTGGTCATCGAATTATTGTCAAAATTATTCACTATCACAAATTATGTTCTAATTATTTGTTAATTCCATTCATTTAATTCTTCAAGACCACATAAACTCTGTAATGGGATCTGAAGTCTGTTGTTTGTCCCAGTATCTTCAGAGCTTAAAACAGTGCCTAGCCCATGGTAAGCACTCTTTAAATATGTATTAGGAGAAAAATTTCAGTGAATAACATGCAGTTAGGATCATACCCTGACTATAAAAGAAAGCTCTTCCTATACTGCTTTTGTGTGCTCTTTCTGACAAAAAGAATCTTTCTGATGTAAAGAATGAATTACAATTTTCAGGAAGGAGGTAGGAAAGAATGAGGAAGCATCTGAAAGTGGAGTCCTGCTGTCCATGCTTCCCAGAAGGTACATTTCTGTGACTGTGCACCTGGGGAGTAGTGCTGCCTTTACATGGACAACAAATGGCAAGAATGCTGAGAATTGCTCCAATTTCTTTTGTCCCCATGAGGGTGAAATTCAAGCTGGAAATGGAAAATACTATCAGAATTTTATTTCAGGTAAAGAAAAGCTCTACTTTCTGTATTTTCTTATGTAACCGTAAGACCTGATGGTTACTAGTTAAATAGTTATTTCTTTTAAGCTCCCTTTGATTAACTACTTTCAATGTATCAGGCATTCAACAAAGTATTTTTTCATCATTATCTTATTTAATCCTCTCCACAACTCAATTATGTAAACATTATTATGCCCTCTTTCAGGCAAGGATTCTGAGACTTAAGAGAGATACATTGTTCAAGTTCTGGAAGTGCCATGATTTGAACTCTAGAATCTTGTTCTTTTTATTAGAACAGTAGAGTATTTTTGATAATATGGCATCATGCATGTGAACTGTTATAATTATTACCATTAACATTGAAATGCCTTGTTTTGCACTTCAAGTTGAAATTTCTAAAATCTCAGTGTCTGCATGCACACTGAAAAAAAATTCATATTTACCTAAACTGTGACATATACTTGATACATCCTTTTGAGGACAATCTTTTTCCCATATATTTTTAGCTTAATTTTTCCAAATGCATTTCACTGAAGTAATTTTCTTTTTGCAAAGGAGACTGGATAACTGGTTACCCAAGATTTACTGAAGAGGGATTTTGAACCAAACCAAGGCAACAGTCAACGGACCCATGGTTTTGCATTATAATTAGAGAGTTGTACTAAATCATTTCTAACAATCTTTCAGCACTAGACACACTTTCCTAGCACCCTGTATTCACCCTGACTGCCGTATTTATCCTGCTCTATTTTAATTATCCATCTTCTTCCTTGGGCTATGAATGCCTGGTGAGAAGGTCTTCATCTTGCTCCATGCCACATACCCAATGAAGGTTGCTATGCTTGGTGCATAGCATTTGCTGAATATTTATTGAACTAATAAAAATAATTAAGTCTCTATGAGTTTTCAGAGATGTAATTCATTGGAATACAAGAATAACAAGAATTTATGCAACTGCTTAATAGTTAAGGGAAATATAACAATAGAAATATCCTGAAACAAGAATTACCAACCCACTGCCAACTTAAATTTTCCCAGAAACTTGCATCACTTTCTCTAACCTCCCCTCATTTTACCCCCACAGCACAATCCAATATAGTGTAAGCAAAATATACTATTTAAAAACTGGGCATGATACATATCATTCATTAGCTACAGTCCATAAAACTCTGGTTTAGTATTGTCCCTAATTCCATTGCTGTCAGGCTCTATATTTAACACTCCCAGCCCTAATAAGCTAAAACAACCAATTAGCCCTTTCAAGCACAGCATGGTTTTAACATTCATTCAAAGTTAGAGGATAAAAGCAGAAGCAACCACTTAAACAAGAAATAAAGAATTGCAATAATTTGTAAAACAATTTTTAATGTTATAAAATAAACTTTTCAACTTCTAAGAATTTCAGCTTGTTTCATTGTCCTTTCAACCCACCAAAAGGCAAAGCCTTTAGAAAATGAGTGAGGTCACCATGTAAAGTGACATGGTCTGTTCACATCTGTTCACCATGTAAAGGTACATGGTCTGTACACTCTGTTCACAGAGGGTACAATTCACATTGACTGCAGTTTTGAAAGCATCCTGAGGCTGTGCAGTGCAGCTGCTCTGACATAGAGGTGATGGTTAGCAGGATCTCTGCTCTCTGTGTGGTTGAAGAGATTTTCTGAGAAATAGGAGATGGGTAAGTGGAAGTAATCTTTGTTGGTCATTTACTTTGGTACTTGCTTAGTAACAGGCACTATGCTATGGAGACACTCTATATTCTTTATCATGTATAATCTTCACTCTTTACAGTTGAGGGCACTGAGTTTTGGAAGGAATAAGTAGAATTGCCATAGCTAGCTAAGTGGAAAAACATACATTAACCTATATGATTTGTCTGCCTCCATATTCCACAATTCCAATTCACGTAGGGTATTTTGTAACAATTAAAGGACTTGCGTGTCACACAATTGCATATAAACTTTGTGTGGAGGTGATAGGGAGACATAAGAACCTTTATTCAGGATCATGACAAAATTATATAGACATTTTAGAAAAATAACTGGCAAGAGTAAATAGAACAAATATTAGGTAGAATTTGCTGAAGAGGCCAAGGAGACTCAAAATGCCTGTCAATTTTACTAGTGCCTCAGGAAGAAAGAGACCCCAAGGAATTCTTTCTAAAGGCAGTTGATGTGGCTTCCAAAACTAAGTGATCAAGTTAGTCTCAATAATCAGGAATCACTGTCCATACTAAAAGACTCCAATAAGAAATTTAATTTTTGCTGAAGATAAAATCCAAACAAATGCTCTCTACATGGATAATTCGAGAGTGAGAAGCAGACAGAAAAGCAGAGATATCTGAACGTCTAAACATTAGAAGGATACTCCAACCCCTAGAACTAGTTGAATACCAGGAAAAAAAAAATATTGCATCCTGCCTTAGGACTGCTGGCATATGTCTCTTCCTTCAAACCTAAAAGATCCTAGTGCAAACCCTTCTGGCATGCATTTTAAAAGCTATATTTTAGGCAGTCATGAGGAGAAGAAAAAGGAACTATTTAGAAAATCTTTCATAGTGCCTTTTTTGCTACCATGTGAGGAACTGGAGACATGCAAATAATCTCCATTATTCTGGTTAAAACTTTGCAGTATGAATCACCCCTTCAGTCATCACATTGAGCTTTTAACACAACTGATCTTTCTAGATATTTAATGCCTTGATGTCAACTTGATACTTACTGTCTTTTCTTGCCTTTGGAGCTAGTTAAACAAACAAGCAAGCAAGCAAACAAAAAACACACTTCCCACAATTTCCTATCCATATAGAGTAAGACTAGCTCCATATCTTTTTTAAAGTAGTTTCCAGACTGGTACTATAATATTTTTTCCTTTCACTCAGAAACTACAAACTATTTATTTTGAGCAATCTGTTCATTCCAATAGCTTCTTTCTTTGTTCTTCCCTAATATTCTGGTTGAACTCATGAAGAAATTGCATGTATAATCTTGGATTAACCTTTGCAAGATTGACTTTTCTAACAGTATTGTAAGCAGCAGAAATATAAAAGCAGGGCATCAGATACTTCAAAGACCCTGAATACTTTAATCTATAAATTACTTCTGTGACCAAGGTTAGTTTTTCATAAATCTATAAAACAGTTGCCCATATCAGCATAATGTAAAGTTTACAAAAGTAACTCTCAGAGATCTGTTTTAATACAAAGGTTTTCTGATGATACCATAATGAAATACATCTCATCCTATCCAGTTGAGTGCTTCATCTCACCAAAATAAGAATAAGAAAGTCTATTAAATGTAACAATACCTAGTCATGATTTTAGTATTCAAAGAACATGATTTACAATTTGTGTTTGTTGAAGACTAAAAGTAATAAATTAAAACTCCACTTTGGCACTATGAATTTGCAAAAGAAGGGAAACTGAGTCTCTGTCTTTAGAGTATTTATAATTGAATATACTTTACATTCTTAAACTAACCTTATATCTTCCTAGATAATAATAAAATAATATAAAATGTGGGAACAATTGAGTACCTCAACTCAACAGGAACAATAAAAAGTATTAGACTCATTTACAAAAAAAATAAAACTTAACCCTTAATGAAATACCTTTTATGCATTTCCAGGAAAAACTTAAAATTAATGCTAACTCGACTGTATTTATATTGTTGATAGTGTTTTCTTAGATAATAACTACAATTGACATATTTGCTCATGTCATTATTGTACATTTAGGATTTCTACTCCAGTTATAGTCATTGGCTAGTAAAAAATGTGTTTTTATAATCTGTAGTTTCAACAAATCAAGCTTTGCCTGCCAAACGAATGAATGTGTTTAATCACTTTGCATATTACCACTCTAAAATTAGAACAAGGCTACCTAATATAAAAGTGACTCCCTGAAAAAAATATAAACATAAAATATAATCAAACTGCTATTTGAAACATTAGATCCAACTATTTTTAATTGAAAATGCTGTATAAAAAAATAATATTTAAAAAGATAATTTATCAGAAATTTCTCCTGATGAAAGAAATTAAAGATGATACAAATAGATGGAGAGATATACCATGTTCTTGGATTGGAAGAATCAACATTGTGAAAATGACTCTACTACCCAAAGCAATCTACAGATTCAATGCAACCCCTATCGAATTACCACTGGCATTTTTCACAGAACTAGAACAAAAAATTTCACAATTTGTATGGAAACATTAAAGACCCCGAATAGCCAAAGCAATCTTGAGAACGAAAAAAGGAGCTGGAGGAATCAGGCTTCCTGACTTCAGACTATACTACAAAGCTAGAGTAATCAAGACAGTATGGTACTGGCACAAAAACAGAAAGATAGGTCAATGGAACAGGATAGAAAGCCCAGAGATAAACCCACGCACATATGGTCACCTTATCTTTGATAAAGGAGGCAGGAATGTGCAGTGGAGAAAGGACAGACTCTTCAATAAGTGGTGCTGGGAAAACTGGACAGCTACATGTAAAAGTATGAGATTAGATCACTCCCTAACACCATACACAAAAATAAGCTCAAAAAGGATTAAAGACCTAATGTAAGGTGAGAAACTATCAAACTCTTAGAGGAAAACATAGGCAAGACACTCTATGACATAAATCACAGCAAGGTCCTTTTTGACCCACCTCCTAGAGAAATGGAAATAAAAACAAAAATAAACAATTGGGACCTAACGAAACTTAAAAGCTTTTGCATAGCAAAGGAAACCATAAACAAGACCAAAAGACAACCCTCAGAATGGGAGAAAATATTTGCAAATGAAGCAACTGACAAAGGATTAATCTCCAAAATTTATAAGCAGCTCACGCAGCTTAATAACCAAAAAACAAACAACCCAATCCAAAAATGGGCAGAAGACCTAAATAGATATTTCTCCAAAGAAGATATACAGACTGTCAACAAACACATGAAAGAATGCTCAACATAACTAATCATTAGAGAAATGCAAATCAAAACTACGATGAGATATCATCTCACACCAGTCAGAATGGCCATCATCAAAAAATCTAGAAACAATAAATTCTTGAGAGGGTGTGGAGAAAAGGGAACCCTCTTACACTGTTGGTGGGAATGTAAATTGATACAGCCACTATGGAGAACAGTATGGAGGTTCCTTAAAAAACTACAAATAGAACTACCATATGACCCAGCAATCCCACTACTGGGCATATACCCTGAGAAAACCACAATTCAAAAAGAGTCATGTACCAAAATGTTCATTGCAGCTCTATTTACAATAGCCCAGAGATGGAAACAACCTAAGTGTCCAACATCAGATGAATGGATAAAGAAGATGTGGCACATATATACAATGGAATATTACTCAGCCAAAAAAAGAAACGAAATTGATCTATTTGTAATGTGGATAGACCTAGAGTCTGTCATACAGAGTGAAGTAAGTCAGAAAGAGAGAGACAAATACCCTATGCTAACACATATATATGGAATTTAAGAAAAAAAAATGTCATGAAAAACCTAGGGGTGAAACAGGAATAAAGACACAGACTTACTAGAGAATGGACTTGAGGCTATGGGGAGGGGGAAGGGTAAACTGTGACAAAGCGAGAGAGAGGCATGGACATATATACACTACCAAACGTAAGGTAGATAGCTAGTGGGAAGCAGCCACATAGCACAGGGAGATCAGCGCGGTGCTTTGTGACCGCCTGGAGGGGTGGGATAGGGAGGGTGGGAGGGAGAGAGACGCAAGCGGGAAGAAATATGGGAACATATGTATATATATATAACTGATTCATTTTGTTGTGAAGCTGAAACTAACATACCATTGTAAAGCAATTATACTCCAATAAAGATGTTAAAATGAAAAAAAAAAAAAGGAAAAGGCAAATAGCAAAAATAATGAACTTTAAAGTTAGAGACAGAGAAAAACTCTCTTCAAACATGATATAGAGGGCTTCCTTGGTGGTGCAGTGTTTAAGAATCTGCCTTCCAATGCAGGGTACATGGGTTCGAGCCCTGGTCCGGGAAGATCCCACATGCAGTGGAGCAACTAAGCCTGTGCACCACAACTACTGAGCTTGAGCTCTAGAGCCTGCGAGCTACAACTCCTGAACCCGCGTGCCACAACCACCGAAGCCCATGTGCCTAGAACCTGTGCTCCACGACAAGGGAAGCCACCACAATGAGAAGCCTGCGCACCACAACGAAGAGTAGCCCCCGCTAGCCGCAACTAGAGAAAGCCCACGTGCAGCAAGGAAGACCCAACACAACCAAAAATAAATTAAATAAATAATTTTTTTTAAATCAGTTTTTAAAAAAGAAGATGATATAGACAACTATGTATGTACAGCATCTGTGGAAAAGAATTCAGAATAAAACACTCAAGAAAAATCATAATTACTGTATTTATTGTCAGTGATAATAAAAAAGCCTTCTTTTCCAAAATAAAATTTTGGAACATCTGTTTACTGATATGGATGGCATGTTGTGTTTCACTGGATGTTTCTTTGTTATAAGGGTTATAAATATGATCAAAAAATAATTGGAGCAAATATAAACTTAAATGCACTAAAAAAAAAAAAAAGAAATTTCTCCATTAAAGTAATAGTGTTTAGAGTCAACACACACTTGTTAGATTCTAGGGTGGATACATAGATGACTAGATCAGCTCTGTCTCTTGGAATTTAACCTCTCAAAGCACATATTTTCTTTTTTTTTTTTTTTTTGCGGTACGCGGGCCTCTCACTGTTGTGGCCTCTCCCATTGCGGAGCACAGGCTCCGGACGCGCAGGCTCAGTGGCCATGGCTCAGGGGCCCAGCTGCTCCGCGGCATGTGGGATCCTCCCGGACCGGGGCACGAACCCGTGTCCCCTGCATCGGCAAGCAGACTCCCAACCACTGCGCCACCAGGGAAGCCCCAAAGCACATATTTTCAATAAAATGTAGCAAGTTCAATATAAGACTAATATTAAAATGTTCCGTTTTCATGAAAATGTGCATGGTAATTAGGTTCTCCAAAAAAGAAAAATAAATAGAGTCCTGATTTGTATAATAGCATTTGCCAGTCTCCATGGTATAAATACTCCCACGGTGGCTGATTTCAAGCTGCCAGTGTGGTGTCACCTGGAGCGGGGCAGTGAGGTGCACAAAATTTTGAAATCATATATGCACTGGCTCCAGCATGCCATTGTCTGTTATGCTCTATATTGTCTGATTTTATTTCAAAAACTTAAGTTTTTGAAATGGAATAAACATTATTGACAAAAACCAAAGAGCAGAATTAATTGACTTTTTCAGTGTGGGCAAGTCACTCAACTTCTATGGATCTCAGTTTCTTACTTCATAATATTCCTTTGGTGTCCCTCTACCATCCTAAAGTGTTAAAAAATTGTGAACTGACAATAATGGGAATAACTGGCAATAATCTTATATAACAATGTGTTAATAGGTTAACATATCAGTGGTGCCAGGTATCACAGAATTTATCTTTTCAGATGCCTTGTTGACACAATCCATGACAGCAAATATTTTGGGAATTACAGTATTGAGTTGTCCATTTTACTTGAGTTTTTTCAAAAAATAATATAAATAACAATTTATAATATTGAACCAAAGGAAATTTAAAAACCACTGACAATACCATCTTCTAATAGCTTTCTTTCTCTGTTAAAATAAAATTAAATATTCTTAACTTGATTATATCTTTTTTTTTTTTTTTTTTGTGGTACGCGGGCCTCTCACTGTTGTGTCCTTTCCCGTTGCAGAGCACAGGCTCCGGACGCGCAGGCTCAGCGGCCATGACTCACGGGCCCAGCCGCTCCATGGCATGTGGGATCCTCCCGGACTGGGGCACAAACCCGTGTCTCCTGCATCGGCAGGCGGACTCTAAACCACTGTGCCACCAGGGAGGCCCATTAACCTGGTATATCTTTGATTGTCTACCATTCTCTACTCTGTCATTCCACTCCAAACACAAAGGCTTCCTTGCCATTCCTTGAAAACATCAAGTTTAGTCTCAGGGTTGTGGGCTTTCCTCTCTCTGCTTGTACCACTTTTCCCCAGATATCCACACTCCCAGTTTCCTCCCAAACTTCAGCTCCAGGCTCAAATATCACCTCAACCAAGAGAACCTCTCAAAATACTCCTCCCACACTTCTACCACTACCCATCCTCTTTACCCTGCTCTATTTTTCTTCCTAGCACTTATCTACTCCATGACATACTCTATATGTTTGTTCATTGCTGGACTTCTTCAAAAGTTAAGAATTTTGTTTTCTTTTCTACTGTATCTCCCAGTCACAGCGCTTAGAAGAGTCTCTGGCACTCAACAGGTACTCATTAAATATGCATACACACACACAAACACACACACTCTTTCTCTCTCTTTTAGTGGGGGTAGAAGAATAGCATCACCTGTATCACTCAGTTGAAACCTTTCTGGAGGGAATGGTCTGTCAATTTAAATTGAATATATTCACGCAGTGACACCAATACTACACTATAAATATGAGTACTTTTATTATTCTTTTTATGTTTGTTCAGCTGGAGCTAATGCATTATAAGACATAGCTGGACAGTTTTCCTGGTCCATGATGGGAGGAGGGAAACAGGCAGAATTTCTCTTCACAAATCAACTAATTAACACTGACATACTTGGGATCACTAAAGCTCCTTTTCTTTTGTATCTATTTGTTGAGTAAACATAAGATGCAGTTATTTGTATTAAATTTGTTTTCTAGCTCAACAGCCTGGTTTTTGGCTGCCCATAAGTAGATTTGTGAGAGATGTGTTGACATTTAATTTATGCATAGCCAAAAATCAATTTATTCTAAACAGAAAAATTGGCTGTAGCAGACTACTTGAGATTATAAATACAAGTATTTTTCCTTGCAGATGGAGAAGCTTCTTACTGCATTGCTTTCACCAATTTTACAAACATTTTATAAGAGAGTTATGGATTATATATAGATTTAATTGTCAGTACAATAAAGACATGAGAAAAAAATAGACTTCAAAATAGGAATACTGATATTTTATCCTTGCTGAATGCCACAGTGATAACTTGTCATATTATCAGGTACTCTTTGCCATACCAGTATATTTGTGATTAAGTTTCTTGCTTTGGGGTTGGTTTTCTGCTGTGCATTAATCATTGTATGAAGTTATACCTTCCTCATTACTATTTGACTCTAAATATTTTCTCCAGGATGCTTTGATGTAGATTAATTTGCCTCTAGAGAAACAGCAGCGGCAGATGCTTCCCTGACTTCTGAGTTCTCACTTTAAAGACAAGTGAAATAAAAGGTTAACAAGAAGTAGAAACAGAGAAGCTATGTCATCAGTATTGGCACCCATCTGCTACTGCAGTTTATAATAAAGTATAACGTAAATCATAAGGTCAAATGTGTAATTGGTTGTTGTTGTCTGCTTGCTGATTTACTTTAGGAATTTAAAACAATTAAATTAGTTATATTCATCCTTTTCTGATTACTCATTGCTAATCTTCTATTCAAATTTAAACATGTTGGGCTTCCCTGGTGGCACAGTGGTTGAGAGTCTGCCTGCTAATGCAGGGGACATGGGTTCGAGCCCTGGTCTGGGAGGATCCCACATGCCGTGGAGCAACTAGGCCCGTGAGCCACAACTACTGAGCCTGCGCGTCTGGAGCCTGTGCTCCGCAACAAGAGAGGCCGCGACAGTGAGAGGCCCGTGCACTGCGATGAAGAGTGGCTCCCACTCGCCGCAACTAGAGAAAGCCCTCACACAGAAACGAAGACCCAACACAGCAAAAATTAATTAATTAATTAATAAACACCTACCCCCAACATCTTCTAAAAAAAAAACATTAAAAACAAATTTTAAACATGTTGATTCATTTACAGAAAAGGGAAACAATAATACACTCTAACTTATGAGTTAAAACAATTGCATAATATCAATTATTCTGTGAAGGAAAAATTGATAGAGAATGCAGTATGATGTTGTACTAACGGCCAGCATTGTGTCCATACTGACTGATATGGTGATCTTGGGAATTTTATATGACTTCTTCAAGGCTCAGTTTCCTCCTCTGTAAAATGGGATTACAATAACATCTATTTCACAGAAAAGATGGATTAGATGAAATAAAATATAAATGACTTTTAGCATGGTAGCTGGCACACAGTACTGCATATAACACGTTAGATGATGATGGTGATGAAGATGGGAGTGATGATGAAATTATGAAATTGATTACAGTCCTAAATATTATTCATTCTTTAAAATCAGTCTTCATAATTAGCTAGTAGGGTGAAGGCTTATTGGAAACTATGTATAGTTTACTTGAAGATAGGAGCATTCTATCTATTCCCTAGAATTGTATAGTAGTTGTTCCTGGTATACAGAACATATTTCATAAATGTTGCATGGCACTTTGAGGTCAGAAACTGTCCATCCATCTTTATTTTCCTCCTGTCCCTTACCAGTGTATAGGAAAATGCCTTACTTAGAATTATATTGCAATGTTCTGAGAAGTCTGAGAAATTTTTGGAATTTTACCTTCCTAAGAAGGTTCAAATAGTGCCTTTCTCTTATATAAAAATCAAACAAGGGCTTCCCTGGTGGCGCAGTGGTTGAGAGTCCGCCTGCCGATGCAGGGGACATGGGTTCGTGTCCCAGTCCGGGAAGATCCCACATGCTGTGGAGCGGCTGGGCCTGTGAGCCATGGCCACTGAGCCTGCGCGTTCGGAGCCTGTGCTCCGCAACGGGAGAGGCCACAACAGTGACAGGCCCGCGTAGTGCGAAGAAAAAAAAAAAAAAATCAAACAGGAAAATGTTATACATTTATGAGACAGATAATATAACTAGAAAGAACTCCAAATTATAATATTTAATAGTCTCATTTCTCCAACAATTTGTCATTATGGTGGTATACCTCCTAAGATGTCAAAGTAATACAAAGTAACACATTTAGTCAGCTCAGAGGTCAGACCTGTCTCCCCATACTTGGGAGAGAAATGTCTTTCACAACATTCAAAACAGGAGTGTGTGTGTTCTCTATTCCTCTGATTCAATAGAGTCTAAAGATTTTTTTTTTTAAATGAACTATATCTAAGATATAAAAACTGGTATTGTATAGGTTTACAATATGATTGTTCTTAGCATAGTGATTTGTATACTGTTTACTGCTTAAAATTTTTGTCTAAGGATCTATTGATACAAAATAGCAGAGGCAAACATTCAAATTCCTTGGCCCCTAAACTATAGAAATAAGTGTAATTTGAAATAGAAACATTCAAATAAAATTGGTCTCCTGTGTGGTACTTCTCCTGAGCTCACCTCCAAGGCACAGAAAATTCTGAGAACTGTGGTGAAAGAGAAGATACCCCTCTTTTCCTACTTATCTGTTCTTCAGTTTCTCCAACTGAAAAGTATAACTATATATTGTGTATATCTCAGCAGTTTGGGGAAAAATCCATCTATGTAAAAATTAGAGAACATGTAGAAGTAAATTTATATTATCAATATAGACTTACTGAAAGTTTAACATGTTATTATATAAACCAAACTCTTCACTTTGAGAGTAATAGTAGAATTCATTAAGGACAATGAAAGAGAAGATTTACTAAAGTTTACGTAATCTCTGAAAAATGTGCAGCCCAACATCCAGAAATAACTTTGGGCAATCCGCTTACTTTCTATTACTATATACTGTGGTTTGGAAACTTCTAAGATTAGGTTGTTAAAGGAGAGTGCATAAAACTGCCGATTCATTACTTTTCTAATAATAAACTGTGATGAGTAACTATAAATGATTATCAGGGAATAGAGTGCTCAATAGCTATAATGGACACAGAGGGTGTACATTTCCAAAATAGCATGTGCCATATGTATGCACAAAACCAACTATGCAAGTAATGTACATATCACTCATGCCACATTTTGCAAATCAGCAAACCGTTTAAAATTCCTTCTAATGAGAAGTTTGCTGATTATTGCTCAGGGAAAATTAAGGAGGATTTGAGTAGTACCTTCTGGAGAAATTTACAGCTATGTAGTTCTCTCTTCTCTCTTTCTCTCTTTCTCGTTTTGGATCTCTTTCCTTTAATCATCAAGAAAAAAATATTTATATATTACATTTAGAAGCCTTTGGTTCCATAGTTAAGACTCACATCAAGGCATCTAGTTTATTAGTTAGATCACTCATGGCTGTAGCAGTATTGATCTAGCCTTCCGGCCATTCATGAAGAAAGGGGAAGGTATATTCACTTCACTCCTACAAGTTGATGCTTGGCATTGTTTTCACCTATTGTATTAACTGTGCCAGTTCTTCTGTAAAATCTAAAGGGACTTCCCATGTTTTTACAAGTTGAAACAAATAAAACAAGGCCACATGTTTTGTGAAATAAATTTAAATTTTAGAGTTTCTAGATAGGAAACTCTAAGATACAACCAAAGAAGGGTTTAATACTTCTTCCATAATCAATATAACCAATATATATGTGATTTTTAACATTTATCATCTTTTTTTGTTATTATCAGCTTATAATTATGTTTTGTAAACTAGGCCTTGAGAAAGGATAGAACTTTATTAATTGTGATAGTCCTAGCAAAACACCTTAAAACTCCTAGGAACTTAATAAATGAACAAGTGAATAAACCTCCTTCACCATAAAAAATATATTACGTGAAATTATTTTCTTGAGAGTTCCATGGGAATGACATGTGAAAGCACCAAGCTCAGGGCTTGGAATATTGTAAGTGCTCAATAAATAATAGTTAAATTTCCTTCTTAAACACAATTTATTAGGCTTTCCCAATGTCACTTCTTTTTTCTCCTATGAAGTAGCAGCATTATTCTTACCAATTAACTTCTATTTCTGGTTTTCTTGTTAGGTCATTTTGCTATACTAGTAAAATATAATCTACACCTGATGGCTGCAATGGTCTTTCCAAGCAATTAATTGAGTTCACTCCTGTCATTTTAACTGTTACTACACTACTTCCTTGTCCTTGTTCTACCCAATCTTCCAACCTTCAAAGATATTTTTTCCTTCCTCATGTCCAACTCTATATAAAATAAAACCATATGTGTGTGTATATACTGATATATATATATATATATATATATATATATAATTCATGATTTACTTTGTCTGATTATAGACAAACTTAATTCCTACATTTAAAAAATAATCCAATCAGAGTAATAACATTTATCTCAGAGCCGTTTGAAGATAATAACTAAAAGTTGTTTGTGTATAAAGTAGTGAGAATTACTGAAAATATCAACTATATTATTTCAACAAATAAGGATGATATATAATATATATAATAAATATATATTTGATTTTAGATGATTGAAATAACACACTGCCATGTTCAAAATTTGTGCAGGAGAATTACAAAAATTTACGTAGATATGCTCATAACTACCCACTCCTTAAGTGTGGACTGTGCATGATGACCTTCTTCCTAAGAGTACAAAATGAAAAGGGAAAAATGAGTAACTTTATAGATGGAGAAATTGATGAAGGTCAACATCAACTGTGGTAAGTCATGTTGATGTAATGCATTCTTGATATGATGTGGTTGTTGAGAATTGTACTTCACTTCTATGAACTTCCTCCCTAAAAGCTATAACCCCATTCTCATCATGAAAAAAAAAAAAAAAAAAAAAACAATCAGACAGATTTCAATTCAGCAATGTTCTGTAAAACACTCAGCCAATACTTCTCAAACTGTCATGCTCATCAACAACTAGGAAAGATGAAGAAACTGTCAAAATCTAACAGAGTCTGGCCTTTGGCATCAGAGTTCTAGGGAAAAATATTGACTTTGCATCTTCCTGGCTATTAGATATTAGGCAAGCTGTCAAACATTTTTAGATGCTCAGTTTTCTCATCTATAAAGTTGGAATGACAACACCTAAGTGAAAGGGTTCATGGTAAATGAGATAAGGTAGGTAAGAGACCTTGTAAATACCTGGAATGTTGGCAGCACTAAATAGATACTGGCTCTCTTTTTCCTTCTCCTTTTATATACCACCAGGAGCTTATTCATGTTAAAGTGCTAAATGGTGACATCACATTCCATATAGTTAGCTATTATTTTATCCTTTTCCCCTTATTAAAATAAAATATGAAAGATGCCTTATCTTTCTAGTGTTGGACTGTTTTTCTATAGCAGCCTTAAATATGTATCTAACTTATGACAGAAGCAGCTTCCTTGAAAATGCTTTCCTCCATTAAAATATTTTCACAATTTTTATTGCTTTGCTATTTATACTTTGGGTTCATATACACCTTCATCTTATAGTAAGAGTAACTTCTTTTTCCCCTAGTTAATTTTAAATATATTATACTTTCCTTTATTCCAAAGGGAAACATTGCTTTATTAACATTTGTAGAATTTTAAGAATACTGACTGATTGAGGTTTATAAAAGCAGGTTGTGGTTTCACAACCACAAGTATAAGTGGCACTACTGGATATTTACTGCCTTTGTAAAAATGACAAAGAGTCATCCTCACCTGGACTATCAGATTTATCATATTTTATTTAGAAACAAAAATTACTTTAAGGATTGTAAGTCTTTTAGATGTTTCACAATATCTTTTTAGTTTCTCTTTCTATTATATTTTAGAAAGATTTGATCTGTTCTGGTGTGCTTATTTTTAAGAATAAGCAAAAAAAATCACTGGTTTGAAAATTATGTTATATCACAGTTTCTCATAAACCATGAGAAAACTAGCATCTACTTTGATTCTGGAATAGCAGAAAAATGAAGTTATTGTACAATTTTAGCTTAGTGCTTATTTTACATTTTCAAGGATGGCAATTTTAATGTGAATCATAGGTAATTGCTTTGTTTATTTTAGTATTACAAAGATACATTAAATCTTTATAATAAAGTAGTTTTTATATGTCTTTCAAAGTATCTAGCAGTGAAATTATGAAAAACAAACATAACATCAAATATTTCTAACCATATTTTCCCTTGCTTGCTGTTGACTTTAATTTTGCTCAGCCAAAGATATATACAAGTTGATATTCAATAATACTAAATTGACTACAATTTCCCATTCTCCTGAGGAATATGTTTCAATATTCGTTTACCCCTATCATTTGTGAATAAAAAGGGTATTTTGTATGTTGGCAAAGATATAGAAGGCATGAAACTTCCTTAATGTAATTTCAGCTAATTAAAGACTTGTTAAGAAAGAAATAGAAATGAGAATTTGCTTGAGAACTTTCTTAAGTAATTTTAATTTTTAATCATTTTATTCTCATACTAATTAAACAGTTTGATGGGTACCTATAGGCTATTTACCTTGTTTTCTGTATTTTACTCTATAATTTACTGTGTGGGCACCATCAAATCATGATAGTTTCTGAAAGTATTCAGATTTTTTCCCACATTGTTTTGTTTTTAAGTACAATGCTTGAACAATTCACATAAATGTACTATAGAATTTTCTATACTTCCCTTCAGCTCTATTAAAAAAGGAATTCAAGAGAATCCCAGTATTTAAGGCATATATAAAATGGAGGAAGAGAAATCAGCAAAAGGAACAACAAAAAAGGGTAAATGACAGAAAAGGACAACCAGAAGAAAATCACTCTTTAATTAACCAGCAACCCATTGGATTTTACTCCAATACATGCCTACGGTCAAACATATGCCTTCTTCCACACCTCTTGAAGTATACTTCTGCAACATCAAGCTTCTCACATTTCCGTGTTCATGAGCCTGTACCCTTATTATTTCTATAACTACTCATTGGATTTTCCTTCCAGTTGGAGATTTTTATTACTGGGCAATTCCTGCTATTCTTTCAACGCATAGCCTGAATGTTCCTCCTTGACAAGGCTTTTCTTAAATTATCCAGGAAGAATTTATTATTTTATTTCTATAGAAACTTATTTAAACCACTGAAATTGGGTGTCATTTCTATTTTGTACATGTGTCTTCCCCAATCTTATTCATCTTCATCTTATTTCTATGTGTTGTTCGAAGTCAATGTTCAATAAGTGCTTGTTGTTTTATAGTAAATTTAATATAACCATCCCTCTTCTACGTTTTATTGATTAGGTGTGTTCTGTTGTTTTGTCTATAAAATTAGATATGGAGTGATTAATTCCATAAACAAATTTTCCTTTATCTTGGGGCACATTGGGAAAGCCCCAGCCTGTGTCCACTCCAGCTCCAGTCATTCCACCAAGGTGGCCTGATTAGAGCTAGTGCACCCCAGGAAAACCCTGGATTATACCTGCTGCAGACCCAGATGGTCTGCAAAAGCCAACCAGCACACATAATCTACCTAGGAGACACTCCTATGTAAAGACAAGTCTTCAAGTCCAGGAGAAGCAACTGTTTCACTTAATTCATAGAAACAAACAAAGGAATTCAAACAAAATGAAAAGACAGAGGAATCTGTTCCAAATGAAAGGACAAGATGATTCAGCAGAAAAAAACAAACAAACAAAAAAAAACCAAAAGAAAAACAAAAAACAACAAAAAAAGACCTAATGAAATAGAGAAAGGTAATTTTCCACATGAAGAATTTAAAGTGACAGTTGTAAAGAGGCTAATGTAACTCAAGAGAAGAATGGAGAGACACAATGAGAATTTCAACAATGAGATAGAAAATTTAAAAAAAGAATCAATAAGAGCTGAAGAATGCAATAACTAAGATGAAAAATACACTAGAGAGAATCAACAGCAGATTAGATGGTCCAGAAGAATGCATAAGCAACCTGCAAGTCAAAGTAGTGGAAATCACTCAATCAGAACTGCAAAAATAAAAAAGAATTTTTAAAAAATGAGAACACTTTCAGGGACTTCTGGGAGAACATCAAGTGTACTAACATTCCCATTATTAGGGGTCCCAAAAGGACAAAAGAGAGAAAGGAGCAGACAAATTATTTAAAGAAATAATGGCTGAAAACTTTCCTAACATGGGGCAGGAAACAGATATCCAGCTCCAGGAAGTACAAAAATTTCCCCCAGAAAATAAACCCAAAGAGATTCACACACAGAAATATCATATCACAATTAAAATGGCACAAGTTAAAGAGAATTTTAAAGGCATCAAGAGGAAAACAATATGTCACATACAAAGGGACCCCCATAAGGCTATTAACTTGATTTTTCAGCAGAAACTTTACAGGTAATAAGGGAATGGCATGATATATTTAAAGTGCTAAAAGGAAAAACCTTAAAATCAAGAATTCTCTACCTGGCAATGTTATCATTCAGAATTGAAGGAGAGATAAACAGTTTCCCAAATAAGCAAAAACTAAAAGAGTTTATTATCACTAAACCAGACTTAACAGAAATGTTAAAGAGTCTTCTTTAAGCATGAAAGAAAAGGTCATAACTAGAAATAAAAAAAAATACATGGCAGAAAAAATGTCACTTGTAAAGGCAAATACATTGTAAAGGATCAATCACTTAAAAAGGAAGTATGAAGGTTAAAAGACCAAAATCTTAAATCCAACGATCACTATAATAAGCATTTAAGAGATACACAAAGTGAAAAGATACAAAATATGACATCAGAAACATAAAATGTGAGAGGAGGTATAAAAATGTAGTGCTTTTAGAATGCATTTGAACTTAAGTGACTATTAGCTTAATACAAACAGCTATATATATTGGTCAATATAAATAAACTGCATGGTAACCACAAATCAAAAACCTATGATATATACACAGAAATTAAAGAGAAAGATAAACATAACACTAAAGAAAATCAAACCATAATGAAAAAGTCTAAAAGAAGAAGAAAGGAACAGAGAAGAACTACAAAAATAATCAGAAAATAATTTTTAAAATGGCAATAAGTACATATCTATCAGTAATTGCTTTAAATGTAAATGGATTGAGTGTTCCAATCAAAAGACACAGGGTGGCTGAATGGATTAAAAAACTCACCATCCATCAATATGCTCCCTCACTTTGGATCCAAAGACACACACAGATTAAAAGTGAAAAGATGGAAAAAGATATTGCATAAATATGAAAATGAAAAGAAAGCTAGGGTAGTAATATTCAAATTAGAAAAAAAAAATACTTTAAAACAAAGACTGTAACGACAGAAAAAGAGAATCACATAATGATGAAGGGATCAATTTGAGAAGAAGATAAAGCATTTGTAATATTTTTGTACCCGACATAGGAGCACCTATATATTTAAAGCAAATATTAATAGATATGAAGGGAGATATAGACAATATAATAATAGGAGGGACTTCAATACCCCACTTTCAAAAATGGATATATCATACAGACAGAAAATCAATAAGGAAACATTAGACTTAACTTACAGATTAGACCAGATGGCTTTACCCAATGTATAGAAAACATTCCACCTGACAGCAGCAAAATACGCATTCTTCTCAAGCACATAGGGAACATTCTTCAGGGTAGATCATATGTTAGGCCACTTGTTAGCCTTAATAAATTTAAGATGATTGAAGTTATATCGAGCATACTTTCTAATCACAATGCTATGAAACTAGAAATCAATTACAAGAAGAAAACTGGAAAATTCACAAATATATGAAGAATAGACAACATGCTCCTGAACAATGAATGAACCAAAGAAGAAATCAAAAGATAAACTAAAACAAATCTTGAGGCAAATGAAAATAAAAATACAAGATACCAAAACTAATGGTACACAGAAAAATCAATTCTAAGAGAAAAATGCATAGCATAAACACCTGCATTAAGAAAATGGAAAAATCTAAATAAAAAACCTGTTTACACCTCAAAGAACTAGAAAACAAGGAACAAACTAAACCTAGATTTAGTAGTAGAAAGTAAATAATAAATATCAGAGCATATTAAATTAAATAGAGACTAAAACAGTAGAAAAGATCAATGAAACTAGAACCTTTAAAAAAAATAAACAAAATAAAGAAAACTTCAGGAAAATTTACCAAGAAAGAAAAAAGAGAAGACTCAAATAAAATTAGGAATTAAACAGAAAACATAACCCACAATACAAAGGATCACAAAAGAATACCAAGAACAATTTTAGGTCAATAGATTGGACAGCCTAGAAAAAACACAAATTCCTAGAAACATTCAACCTACCAAGACTAAATAAGAAGGGGATAAGAAATCTGAACAAACTGATAACTAATAAGGATATTAATCAGTAATTTAAAAACTCCCAAGAAACAAAAGTTCAGGACCATAAGCCTTCACTGGTCAATTTTACCAAACACTTAAAGAAGAATTACTGCCAATTCTTCTCAAACTGTTCCAAAAATCAGACAAGGAGGAAACACTTTCAAACTCATTTTATGATGATAGCATTATTTTGATGCCAAAGCCAAAGACACCACAAGCAAAGAAAATTACAGACCAGTATCCCAGATGAACATAGATGCAAAAATCCACAATATATTAACAAAATAAATTCAATAATACATTAAAATAATCATACAACATGATCAAGTGGGATTAACTCCAGGCACAAGGATGGCTCAACGTCTGCAAATCAAGAAATGCGTTTCACCACATTAACAAAACAGAAGATAAAAGTCACATGATCATATCAATAGATGCAGAAGAAACACTTGACAAAGTTTAGCAACGATTTATGATAAAAATCTCAACAAAGTGTAATTTAAAGGGAACATCTGTCAGTATAATAAATGTCATATATAACAAACCCACAGTAAACATCGTATTCAATGGTAAAAAGCTAAAAACTTTTCCTCTAAGATCAGCATCAAGATAAAGATGTCCACTCTCACCACTTTTATTCCATATAATATTGGAAGTCTTAGCCACAATAATTTGGCAAGAAAAAAAAAAAAAGACATACAAATCAAAAAGGAAGACATAAAACTATCACTATTTGCAAATAACATAATACTATATTTAGAAGAATTTAAAAACTCCACCAAAAAACTGTTAGAACTAATAAACAAATTCAGTAAAGTTGCAGGATATAAAATAAATATACAAAAATCAGTTGCATTTATATACACTGACAATGAACTATCATAAATAGAAATTAAGAAAATAATCTCATTTACAATGCATCAAGAATAAAATACCTAGGAAAAAAATTAACCAAGGAAAGACATGTACACTGAAAATTATGACATTGATGAAAGAAATTGAAGAAGACACACATAAATTCAAAAAGTTTATGTGCTCAAGGATTGGAAGAATTAATATTGTTAAAATATCCATACAACCTAAAGCAACCTACACATTCAATGCAACCTGTATCTAAATTCTAATGGCATTTTTCACAGAGATGGAACAAATAATTCTAAAATTTGTATGGAACCACAAAAGATCCAGAATAGCTGAAGCAATTTTGAGAAAGAACAAGTGCTTCCTGATTTTACACTGTGCTACAAAGCTATGGTAATCAGAACAGTATATACAATGGGAAAAGGACAGTTTCTTCAATTAACAGTGCTAAAAAAACTGGACAGTCACATGCAAAGAAAAGACCTGGACCACTGTCTTATACCATATACAAAAATGAACTCAGAATGGATTAAAGACTTGAATGTAAGACTAGAAACCATAAAGCCCCTAGAAGAAAATATTGGTGATAAGTTCCTTGACGTGGGTCTTGGTGACACCTTTTTTTTTTCTTTTGGATTTACACCAAAAGCAAAGGTAACAAAAGCTAAAGTCAACAACTAGGACTGGTTCAAACTAAAAACTTCTTCACAGCAATAGAAACCATAAACAAAAGCAACCTACTGAATGGGGGAAAATATTTCCAAATCATATATCTGACAAGAAGTTAATATCCAAAATATATAAAGAACTCATATAACTCAATAGCAAAAAGAAAACAAACAATCAAATAAAGAAATGGGCAGAATAACTGAATAGACATTTTTTTCCAAAGAAGATATACAGATGGCCAACAAGTACATGAAAAAGTGCTCAACATCACTAAGTATTAGGGAAATACAAATCAAAACCATAATGAAATATCATCTTACACCTGTCAGAATGGCTATTATCAGAAAACCAGGAAACAACAAGTGTTAGCAAGGATGTGCGGAAAGGGGAACTCTCGTGCACTAATGGTGGGAATATAATAAACTGTTACAGCCATTATGGAAAACCATATGTAAGTTTCTGAAGAGATTAGAACTATCACATGATCCACCAATTCCACTTCTGGGAACATATTCAATGGTAATGAAACTATTATCTCGAAGAGATAGCTGTATTCTCATATTCATCGCAGATAATTCACAATAGCTAAGATATGGAAACAATCTAAGTGTCTGTCATCAGATGAATGGATCAACAATATATGGTATATATACATACAGTGAAATATTATTCATCCTTAAATAGGAAGGTAATCCTGTATTTGCAACATCATGAATGAACCTTAAGACTAAATGAAATAAGCCAGCCAGAGAAAGACACCACCGCATGGTATCTCTTATGTGTGGAATCTATTTAAATAAAAACAAAAGTAAAACTCATAAAAACAGAGAGTAGAAAAGTAGTTGCTAGGGGCTGGGGGTGGGTAATTACCATACTTATAGCATGGTAATTATAGCTCTAACTCTAGAGTGATAACTCTATCTTGTATAATTGAAAGTTGCTGAGAGAGTAAAATTTAAATGTTCTCACCAAAACAAAGTAAATATGAAGTATGTGAGGTGATGGATTTGTTAATTAATTTGGTGGTGTAATCCTTTCACAGTGTATACATATATCAAATTATCATGTTGTATACTTCAAATATTTTATAATTTTATTTGTCAATTATACCTCAACAAGGTTGAAAAAAATTAAATTACTTATACCTCATTAGTGTACAAACAAATATATAAAAAATTCTAAGCTTGACACAATATGGTAAGACTGAAATAAAACTATTTTAATCTTGTGAGTCAAACTACAATATTATTTTACATACTTTATATATGTCATCAACTTATTAAAAGGTAAAAGATATATTTGTTTTATAATAAATTTATTTTTTCTTACAAATAACAAGTATGTCTTTTTTTATAAAACAAAGTTTTGACTTTGTTTTTCCATTTGATTGCAAGGAGTTTATTTTGTTTAAATATTAAATCATTCAATAATATTTATTAGACATTTACTATATGTCAGGCTATGTGATAGCACTAATTAGATAATTAAGGTATGCTTCAACATCTGATATTTAGGACTGGACACTCTGAGAGTTAAGAATTATAATAACTGGCTTAAAAATTAAATTTTAACTTGAATCCAAAAGTAATCAAACTTTCAGATTCGATTAAAGGAAAGGCTCATTCTGGTTAATGTGATTTTTATTAATTAAGAAATCATTAAGGAATAAGGAAATGAAATCCTACACCATAACTTTCCAAATTAATTTAAATCTCTAATCATATTCTGTTCCTACCACTTGGGGTAAATACCAGGTTCTGATTTGCATCTGCCTGTATTTTGACATTTCATATCCCATTAGTCATTCTGCTACTTTCTTTCCAAATATTATTATGTCTGGTCTAAAATATATCACAATTTTATTTGTATGTTTGAGTGTATGTGTTTGTGTGTGCAATTCAAAGTTATGTGAAGCTAATGTTTATGTTAGACTCATTCTAATCTGTAAAGAAAAAAAAAAACATCCATTTGCTTTAATCAGTAGTGTTCTTTATCTGCAATGTTAAAGTTATAGGACTTGGGCTTCCCTAGTGGTGCAGTGGCTTAAGAATCTGCCTGCCAATGCAAGGGACACAGGTTTGAGCCCTGGCCTGGGAGGATCCCACATACCATGGAGCGGCTAGGCCCGTGTGCCACAACTACTGAGCCTGAGCTCTGGAGCCCACAAGCCACAACTACTGAGCCCATACGCCACAACTACTGAAGCCTGCATGCCTAGAGCCTGTGCTCTGCAAAAAGAGAAGCCATGAGAATGAGAAGCCCACGCACTGCAAGGAAGAGTAGTCCCCGCTCACAGCAACTAGAGAAAGCCTGTGCACAGCAACAAAGCCCCAACACAGCCAAAATAAATTAATAAATAAATAAATTTAAAAAAATAAATAAATAAAATAAAGGACTCAATTATCTAGAATCGGCTGTTATTGAATTATTATGGGAACTTCATTATACACAACATAGGTCCAGGTAGGACTTTTCTTGAAGGTAGTGGTTATTTCTACTGTCCGTACCATTGAGAAAGGTTTTAACCTGGAATAGAAAATAAGGACTGGCTAGGTAGATATTAAACTGGCTTAAGAATAATTTTCTTCATCTTTCTCTGAGTCTTAGGTGATTTAGTCTGCATTCCACTGCAAGTTATACCCAGAGCACTTCATTTGGTGGTTGTGGACTTGTGTGTGTGTGTGTGTGTGTATGTGTGAGATGGAGATAGGCTGAGAGGTAAACCTGTTCCATTCATAGAAAGGGGTTGAGAACTAAGCAAGTTTTTGTGTTTACAAGTGATTGTAACTGCAGATTTAGACCTAAGTGCTGTGAACAAAGCTGCATCTTATAGTATTGGTTGTAAAAGTGTTGCATTGTTCTTTTCACTCATTCAGAGCTTTAAGTGCATATTTACAATGTGGCAGTAGCTTCCACATTGGTCTCATTATGAACAGCAATCTGATTTCAATGGGTTTGTCCTAGTGAGCAGGACCAATTATTTCATATTTATTGTTTGCCTATCATTCTAGGAACTGGAGACACACTTGTGAACAAAATTGACACCATACCTCCTCTCAAGTAGCTTACAAGTGTGCAAAGTGCTGTAAAAAAATTCAGGAGCTGTGAAAACATCTTTCAGAAGACCAAATCTCATCTGAAAAGTGAGGGAAAATTTCTCTAATGCTACTGAAGTAGAGATGTGGAAGAGAATCAGGAGTTGACAGGATGAAGAGAGGGTGCTCAATATTGGCTCCACAATGGATTCACCTGGGAATAAATACTGACACATGTGCTTTACCTTCCAGATATTATTACTATTTAAGTTTCTTGAGGGCTGTTTGGCTGAGATTTTTAAAAGCTCCATCAGTGATTCCAATGTGCAACCAAGGTTAAGAACCATTTGCTGTTCCAGACAGTGGCAACAGTATGGGAAAGACCAAGGACTGAAGGACGTTTAAACATCTAAAAAAATTTCAGCTTGGGTCCAAAGAGATGGGAGGTGAAGGTGTGGAAGATGGAGCAAGAGGGTCCTTGGCAGCAGGGGCAGCTATGCAGCTGGGTAGTCTGAGGCCCAGAAAGAGGAGGCAGAACCTTCATTTGAGTGGGGAAGGGCATTTCTGATGATGGGGTGAACATCTCATGATTACTAGGTGTCAGGTTGATGCTGAACCAATTCTAGCCAATTAGTACTGACTTTCTATAGGTGATAATATACCATTACCCACAATAAATGATTTTCAAACTATTTAAAAGTTAAAATATGGTTAATTGGAAATGGTGTCTAATAATGAAATGAGATTTATGAAATTTTTGTCTAAATTTCTTGTCATTCCAATATGTTAACAAAATACTCCTTGCAAAAATAAAATAATGTAGCTTTGGGTATCCAAAACACATGTACTAATAACAGAAAATGCAGTAAAACATAAGTCTTAACTGGGGAATAATAAAAATTGGGGGGATAGAATTTTTAAGGGACAATTGCAATGTTGGTTAGTTTTTCCATCTTCCTATTGATTTAGGCTTTTCACAAGGTAAATGAATCTATAATAAATATGTCTTTATAGTTTATCCTCCATGGTATTCACAGCTTAGATGAGGAGAGTGTATATGGCTAGAAAGAAAAGACTGGGAAGTTGTTCTTCAAATATTAGTACTGAGTTTTGGTCAAGATAAGGACCAATTGGCTAACTAATGGTATATAATGAGCTATTTAAAATTAAAAACTTCCCTGGTAACACCCAGGGTAAGCTTGTTTATTGATATCTTACATTTGGTATAAATGATTGGTACAAAATAGATTATAAAATAAGAAAGGCAAATAAAAAAGAAATCATTGGTTAATATGTACATAAAAATGCATGGCAGCTATAGTTCTGGTTTTCTATAACTTGTAAGCCCAATATGCTATTTCATATATTTTTCCAATAATTATTTCCTGTTCTATATGCCTACCTCAGCCTACCAGTACGGTAACACTCTTCCCTTATTGTTGGTTCAGTATCCACTATGATATGACTACGTGTTGGTATATTTTCATTAATTTGCCTTGAAAATAATGTGTAAACCAGCTTCCTTCAACACAAACTGCTTTTGTTTTGTTATATCTTTACTTACTGCTTCTGCCAACTTGTTCATTTATGTTATTCAGATACAGCAATTATTGGTATGTGAGGCCACCATTCTCTTCTGTGGGGATATGTTCTTTCATTTCATCAATTTAATCCTTTTTCCTTTTACCATGCATTCCTTAGCATTATTTTCTTATAAATTAGCTATTATACTGCTTGTATTTTATGTATGCTCAAGTCTTCTCTTTAGGTCAAGAGGCTTTGATTTTACTTATATTTTTCATTCAGTTCTTTTTTCTTCTTTATTAAAATAAATTTATTTATTAAAAAAAAAGACTGGGAAGAACATATGACAAGCTGGACAAAGGATTTATCGGTGATTACAAGGTCAATAAAATAAAAAGGAAAAGTTAAATAAATAAAATATTCCACAGAAACAGCACAAGATATCTGGGAATAAAAGCATGAATACAGTGAAATAAATGGCCAAATCAGGTGAATTTTAATAAATGTTATTGTTTAAGTAGCAATAAGAAGATAGTTAATCTTGGAAAGAAATGCTTATGAATAATGAATGTTTCTTGGTTTCTTACCCAGCATCTGTTTCCCAATGTCTGGCTCCTACTAAGTACTGAGAATTTTGTCCAATTAACTATCTTTTCCCCACATTTCCTGAGTGCTTCAGAGAAAACTGACATTACCCAAGTTCCAGAGGTGGGCGCTACTTTACTGAAGGCCAATAAATGCAATGCTATCCACTTCCCCATGGAGTTTGGTTTAGAAAAGGAGCTGGAGTCCATCAATATATGTCACTGGTTCTTGTCCTCAGAGATTTGTTCAGGGGCAGCCACATGATCTTCACCAAAGGAAATTGTGCTGAAGATTCCAGGCCATGAAGTTCCATTAAAGTCTTTTAAAATAGCTACACCAGAGATGATCTTGCCTCTTGTGTGGATGTGGAGCTTAGAATTGCTGCAGCCATTTTGAAAACATGTGGAAACCTGTGTTAGGAGGAAGCTTGAAACCCAGTAGGACCCTGTGGGGCCCTCCTGGGAACAAACCCCTCTGAGACCCATACTTCTTGTTTGACCTTCCCCATGTTTCATAGAGTAGACTCAAACAGTTAATGATTGGAGAATTGAGGGAAAGAAGAAACAAGGGAAAAGCAGTCAAATAAGAAGAGTAACAATAGCTTAAACAATAGTTGCACAATAAAACAGAATCACAGGACTCCCAGTTCCTCCTCAAGGGATATACATAATAATCTGACCCATATCTTTGAGTTGTTCTACAGAAGCTAAGACTCCTACCCAATGGAGAACGTTGACTACATGCTGACCACAAGCACATAGACCCCACACTGGTTGGAACTAGAAGGTTGATAATTAAGATTCCTGAAACATCACCCTGCTATGGCACCATCAACCAATCAGAAGAAAGTCCACAAGCTGCAACCCTCACCTCAAATGCTGCCTTTAAAAATCCTTCCCTGAAAGCCGTCAGAGACTTTGGGTCTTTTGAGCATAAGCTGCCTGTTCCCCTTGCTGGTGTCCTGCCAATAAATGCTGTACTTTCCTTCATCACAATCCAATGCCAGTAGATTGGCTCTGATGCACGTTGGGCAAGCAGATCGATGTTTGGTTGGGTAATAAGCTGACCTTATAAGAATGTAGAGCAGAGATCCCCTGACATCCTTGAGTTAAGCTTTTAAACCATGGACCTTCCAGTTGTATGAGCTGATAGGCCTTCTTTATTGTCTAAGCCATTTTAAATTGATTTCTCTGACACTTGCAGCAAAAAAGAGCCCAAAATGATACCTGAACAACCTAAAGAAAAAAGTAGAGTTCACACTTATGACCCCCTTTCTTCCAAATTATCTCTGTCTACTGTGTCCGACTTAGAGATTCTTTTTCTGCACAATCTTTCCATAACTCAATTTCTCACCAAACTATTTAATGTATTTTTCTCTTTTGCTAACACATTAGTATAAAATTATTGGTTTAAGAATAGCACCTATCATTTCCTCTCAGTTCTAGTCCTAGTCCACAGTTATAGGTGTGTTCTGACCCAAGCTGGGTTATGCTACTTTTGGAGAGACTTTTATTTTTCAAAATTTTTTACTCTCCTTTTCATGGAGTTTACCCTGAAAATAATCCTCAAGTGCTCAACAAGAAGAAATTTCTTATCTGCCAAATAATAAACACTTTGTGAGTTTCAATATTTTTATTCTTTTAACCAATACACTGACATTTTTATAATTTTTTTAAAAAGCAAACATATAGTAAAGGGAAGAGTAAATTAAGATTAGAATAAGGCTGAATTAGGTTTCTTTGCTTAAGATATTAAAACAGTGCAATGAATACTTCTTGGACTCAGAGATCTAACATGGGTAATGGGAATAAAGAAGTTTCTCATAATACTTTCAGTTTCTAGAACTTGGATACAGTTCTTCTCAACTCCATGAAACAGTTTTATCATTGTTTAAATTTCGCTCAAATATAAGCTCACTTTTCTGTTGTCCTGAGCCCCTTGATTGGGGGTGAAATTCACTGAGGTACATTCCCAGTTTGCAATCAAATAGCAATCAGATTTAGAAAAGCATATTGGCAAATACCAAGTGTTTGCAAAACTATTATCACGCTAAAGGGAGTATATTTGTATGTTTACAACTTGAACCAGTTTTCCCAAATTGTTTAAAAATGAAGGATCCTACCCAGGGATGCATTACTTACAGGAGTTGTGAAGGCATCAGAAAAACAGGCTTGAAGTGCTGCATTTGCATTAAAGCACAGCTTTACTGCCACACAAACAGTGTCTCTCTTGAAATGGAAATTGTTAATAAATCTAGCACTTTATACCTTTGCCTTGTAAAAAGCATTTTGAGGGGAGAAGGGATCATTTTCCCTTGATGGAACAGCACTATCATTGTCCATCTATAGCAAATGGAAGAATGGCTAGGGAATCAGCCATCTACTAGTAATGCTTTGGATTGATGACTTTTATCACCCATGGAACTCAGATGAAACCCTTCTGGTCTTTTTAATACTCTTTCCTGGAGGCTGAACTTCAAATTTCCCCTTTTATGTGAAAAGAATTTAAAGAGATTTTAGTGTTGGGGTGCATCAACCTTGGCAGTACGGTACTCAGCAGTCTTGACATCTGCATAGGTCTTCTGTGTCCCTGGTAGCTTCCCCGCCACAGTTGGAAACATGTCATTATCATCAGATGATCTTCCATGTGGAAAAGCCCAAGGTAAAGCAGCTTCTGACTTGTTAAGACAAGTGTTTCCAAATAACGTACAGTAAAAATTACAGTGGCTATGGAAAATTACAAAAATATTTGAAGTAAATTATAGGTCCTTCTGCCCAGTAAAATAGAAACATAATTTCTAGAAATATATAGTCTTAGTATAAAAAGAAAAATCACGCTTCCCTGGTGGTGCAGTGGTTGAGAATCTGCCTGCTAATGCATGGGACACAGGTTCGAGCCCTGGTCTGGGAGGATCCCACATGCCATGGAGCAGCTAGGCCCGTGAGCCACAATTACTGATCCTGCACGTCTGGAGCCTGTGCTCTGCAACAAGAGAGGCCATGATAGTGAGAGGCCCGCACGCCGCGATGAAGAGTGGCCCCCACTTGCCACAACTAGAGAAAGCCCTCACACAGAAATGAAGACTCAACACAGCAAAAATAAATAAATTAATTAATAAACTCCTACCCCCAACATCTTAAAAAAAAAAAAAAGAAAAATCTTCTCAAATGAAACATATGAGAATTCAATAAGTACAAACTGTGGGCAGGTAATAATTCCCTTGAATAACTTGTTCACTACCTATGGTATCACTGATCTTATATAAAATCACTCAGAAGCTAAAGCTGGCAAAAATCGACACCAACTTGAGATAAATGACAGTATATGTACTGATATTTTCTATGCAGCACATAGAAAAACCAATTTCTAAAATATTTTGTATTCCTCTTTACTTTTTTCTGTTCAGCAATTACCACAGACATACGCGACCAGACAGTCAGAAAAGCAATAAAGCTAGTTACCCATCGTTTCTTCAGGTCTTTTGGTTCCTATTGCTTTGAGGGCTTTAATTATTCATATACAAAACAGATTAATGATAAAATTGATTACTTCATTTCCATAAAAATATTTTTTAATGAAATAAAACTTATTTACAGATACTAGTGAGATATGTTTTGCCTGGTTCCTCTTACTTGTATGAGAATGAACTGTGTATTACTGAATCCTGTTAGAAGCTGAAGACCTTCCCCATCAAAGAAAAAAAAAAACATTAAAAAACAGTGAAGAAACCAGTATTATTTCTATATTGCCTGTCTCTGTTTGTCTCATGAGCGTCATATGTTAATGAGTTAATGCTGTCAGTTGGCTATTCATAAAATCATACATGAGAGGGAATGTGTATATGGAAGAAAGAGCAAATAAATTATCTAAAAGCACATACAAGTACTTGTTATCTTTTGCCACAAAATACCTGAAAAAAAAAATAGGGACAATTATGGCTATATATCATATCTTAAATTGGGGCCTATCAAATTTAGCAGTGGTGATTTCTAATCTTTCTTCAACGACAAAAGTCTCTTTCATTGGGACTTCACTGGTGGCGCGGTGGTTGACAGTCCGCCTGCCGATGCAGGGGACACAGGTTCGTGCCCCGGTCCGAGAGAATCCCACATGCCGCGGAGTGGCTAGGCCCATGAGCCATGGCCGCTGAGCCTGCGTGTCTGGAGCCTGTGCTCCACAATGGGAAAGTCTCTTTAATTACCTTTTCCTTTCCCTCTGCATCCTCACTTCTCTGTGCCTTTCCATGAGCTCAATTTTAGCAAATTTCTGTCTAAGAGATTTCATTTTTAGGTAATAATTATTTTCTGTGGAAGCTAAAAGTCAAAGGGGCTGTTTACCATCCAATTTCTTCAGTGGCTGTGTTTGTGCTTCCTCTGGAGGCAAGACTGCTATGCCAGGTTTCACCACATGTTCTGGAAGGGAGCTATCACCTTTTCTGGTCATAGTTCACGAGGAGGATGCTTGAATCAAGCTTAGCCAATCACTGGACTCTCACAGTAGGGATCTACACATGGTTTCTCTGAGGCATTTGAAAATTCTGAAGACAGTTTTTAAACCCCTAATTTTAACTTCAAAAGCTTGGTGCTTCCCTTTTTAAAAAATTAATTAATTTTTATTTTATAAAGAGACTAAGATTCACAGTGATAGACAGTAGGGATTCCTCCCCCAAGCCGACAGGGACATATCAGATGAGGGTTGGTTTGTCATCTTCAAGCTACAGTTGCCCCCACTACCCAGATGAAGAGTTTAGCCCCTTGCTCTACCTCTTCTCTTGAAAATAACTGCTATAATTAGTCATTATTTCTAATATGTTGGGCCTGAAGAAAAGGTTGAGAATCACTGCCCTAAGGCTAATGAAATGAGCTCTAAGAAAAACATTAAAGTCATAGGATTCATAAATAATAGGACTCATAGGAGGTTTCTATTTGAGAAACTTGACTGTACTTTTATGCCTATGAAAAATGTGAACACCATACCATGTAAAATTTATGCAGAGAATCACACTTTAAAAATATCAAAAAATACTGTGAAAAAGGAGAAAGATAACTTCTGATTAATCTTGAGAATTAAAAATTCTTTGTCACTGTCCTACTTAAAATCTATGAAGGCCTATCAGTTGCTCTTAGAATGGAGTCCATAGTCCTTAATATGGTATTTAAGCTGTATAATGTGTTTTGTTTATTTTTCATCTAAATAACCCCCACTGACTTTCATCAACTTTTTTTTATTATTTGAATCTCAGCTTAAATGATATTTCCTTTGTGAAGACTTTTAAAACAATCCTCTCCTCACCTGATGATCCTTATCCCAATGGTTCTATGGAATATTATCTATGATAATGTCAGATATTATCTTAGCACTTGATATGCTGATTTGAAATTTTAAAAATATTCCTGAATATATCACACTTCAAACAAATAGTCGTCAATATGGTCACCATATTGGTATCATCTGGAGAACTTTTAAAAGTATTCAAACGTCTGAGTCCCATGCATAATGATTCAATTTATTTGATCAGGGCTGGGTTTCAGGTTTTAGTATTTCTTAAACTCTTCAGATGTTTCTAATATTTAACAAGGCTTGAAAACCACTGTACCAGTTAGGAAATTCAAAAGAATCAGGATCTTCTTTGTTGTAGCCTCACTGTCTAAAAACATGTCTGGTACTCAGGAGGTACTCAACAATAGTATTTGAATGAATAAATTTGAAGAATGTTCTAATTTGAATAATAATAGGTATAATATGATGATCATTGCTTAGTTTTAAAGGGTTTTATAGGTTACAAAACACTTTCATTACCTCTACTTGCTCATTTCTTTGAGAACATTTTGAATTGATCAGACATTTGAATTAAATAAAGCTGTAGATATATAGTAAGATATTGATTTTCTGCTGAGATGGTATGGTATTTTCTGAAAAAATGTAGAAACATTATTAGCTTCTTTGTAACAGACAAAGGTCAATTTTTTTTTTCAAATTATCATCTTGATCATAAGAACACTGACTTTTATATTTTTCAGAAGCAGTATCTATCTGTCTATTATCTATCCAATCTATCTATCTATATGTATATCCTCCACACACATACACACACACATACACATGTATATATACCCACACATATATTTTTTCTATATTTCCATGTTTTTGGGGTAAACTGATTTTCATTAATTTATAAAAAATCTTTTAGAGTAGCTCATGCTCAGAGTTAGTAATATGGGAAATAGCTGGTAGTGTTTTCTCTGGGTCAGATATAACTTTCAATCATTAATATCTCTTTTCATGTCATATAGATTATATTCTACTCAGTCTCAAGT
Organism: Aethalodelphis obliquidens; assembly: GCF_003676395.1. Taxonomy (NCBI): domain Eukaryota; kingdom Metazoa; phylum Chordata; class Mammalia; order Artiodactyla; family Delphinidae; genus Aethalodelphis; species Aethalodelphis obliquidens. Next base: position 8,785,595 of record NW_020838004.1, on the reverse strand, counting down.
GGCACTTAAACTAAAACACTAATTTGATTTGACATCTCAATTGAGAATGCTCTCGAACCAGAAAGCACTCAGTGATAACTACTTAAATATCTTCTTCTCCTCATTACTATCACTACCTAACACCCACCACAGATTCTTTTTATTATTAAATTTTTAATTAGAGATAATATTAAACAAAAGAGTACTTGTGACATGATCTCATATTCACTACAGTTATTCATATAATACATTAATTCATGTAATAAGTATTTAAGTATCTAATAGATGTGAGGCTTTGTTTTTGGTACTGAGGATACAATTAAAAAAAAAATGAACAAAAGAAGATTTCTTGTTCTTAATAAAGTAATTTCCTGGTCAGAGAAGATGGGCAGAGGCAAGTAGTAAAGAATAAATTAATAAATTCTGTATCGGGGACCATAAGTACTAAGAAGAAAACTAAACAGACAATGGGGATAGAGGTGGCTTACTGCTATTTTATATATTTAGTTTATTGGATATCATGTGCAGAAGACTATTAAAAAAAAAAACCTCTTCGATTCATATTAAACTATTTTCAGTGGTAGTGCCTTGCTCTTATTTCATTAATTTGTTTATTCATTTTCATCCTTTTCCTCATTGCCATATCGCTCTCTCATCTAAAAGAAACTATTCTAATGTACTCAGTGTGTATCATACTGTTTGCACATGTTCTTATAAACTAGTTTTGATAAGATTAACAATTGTAGTGAACCTAGAGATCTCATTTTCTTTCTCACTTTTTTTTCATCCAATCCTATGCTTTTCTACATGTACATCTAGTTAATTGCTTATAAGTTTGCAACATTATACCAGAGAATTCATTCACCATATTGTATTAATTCATTCTAGGGGTGCTGCTTAGTATAAGACAGTCAGCCAAGGGTCTTTGTATATGGTGGTAAACTATATAAAGTTTACACAAAATTATGTTTTTTTTTCTATTACTGTTCTATGAATCATAGATACTTGAGATTGGAATTAAATTCTAATATCATCTAGTATAACTCATTCTCCAATGCCTGCATTCCCTCTACAAGAGCCAAGCTGACACATGTGAATAGAATACTTGAACACATCCAATGATACTGACTGGGAGATAGTCCAAAGCAGAGTTGGACAATGCCTATTAGAAATTTCTCTTTTATCATTAGAGGAATATGTCTGGCAAAAAAATAAAAATGGATAGGATGACTGACAAAGGAGTGTTGAGTAAGAGATGATAACATGAAATAGCTTAGAAAGATAGAAATATGTTAACTAAAATGTTCAGCTGAAAATATTCCCAGTATGGGAATAGAAGCCTCTGAAGTCCATGAGTCCAAGTATTGTAGAAGAAGAGTTCCCACAAATTTTAAAGATAAAGTATGGAAGAAAACTATTTATCAATAATAGCCAAGGCCAAAGAAGAGTTAAAAGTATTTATAGTTCTTCTTCGATTTGTATCCAAACTATATTACATTATAATTAGGCTAATGACATATTCTAAAATTCTCTTTAAACTGTATGAGGAAATCACTGTCTTGCATTATAAACAATCTATGAAAGGAGCAGGGTTCCCTTCTCATATGTGTTTTCAAGAGAACAAATGGAAATGTGACTTGTAGGAGGTAAAGCATTCAGGCTGTCTGCAAAAAAAGCAGACATTATTCTTTGAAGTAGTTTCCTTTAGCCAGCCAGAGAAAAGAAAAAGTGCAGACTGTATTCTAAGACTAAGCAAGGAACTAATCTGTACTTCTCTGTCCCCATATTGTTTTTCATAAGCACCAAAGACGGATAGCTCCAGGCACTTCCTAGAGAGAGGAAAGTTGATAATACTCCAGCTGTTACTACTAAATATTCTCATATTTGTAAATGGAGGTTGTGAGAGTAGGAATGAGGTTATATTTCAGTGTCAGGGACTGGTTTATAGAAAGTCTAAATGATGAAGATTAATAAATCTATTTTAGAAAAATGAAGCCTTCTGATTTTTAGAATAAGTTGAGAATAAAGAAAGCAAATTAGGACCTACTAAGAATAAGGAAATATAAAACAATGCAGTTGGCCCTCCATAGTCTCAGTTCTGAATCTGTGGACTCAACCCAAAAAATTCAGAAAAAAATATTCCAGAAAGTTGCAAAAAGCAAAACTTGAATTTGCCGTGTGCTAGAAGTTATTCATGTAGCATTTCCAATGTATTCATAACTATTCACATAGCATTTGCATTGTATTAGGTATTCTAAGTCATCTAGAGAAAATTTAAATTATACAGGAGGATGTTCATTGGTTATTTGCAAATACTATGCCATTTTAAATAAGGGACTTGAGCATCTGAGGATCTGGTATCCATGCGGGGCCCCGGAAACAATCTTCCAGGGACACTGAGAGATGATCATACAACAAAATTTAAAAACAAAAAACAAAAAACTAAAGATTTGAGAAAAAATTTTAAAAATGTAAATTAAATACAGCATGATTCTCTATTGACATAAAAAAATCTACAGAATATTAACAGTAATAAGACAAGACATTCTGTGACATGGCGAAAATAAGCAAAAAAAAAAAAAGACCAACATATGGACACGTTGGAATATAAGACAAATATATTATACTACTATAAAAGAAAACAATCCCCACTCCCCAGCAAATATGAGTGACAACTGCTTTTTTTTTAAACAATGACAACTCTAGCCCTGCTTTGTTCCACACATCTCCTAGACAAAAAAGGTTTAAGACACTTAATCATCAAATTACCCTACATCTTAACAGAGCCTAATCCAAAACAGATCCCCCACTTCCTTGAGCCCTTTGTAAATCATTCAGCAAAAGCCCATACCATATATCAAGCCCATCAAAACTCCTTAGAGACACATCCCGTAGTTCACTGTGGTGTATGATCTCCCTTGCTGCCACAAGTCAGTAAACCTATCTTTGTTCAATATCAGCTAAGTCATGCAGAATGAACTGTCTGCGTATCATGAGAATAGAAAGGATTTTTAATTATTGGCATCCTCTGATATGATATGGAAATATAGGAATTAATTACTATATTTGGAATGTTATTTTTGAAATATTCGTGAGACAAGAGGCATCATTATCAGCTCGGTACATTTCTTTCTCCTTTGGACTCACATTAGGGGAGTTTGGATAAATGAAAGTGATTGGGGTAACTGGGAGAAACCAAAATTGCCAATACTTTCCAGTGGGCTGGGAAATACTTCTTGCCACCCAGCATAGGTAAAGGATTCTGATCACAACATGGGCAGATAATCCTAGATAAATCAGGTCAACTGTGCCTTGACTACAAAGCCATTTTTAGACATCTTAGATAGCATGCCTGAAAAACAAAAATAAACTACATTTAAATTCATTTTTTAAGCACTTTTTCCTCCCTCTACTAAGAGAATATCATGTCGCTGATAGGGAACCTCCTTCAACCTGGTCCCAGAAGGAAAAGACATGTGAAACAGATCTTCAGTCCACCCAAATTTTGAAGTAGAACCTCAACTGAATTGTGGTCCTCAGAAGACATAAGCAAGAATTACCTATATACTGTTTTAAGCTCCTGATATCTTGGGGCTGTTTATTATGACTGGTATCAGAAAATATCAGAATACAACTAATATATGGGATCTCTAGAACAAAACGTTGCAAGTAGAATGTGGGTCAAAATTCTCCATATGCAACATCCAAATTGACATAATAATACCTCTTCCTTTGTGACACCTCCTACCTCTCTGAACTTTTCTCTTTTTCCCCTGAGTCATCTGCAAGTCTGGTTTCTTCAATACCTTCATGATATCTGCAGCAGATGGATCACCGTCATTCTTTCCAACTCAAATTCAACTACAATCCTTGGTACTTTTAAGATCCATGTAGATAATCCATTGGTGGTAGATTAAATACAGC
>NW_020838004.1:8435108-8781292 GCF_003676395.1 Aethalodelphis obliquidens | reverse complement strand
AAGGATATTGTTAATATTAATTATATATATATTAATCTTCATTTATTGAGGTAGATTTTATTTTCACTCCTTGAATCTAGGCTGACCTTCTGACATGCGAAGACCAATAGAATATGGTAGAAGTTCTGCATGAATTCTGGTATGTAGACCTCAATAAGTCTTGCAGCTTCCAGCTTCGCCAGTTTGGAACACTGTCCTAAGACCACAATATAAGGAAGGCTGTTTAGCCTACTGCAAGGAGAAAACAAGTTTTCCCAGACCAAGCAACACCAACTGTCAGATATGTGAGAAATACTAATTTGTTATTGGTTTAAGACACTACATTTTTGGATTCTTTGTTACAGAACAATAGTTAACAAAAATGTCATTCAATAACCTTCATTCACTGTTCTTTAATAATCTATTTTCAACAACTTTCACTTCTCAATAAATTATCTTAGCTATATTCTCAAGCTTGTTATCAACTAGACTCTCCTCTCTCTGATAACTTCAGGTCAAACATTTCACTCCTCCTACTAAAATATACTATTTCTCCTTTTTCTCTCACTCTTCAATCACTTGGCTCTCCATTTTCTCCAGGTCTAGTTTCATTTTGACCTCTCTTCTTTCCTGTGTAACCTAGAAACCAAAGATGAGAATGTAAAGCACTCTTCTGCTACTATCCTGCCTGTTCCACAGCCACTTTTCCACCCAAACTTTTAACAATCAATTGGCTTTCTTCATGCTTCCAGAGTTTTCTATTATAACTAATAGAATAGTAGTGGCGCTACTATTCACCCAATCACTAAATAAGGGGGTCACTAATAATTTATCTCTTTCTCTTATTATCTTTTTACCTCAGCAGTCAGACATGAAATTTTTATGTTATTTTATCCTACTTTATATACTGGAAAACTGAAAACAAGCACGATTAATTGACTTGTGCAGAGCTTCACGGTCAATAAATGTTGGAACCAAGATTCAGACGTATCTGATGTCAAAGGCTTTTTGCTTTTCACTTAGTGAAGCTGATGGGTTGCTTGTGGCTGTTGTTGTTATTTTACATTTTAATATTATCTGGGAGGGAAAATGAATATGAAATTAGAAATAGATGTGCTGAAAATAGCAGACCTTTTTCCAGCTATGAAATTAGACATTTGACTATTGGTTATTAGTCAAAGAGAATTAGAGCTTAGAGTGTGTTAAATTCTATTATATCATTTACCAGTTAGTGAATTATAAATGACTTATTCTGAATAACAGTGAGATGTTCTGATAACTTCTTTGATTATTACTTGCTTATGCTTTTGGGTTATATGAATGATATTTAAAATTGAATTTAAGAAGTAAAACACTTGTCATGTGATTTGATATATGATATTTGTAATACTTTAGAGAAAGTATGTGGTAAACTTCCTGGGGCTTTTAAAGGAAAAACTATATTTGTGAATTTTTAAGTAGTATAATGGTAATGAAAGTATAAATTGATATTTTTATTATATTAACAAAATATGGAAATATTAATGAAATGATAAAAGCTATTGTATATATGCTTGATTTTATTTTAATGCTATTTTTTGTAATTAAGAATAATGAAAAATATTAGTTAATTTTAATTAAGTAAATATGGGAAAACATGAGAGCTGAGCACAGGATATGATGTACCCAGTCCCAAGACATCTCTTAAGGACTATCTCCTCTTATTCTCTAAAGGCACTTCATTACTTTTCTTCTTTTTATTTTTCTGTTTTCAGTAGTCCATCCAAATTTATGCCCTAGTCATTAGGCTTTTTTGGATCTAAAACCTCTAATTAAAATCTTAACTTTCTGTTTTTTCCTCCTTGTTTTATTTGTCATTGTCTTACTTCACACTGCCATTTTTTTTTTTCTCAACTGTGTTATCTCTCAGACACTAAGAAACTTGACAGTGATAATCATCCTTTACCGATAAAGGAATCTGATATGTAGCTTACAGTGAAATAAATAAGAGCCAAGACTTCAATTTATCAAAGAAAACCACTCTGTGAATACTAGTGCCAACTATGAGAAGGAGCTTTTTAGAAAATTTCTATTTATGTCCCTCATGTATATTTAACCCCTACTAGTCTGTGTACCAAATCTTCATCTGTATTCCTCTTCCATGGTGAGGAGGCAGAGGTCTACAAACGGCCCTTCTCTGACCTTAGAAACCTGGGTCCAGGGAGAGAGCTCCTGTCTCCCATCAGTTACTCTTTCCATTCAAAAAATATTTTTTGATGCTCATAATACCAAGCACATAGGTGTTCCCTGGAATCATAGAGAATAAGTACAAATCTTCTTCTACTAATCAAGTCTTTAAATATTAAGATTTTATGTATAGATGCATCTTTTAATTTTTCTTTTCTTTTTTTTTTTTTTTTCTGTACATGGGCCTCTCACTGTTGTGGCCTCTCCCATTGCGGAGCACATGCTCTGGATGTGCAGGCTCAGTGGCCATGGCTCACGGGCCCAGCTGTTCCGCGGCATTGTGGGATCTTCCAGGACCAGGGCACGAACTCGTGTCCCCTGCATCGGCAGGCGGACTCTCAACTACTGCACCACCAGGGAAGCCCCAGCATCTTTTAAATTTTAAAACGAGGGTGAAAAATAACTCATGTTTCAGTTATGCAAGATAAATAAGTTCTGGAAATTTATGTACAGCATGGTAACTATTGTTAACCACAGTATATTACAGCATTTGAAATTTACTTTGACAGTAGATCTTAAGCATTGCCATCACAAAAACTAACAAACTAAAAGTTAATATGTGAAGTGATAGGTATGTTAACTAGCTTGTATGAGGTGGTCATTTCACAGTGTATATATATATTAAGGCATCAAGTTGTACACCTTAAGTATATACAATTGTTTTTTTTTTTCAATTTTGATGCCGCAAGCTCAACCTCTGTATACTGGTGCCGAATCAAATCTCAGAAACAGAGTTTTGGGTGAAGTAGAAAAGAATAGCTTTATTGCTTTGCCAGGCAAAGGGGGACACAGTGGGCTCCTAGCCTGAAAAACTATGTGTCCCCATGGGGAAAGATTTGATGAGGCGTATAATAGCAATAGTTCAAGGGTGGTGTTCCTGACAATTAGGGTGTGCGCAGGGCTTGTATTCCTCTAATCTGGTTTCAGTTAATCTTCTTAATGAACTTCTCTAGTTTCTTTAATGTATTCTCAGGTAGTCTTTCTCTGGTACAAAGAATGCTGACATCTTAAAGAGCTTAAAGACATTGTCCCTTGAGGTGGAACCAGGACCCTGCCCCAAGGCCACACTATTGTTTCTTGGCTGCCCCTCCCTTGTCTTTGCATCCCTTCCCTTTCCAGATTAGCAACTGTTCTAATCTGCCCTTTGGAACTCAGGGAAAGTCATGGAGGCTGGAGTCTGTTTCCCACAAGAAAACAAGGGACAGAAAGTCTTCTGTGCCCAGGAGCCGCACGGCATCCCACTTGGTTTCAATTATACCACAGTAAACCTGGAAAAAAATATAAAATGCTTGCTATCACTCTCTATCAATATTTTGGAAGTAGGTAATAGAAGAAGGGACACACTATAAACTTCTGACTTTGTATAACACATGGACCAGTGGGTGAGAAAGAAATGTAAATAGATACAACATAATATATTGTAAATATTATAATAGAGATATAAACAAACTACTGAAGGATACTGAAGAGATATTGAATAATTTTGCAAATAATATTTTATTATTTCTTATGCTACATAGGTCCCTAATCAGGTTATGCTATTTTCTTCTTTTCACATGCCTTTTGAATTCCCAGGATAAAAGATATTTATTCAAAAATGGCTAATCATAGTTTAGATGTTTAAATCATATATATATTTTAAATACCTAAATTAAAATGTAAATGACCTGTTTAGATGGCATATTTCAAGTGATTGGTAAAAAATACTTTGTGCTTTGTGTGATCTTGGGTTTTGTAATTATAGGGGAGCAGAATTTGCCACCCTACCATAAGTCTCTTTGGCATCCTGTTTTAAGTAGGTTATTTTCTGAGAAACAGCAGACCTTGGAAGGCTGAAAACCAAGTAGAAGTTGCCCTTTTGTAAGAAACATTTACATCTGTTAAGGAAATCTCCATTGGTAAGGGTGTCTTTCTATTCTGTATCAGGAAGAGGAGGATGACCAAATCTCTAGAAATTTACCAACGGAAAAGAGTTAAATCTGCATAGCAATCTTACCCTTGTTTACTGTGCTGTTCCAGGTAACCTCCCATAACTGACTCTTCCTCACCCTCAACATCCTATTTTGTCTTTAGCTGAGGATGATATTTAAGACAAGGGCTTCAGTCATTTTGGCAAGTTACTCAGTTTTCCTGGGTCTCTCCCATGTGTATATGTTATTAAACTTTTAAAAATTTCCTCTTGTTAATCTGTCTCATGGCAATTCAATTCTTAGACCTCCAGAAGAACCTAGAAGGGTATAGGAAAATTTCTTCCTCCCCAACTAATCTTAGATGTCAGGTTGTTTAATAGAGGATTCTGTAGGTAAATGTAGGCATAACACATATACAATATGAACCAGACACGTTAAATCACAGCATCATCCCAAGTTACATAGTGGAAAAAAGTGCTTGAGAACTGTCCTATTCTATGGTTTCATTGTCTTGATTCTGAGCCAAAATTTCTCCTTTTTTCCCCAAATGGATCTTAAAATCTCAAGTCTTCTGGCAATCACTGATGAGTCTCCATCCAAATACGGACTATCCCAGCTTTCTCCTCTCCAAAAGGGTCCTCAATCGTGCCAGGTGGTGCCTTCCTTTAGATTTTTGTAATGCTTTATATTTTGATACTTTTCAGTTTTATATTCTGTAATTCAATGTCATATGTGTCATACTAATAATTATTAGTTTCATTTTCTTTTCACTACAACTTATACGGTACCATAGTCATTTGTTTCTTTAAATACATACTTTTTGATTATATAATGATGATCTAAGGCCTATCAAGACAGGACAACTGGAATATTTTTAAAGGGCCAATAAATAGTAAATGCGAAACTTATATACATGTAAGATCAAAGCTAAATATAGCTTGATTAAATTTTCACTAACAGCAAGTTAGTGTATGAACACTATGAAGTAAGTGTATGAACAATGATGAGGGCTGCTCTGCTGTAAAATGTATTTATCATAAGCATGTAAAGCAGAACTTCTTTCAGCTTTTTTCCATATTAACAGTTGACATGTATTTTTTTAAGTCTATTTTATATCAATTCTCTTTCACTCCTTGTATGTTACCAAACTGAACTTTGGTCCACTAACCTGCCATGCAGCAAAGCCAATCTACTAACACTAACTTGTGGTGAAGGAAAGAACAGCATTTCTTTGAGAGCATTAAACAAGGAGAACAGGCAGCTCATGCTCAAAAGACCCAAACTCCCTGATATTGAGATGGCCAAAAAGTTCCTTTGTTTTTTAAGTAAAAATAAAAGACACATTTTTATTTTCACCAAGAACTTTACTGAACAATGTATTCACTGTTTTGTTCCATTACCTTCTGCAATTTTTCAGTCAACTTCATAATTCCATCTTCACAAAACTTTTTATCTTTTTGAACAAAGAACTGTTCCAGGTGCCTTTTACAGTTTTCCAGGGAATTGAAATTTTTTCCATTAAGAGAATTTTGTAAAGACCGAAATAAATGGAAATCCAAAGGTGCAACGTCTGGTGAATACAGTGGATGAATCAGAATTTCCCAGACAAGCTGTAACAGTTTTTGCTTGGTCATCAAAGAAACATGTGGTCTTACATTATCCTGATGGAAGATTTTGCATTTTCTGTTGACTAATTCCAGATGCTTTTCATTGACTGCTGCTTTCAGTTGGTCTAATGGAGAGCAGTACTTTTTGGAATTAATCATTTGGTTTTCCAGAAGGAGCTCATAATAAAGGACTATCTTCCAATCCCACCATATAAACAACATCACCTTTTTTGGATGAAGACCAGACTTTGGTGTGGTTGGTGGTGGTTCACTTCCCTTGCTCCATGATCTCTTTCATTCCACATTATTGTACAATATCCACTTTTCATCACCTATCACAATTTGTTTTAAAAACAGAACTTTTTCATTACGTTTCAGTAGAGAATCACATGTGGAATTATGGTCAAGGTTTTTTTCGCTTAACTTACATGGAACCCAAACATCAAAGCGATTCACATAACCAAACTGGTGCAAATGATTTTCAATGCTTGATTTGCATATTTTGAGTATGTTAGCTATCTCCCGCATGGCATAATGTTGATTGTTCTCAATTAATGTCTCAATTTCATCACTATCAACTTCAACTGGTCTACCCGACCACGGAGCATCATCCAGTGAGAAATCTCCAGCATGAAACTTCGCAAACCTCTTTTGACACATTTGATCAGTCACAGCACCTTCTCCATACACTGCACAAATCTTTTTATTTTTTTCATTTCAGTTGTGTTTTTACCTTTCTTGAAATAATAAAGCATAATATGCTGAAAATGTTGGTTTCTTTTTTCCATCTTCAATATTAAAATGGCTACACAAAAATTCACCAGTATTGGTAAGTTGTTGTTTTTTTTTTTTTAACGCACACTGACATGACAGCTGTCACAATAAAATTTAACAAAATTGTTTCCAATGAAGTTAAAGATAAATAAGTGCTACTACAGTCATCTTATGGCAAACAAATGAACTTATTGGCCAATCCAAATTGTTCCATAGCTTTCAAGGAAATATTTTTAAAGACAACATTTGAGGTGACGGTTGCAGCTTGTAGACTTTCTTCTGATTGGTTGATGGTGTTGGAACAGAGTGCTGTTTTGGGAATCCTAATCATCAACCTTCTGGTTCAAACCAGTCTGGGGGGTCTATGTGCTTGTGGTCACCATGTAGTGACCATCCTTCTTAGAACAACTCAAAAATATGTGTCAGATTGTTACGTATATCCCTATAAGAGGAATTAGGATACAGTTTTATCACTGAATTAATGTTTCTTGACTGCTTTTCCTTTGTTTCTGCATTCTGTCACTTCCTTAATTAGTAAATAATTGAGTTTGCTCTTTGGAACTCAGAGAAGGCTTAGGAGACTAAAGCCTTTTTCTACAAAAAAGAAAGAGAGAACAAAGAGGAGTTCCTATACCCAAGAGAGCCCTATAGGGTCCCGCACAGATTCACTTCCCCCTTTTCTTTGATACTCCTTAATCCTGTGGGGAACAGGTGTGGGATAAGAAAAGGAATATAGTTTTAGATGAAAAGGTAAATCATAAACTTAGCAGGGGAACTAGGTTTTAGGGGGACTCAGGTTCATATACTGTCAATAACTTTCTGTGAAGTCTCATTCTTTCTTACTGGGTTTGAAACATGTATATGTAAACATATGTACCCAAAGATATAAACATGCACTGTGAAAAATGGGCAGGGGGCTTTTCATACTTAGGTGTCTAAAGGAAAGAAGATAGTACCTAAGGCCACAGAAATTATACTTCGTGTTGGCGTGCAATTTTCTTTTGATGAAGGGTGTTTTTTAAAAAATATTAAATATATGTAAACTAAAGCATTATTAAGGGAAACTAAAAATAGCATGTGATAGAACATACAAAGGTCTCAAACTGAAAACAAAATTTGGGAACAATCTGACACATAAAGTCTTATCCCTGTACCCAGAAGAAATTTGGTTCTCTTTTCTTCTTTAATATCGGATATCAAAATAATGGTAAAACTCCATCAATTAAATTTAATCTACTTTAATTTTCCTCTAAGAAATTAGTCCATCTAATCCTCACCTTAATATTACTGAAATCATGTAAAAACATGGAACAGTTACATCTTATTTGTGTATTTCTCCAGCCCTCATATATGACTTACTTTGAGTAATAGCTCAATATACATTTGTTGCAATGAGTGCGTGTGTGTGTATATATATATATATATATATATATATATATATATATATATATAATATCAGGGACAACTATATATATCAAGTAAGTATATATTTTGAAAGCATTTTTATATAATTGTTATATATAATATAAAAAATCTGTAGTTTTTAAAAATGGATATAATTTGAATATAGTGATGCATGATATATTTAAAAATATATCCCACAACTAATCTGCAAATTATTTTTTCTTATCTCTGTCAACAAAGATTTCTTTACTAGGGAATGATTTACATGCAGTATAGAAAACATGTATTTTCTTTCTCAAAAAAACAAACAAATGAGCACAAGTAGAAACCTGAGGAATCAGGCTGCCTCCCCACAACAGAGATCTGCAGAGCCAATTACTCTGAGTGGAGCAAGTGCATCCTGATGAGGGGCAGCTCCCTGCCTCTGTGACAGCTGCTAAAAATCAGTGCTATTAACACCTCCAGACCTGTTCTTCCAAACACAGTAGGAGAATGAGTAGGGGAACAAATACCCACAGGCATTAGTCATTATAATTCTTTACCATTATTTAAATTTCATAATATTCCAGTCTTTTCAAAAGTTTAGCAAATCATTTCAGCTTTACCACAAGAGTCTTGTGTACAAACTAGCTCTGATCAAATTTAAGCAATTATAATGTATATATTTCAACACAGAGCAGTGTCAATATCCCTTGCCTTTGCCCATGCCTGATTCTAGAGGTCACCTATCCCATTTCTGTACTTTAATGTAAACTCTCTCAGCCAAGGAATGTTTGTTAGATGTGAAAATTAATAAATGTGATTTATATTTACACAAAGAAACATAACTTCAAAGATATTATGACATATAGCACAAACACTTGAATTTCTAATGATGACAAAATTTCATCTTTTGAAGGTAGGTTTGCATTGTAGAAGTAGTTGATACTTCTTCAGAGTCAAGCACAGCAAATAAGGTATGTGAAAAATTTCATTAATGTTGTCAAACCCAAATTTGTGTGCCCAAAGCACAGTGAGGCCAAACAAACCGAAATATCAGAGTTTGGAGCAGAGAAAGTTTTATTGCAGGGTTGAGCAAGGAAAATGGGTGGCTCATGCTAAAAAGACCTAAACACCTGGATGGTTTTCAGGGAAGAGTTTTATAGGCGAAATTTGGTGGTGGTGGTGGGGTGGTGACCTTCTTCTGATTGGTTGGTGGTGAGGTAACAGGGTAGTGTTCTAGGAATCTCAATCATCAGCCTTCTGGTTCCAACCAGTCTGGGTCCACTTGCCTGTGCTCAGCCTGAAGTTATCATACTCTACCTGGGTGGGGGCCCTAGGTTCCTGTGGAAAAACTCAAAGATTGTTACATATATCTCTTGAGGAGAAACCAGGACCCTGCTCCAACACTACACTATTGGGTTTTTTTGTATTTTTAAAATTTTATTTAATTATTTTATTTTTGGCTGCTTTGGGTCTTCATTGCTGCACGTGAGCTTTCTCTAGTTGCATGAGGGGGGCTACTCTTTGTTGTGGTGCATGGGTGTCTCATTGTGGTGGCTTCTCTTGTTGCAGAGCACGGGCTCTAGGCACGCGGGCTTCGGTAGTTGTGGCTCACAGCCTCTAGAGCGCAGCCTCAGTAGTTGCAGTCTGTGGGCTTAGTTGCTCCACAGCATGTGGGATCTTCCCGGACCAGGGCTCGAACCCATGTCCCCTGCATTGGCAGGCAGATTCTTAACCACTGTGCCACCAGGGAAGCCCTACACTATTGTTTATTGACTGTCTTTCCTTTGTTTCTGCATTCCCTCAGTCCTCTAATTAGTAACTGTTTCAGTCTGCCCTTTGGAACTCAGAGAAGGTCTAGGACAGTGGTCCCCAAACTTTTTGGCACCAGGGACCAGTTTCATGGAAGACTTCAATGGACTGAGATGGGGAGGGATGGTTTTGAGATGATTCAAGTGCATTATATTTATTGTGCACTTTATTTTTATTATTATTACATTGAAATATATAATGAAATAATTATATATCTCACCATAATGCAGAATCAGTGGGAGCTCTAAGCTTGTTTTCACTTGCCACTCACTGAGAGCATTCTGATATGAGTCTGCAAGCATTGATTTGTTATGGTCTCTGTGCAGTCAAACCTCTCTGCTAATGATAATCTGTATTTGCAGCCACTCCCTAGTGCCAGCATCACTGCCTCACCTCCACCTCAGATCATCAGGCATTAGATTCTGATAAGGAGCACGCAACCTAGATCTCTTGCATTTGCAGTTCACAGTAGGGTTTGCACTCCTATGAGAATCTAATGCTGCCACTGATCTGACAGGAGGTGGAGCTCAGGTGGTAATGTGAACAATGGGAAGTGGCTGTAAATGCAGATGAAGATTTGCTCCCTTGCCCATCGCTTACCTCCTGCTGTGAAGCCTGGTTCCTAACAGGTCATGGACCAATAGCAGTTCATGGTCCAGGGACTGGGGATCCCTGGTTTAGGAGGCTGAAACTTCTCTCCTACAAACAAGAAACAGGGGACATGGAAAGGCTTCTGTACCCAAGAGGCCCACAGGGTCCTGCTTGCTTTCATTAATACTATGCTTAGTAAAAACTGAAATGTAACTACAAAATTTCTTGGCCTAAAAACTTATCCTTAAATATATTTCCATCAATCCAAAAGTAGATTGAAAAAACAAATTCTGCAATGATGATATTCCTGAGAATTAATCTGAAGATTATTTATTGTATACATGAACTTGGTTCCCAGCTTTCTCAAGTTCACATTGTTTCTGGCAGAACTAGAACTTCAAGTAGGTTTTCCTGATCCCTAGTTTTTTATTTCATTTGTTTGTTTTTGTTTCATTTTGCTATATCTTTTGATCCCTCCAAATAATCTGAAATAAAAATACTTTGTTTATTTTGTTGTCAACATTAAATTCCTATGCTTGTTTAAGCAAACACATCAGGACCTTGACAACTGTTCTCTCAGATTCTCCCTTTACCTGGCAGATTCAGGCCCCAGTTGCATCCTTGGGGAAATCTACCTTGTCTCTGTTTGGCAAGTGTGTTAACGCACTCGCAGCACTTTTATTTTTTCTTTCACGGCACATCTCACAATAGTAATCATTTGTTTATAAAATTATCTATAAAATATCTGCTTCTTCTTAGACTGTAAGTTCCGACAGCAAGAGATCTTAATTCCCCTGCTCACAGATAGATCTCCAGCACCTAGCAGAGTGCCTAGAAGATACAGGTACTATGCTATATTTTTGTTGAATACAAATTATTTGTTGACTAAATATTTGTTGAATAATTATTTGTTAAATAAAATAATAAATCCCTATATATTCTGGATGATGGTAAAAGGAACATGGGTAATCAAATTTTGGAAAATCTGAAGTTTTATCTGTTTTCTACCAACATCTAGATGTGTTTCTGTAGGCAAATCTCAAATTTCTCAACTGTATTTTGAAATACAGTTTATTCAAGTCTTTACTAAAGTGTGCCTAAAACATTTTACATTCAGAACATACCTGGCAAATTAATATTAACTTAAAATAACATAATTATACCACAATTTGAAGGGAACATATCATCAGCAAATAAATTGCAATTCTGTGGACAAATAGCTAATATTCCTAACTGTTATTGTGGAACCAGTATAAATAGGATTCAGTATAAAGTCAGGGTTATAAATAGGATTCAGTATAAAGTCAGGACCCCGAGTGGGGTCCTGTGGAATTCCCAAGCATGGAGGCCTTTTTGTCCCATTTTTGTTTCTTGTAGGCAAGACTCCAGACTCCACAACCTTCCCTGAGTTCCAAAGGGCAGATTCAGTTGCTAATCAAGGGAGGAGCAGCCAAGAAACCACCTGAGGCAAGATTAAAGGGACCAAAGAAGCTCATCAAAATTAGGAGACCCCACCACCGGAGACCCTGCACACACCCTAATCTTGTCAGCAGCACTACTCTTGGGAATTATTGTCATAAACTCCTCATCAAATCTTCCTGGGTTGGGACACATAGTTTTTCAAGGCAGGAGCCCACCGTGTCCCTCTTTGCCTGGCAAAGTAATAAAACTATCCTTTTCTACTTAACCCAAAACTCTGTTTCCAAGATCTGATTCGGCACCAGTGTACAGAGAAGCTGAGCTTTCTGCATCAATTCTGGCACAAATCTGGGGCCGACTTGGGGATGGTCCACGGGAGGGATTCCTAGAGGCCAGATTGCCTGGGACCCTTGCCTGGAAAGGCCGAGCCCCAGTCATACCCCGTCCACCATCCTGGCAGCTGGAACTCTGAGGCAGGAATAGACCATGGAAGAGGGACTGCTCTAGCAGATTCTGAGGCCCTTTTTGCCTTGAGGATGCTCCTCTCTTCCTTCTGCCTGGGCCGCCCTGGACTTTCATCCCCGAGGAGTTATTTTGGGGAAGCAGAAGAGTAGCATTCGGGAAGTCACAATACCTCTGCCAGCATTTTGGTAAGTAAGTCCCCCAGCATGCATGCTGAGGTTGCTCGACTTGGTCTGTTTGGGGAAACTCTGGTTTCTGTTTGGGGATTTTCCATTAGGAAGATTCCATTTGTAAGGGACCACTTGGACCAAGGTCACCAGTTTAGTGGGACTTGGAAGCCAGTTTGAGCCTTGGGCTCTTTATTTGTGTGTGTGTGTGTGTGGCTTCCATTTGGCTGGCAAGGATTCTGGTTTTGCTCTCCGTTTTGTGCACACAGCTGTTTAATTCAACTCAACATGGGAAGCACTTCTTTGATTCCATCTGATAGCCGCCTGGGAAAATTCTGGCAGTTTGATCTACCTATAACTATGAATCTATGACTGAAAAGAATGAGATTCTATTGTAACTCTGTTTGGCCATTGTATATTCTTAAAAGTGAGGAGAGGTGGCCTCTGTATGGTGGCCTAAGTTATTATACTATTCTTCAGCTATAAATGTTTTGTCACAGGAATGGAAAGGCTGGGAGTTTTCTCCACTCCAACTGGGCTAGCCACTCTGGGCTCACTCCCTTGCAGGAATTGAGCCACTCTGGTCTCCCTGAGAGCCAACTCTAGGTTTGTTCTGTTTCAAGAACTGAGCCAATCTATTTGGAAGCCTTTGTCTGGGAGTGGAAGTACAATTTTTAAATTATACCTCCTCTGATATTCTGTCTGTGTGGCTATAGCTTATGTGTCATTTGTGTTTTAGTGTTTATTGTTTTGGGATGAGCCACTCAGGCTTGCTCAGGGTGGGAAAATTCTACCCAATCATTGCGAGCCGTTTTGAGTCCTCTGCCTGGGAGTGGAAATGGAATCTTTAGGCTACACCTTGTCTGATCTTTTGTTTGTGGGACCATGTTTGTTGTTTGTATGTATGTGTGTCAGTACTTACTTTGACTGGTTGAGACATTTTTGGTAAATAAGAGGGCTCACATGTGACAGCACCAGGGAATCCTTCCCTATTGTGTCAGGCTTTGCCTGTGGAAGAACGTATTGGGGATTTTCCCTTTTGGACTGGCCTTGTTATGGGTGATCAGAGCTCTGCTCCAACATGTAGGCCCCCCCAACCACCCCCACCAGGGTATTTTTGCAAAACTGGGAGATCTTCAGCTATGCTCCCATGAAAAAGAACTGGCATTTCTCCCCTGTGCTCAGGCCCTCAGGAATACTTATCTTGTCTAGACTATCTCTAGAAAAAAAAAACTTAAAAAGGCAGGGGGGTGGGGGGTGGGAGCCTTTTAAACTCAAGTGGAAAAACTGTGAGATTTCTGGTTCTGTCTTTATGTAAAAGTAAACCTGTAAATGAACTATATTTAATTGACTTAAAAGTGTGCACTTACAAATTAAATCTAAATATATAGAAAATTGGCCATGATAAATTCTTGGACCACATGATCTGGGAAATATACAGTACTGAATTGATATTGGCTATTGAAGGTGGCTTAAGCATGTTGGTCTGATTGATATAGACATGTCTTTAGAGTCATCAATGTTAAGTAATGCAAGTGAGATATGAGCTTTGGGTGAATTTTTAGGAATAATTATGTTTTAGGAATGTCTTCTTAAGGATTTTGACTACTTAAAAATTTAAAGTTGTGCTAAATTAAGTTAAATGATGGAAGTTTATTGAATAACTAGGACATTTCAAAATAAAATAAGATGCTGAAACATTAATTATTGAACATTGACTTCCTTTTACAGAGAAATAAAAGGTTGAGAACTATTAATAAATATGTTTGGTGCTACACTGAAATATTTTCTATAAGAAAGCACATATTTCAAGAAATTATTATTTGGATTTATGTTTACTGATCTACATAGTGCTGATATAAAGGACAGTTCATGGTTGCTTAAGGAAAGTAGGATGTGTGTTTTCAGTAAAGAAGGTATAAGGAATGGAGTTGCATTTTATTAAGGGAAAAGGAAGTAGGTCTGACTTAGGGCTGGCTGTTTCTGAATGGAAAAATTAAGTGATGAATACAGAAAGTGATAAAACGTTTGGTGGAAAGTGGGCCCCGAGAAAAGAGTTTTGTGCATGGTGAGGATTGACTAACGTTAAAATAAATTTAATTGAGTAAATGAATTTTAAAAGTAAGCGGGTACAAAACTTGAATTTGGCTTTTCTCTCTGTTAAGAGAACAAGTTTTCTTAAGATGTGAAGTGCCTTTGATAACAGATTTTAAGTTTCTTTACCTTTTCAAGAGATCTGTTCTATATTTGTCTTTGAAATCTTTTATTGTTACTTTGTCTAAGTGAATAACTATTGTTTCACAGTGACCTATGATCCTGACTGAGTGCTCTAAACCATTTTGATATATATATATATATATATATATATATATTTGTGACATATATTTTTGATGTATATATATTTGACAAAACTTCTTAAATCAAAATTTAATGAAGTCCTTTGACCTCTAGCTAACTTTGGGATGCTTCAAAGGGCCCCTGAAACATCCCAAAGAGAGATAATAAACTAATTAGTTTTATTTGGTATGTTAAAAGTACATGGGAAGTATGGTCAAATGAGTAATAAATCTTAGGTTATAGTATATGGTAAATGTTAATAACATAGATATTATAGAAATTATATGGAATTCCTAAAATTCTTATATGTCCTGATAAAATATCATCAGTTATAAATCCAGTTATTATCTTAAAGTGTTGTATGTCTCAGCAGTAACCAAGTTACTTTGTCAATTGCATTACATTGTAATCAGACGTTAAACATGACTTCTTAAGTCTTTTGTCATTATAGACAGTTATGGTTTTAATTCTGATGCCTTTGCAAAAATGCTTCCTCTTCAAGAAGATGTATAGAAAGGACTTTTGGTTAAATACAAGTTTCTGACTTTCAGACTATAATGCTGAACTGGGTAAGAGATTGAAAAATTCTAGGGAAAACCTGTTGGCTTTATAAAAAGTTAGCAACAGGACTGGTTACTAAATAAACAGGTGAATATGGTTATAATTTTTATGGGTTTTGTCTGAAATGTTATTGGTTTTGATTTGTGTTTTCCAGATATAGGAAAACAACTTCCACTCAAGTTGGTTATGATTTACAACAATGTGGTAAATTATACCTCTGTGAGTGAAACTGAGATATTTTTCTTTTCCTTCTGCCTGCTCCCTTTAAAAACTGGAGACTCTTGGGTTCTTTTCAGGTGAATTAAAAAGGTTGTCTCCTGGCATGTGTAGGAATCTTGATATTTTGGGGACTTCTAGAAGAGAGAAATCCACCTAGGCAAAGTATTGATGGCAGGCCTTTGATATGACTTTCTTGGCCTTGAGGGGCCTTTGGAAAGTTTAGTCTGAGATGCCTTCTGAGGAATTACACCAGAGTCAGTGTGGAAGAACCTATGTGGTCAATGGACCAAACTTATTTTCAAAGCAAATTAGCCTTGGATGTACTTGATGAAAATGGGGGTAATTTAAAAAAATTATATTTCACTGAATATTAAATTCCAGTTTTGTTAATTAAGGCCTGTATTTACCAATACTCACTTCCTAGATAGTTCCGTGCTGTTATATTGTTACAAAATATAATTACATTGTCAGAAGAACATGCTAAGTTTTTTTCTGAAGCCTAACTTTGTAATCAATCTTTGGATAAAGATCAGATGCTCCATGATCTACAACCAGTAGGTTAACAGCAGGCTATGTTCATTCAAATTTAAAGGCTCCCTTATGTTGGGGACAATTAAACCCATACTAGGGATAACCAGACTAATAACACTAGGAAACTGGGCTGGGTTCCTTATGGGCAATGCCAATATACAATTTCCCTTAAAAATAAGGATTGGTACACAGTAGACTAAGTCAGACAACCTGGTATATACTGGGCTGCACCTAATGGAAGTTCTTGATTTGTATTCTTACTTATGACCTTACTATCTGTTAGTTATATTGTTTTTTATATTGCCTGTTTTGCAAAATTGTTGTTTCTTGCATTACCAAATGTGTGACTGGGCCTTTGATAAAATGGTGATATATAGTTCCATATGAGATCAATGACTGTAATAGCGTAACTCTAGATATGGGAAGAAGCAACACGAGGGAATATTTTTCTGGGCCATAAGGGACTAGTAAGACAGGTGGTCCAGAGACCTTTGGCACTGTTAATAGGCCTAGTCCAATAGTAGCACATTGAGTGGCCTATCAGTGAAATCTTTGCCAGACCTGGGAATGAGCATTCCCAGCTCCATGGGACAAAATGGTCATGAAATGCCCCCTGAACCATGCTTGAATTTATAACACTGAAGGGGTTCTGCCAACTGAAAATTGCAATCTGCCTCTGCAAGGATTAAGGCAATGGCCACTGAGGCCACTGACCTTCAAGGAATTCAGGGTGGAGATCAGGAATGAAGCACTCTGTGCTCTAGGAAATAACCGGCAGAACAGGCCTTCAGATATTTAGATATTTTCAGGAGATTTTATGAGCCCAATTTCTTCATTTTCCCATAACTAGAAAAACAGTGAAATCATTAACAGTGACATCTGCTTTACCATTGAGGAGGGGAATGCATTTGAAAGTCAAAATGGAGTAACTATGGTAAAACTTGCAGGCCCTTATGGATGTGATTTAAGACAATTCATTCCTGTATTGTTGCAGACTTGAATTTTCTGATCTATGTCAGATACCACAAGGATTAAAAAATTCCCCCACCCTCTTCAAAAAGATTTTGGCTAAAGAATTGAGAGGATCACACCTGCGTCAAGGTTGAATAAAGGCTTTTCCAGCCAGAAAGGTAAAAGCATCAGAAGTGGCAAAAACCCTTCTTAAGGACGTTATTAAGAAAACTCTCACCAAGCTATGCAAAAAAGTCATCTAAAATGGGACAACGTCTTGCCAATTGCTATGTTCAACAGATTGGTCAGTTGTTAACCTCTGTGCATGAGTTTGTGTTCCATAGGTCTCCCCCTCACCTGAAAGCTCCCTTGCATCCCCTCAAAGCAGGGGACCTGGTGTTACTGAAAGTGAGAAAAAGAACAATGGCCTGAGCAGCAGATTGAAGAAAAATGGAAGGGATCCTATGACATTCTTCTTAATACTCATGCCTCTCTAAAACTGGATGGAGTAAAACTGTGGGTACATCATACCAGAGCAAGAAGATTATCAGAGACTGACTAGCCAAGCCTGCCTACAGCCAGTGAACAGACTCCCAAGAAGCAGACATCTCACTCTTTGGGAAACTTTAAGTATCTGTTCCAACAAATGAAAGTTCTGTTTTCTTATCCTTTCTAAGGTTCTGTTTTCATACCTTCTACTTATAGATTCATGTGCTGTTTCTTTCAATATTTATAACTGCTAGATATATGGTCAGCTTACTATTTCCATGTCTTCAGTATTGCCTTGAAGGGTTTCCCCATCCAGGGAATGGTTTGGAAACAACTGGCTTCAGACTTATTCTCTTGAATTCCTTAGGAAATGAAATCTATTCTGTCTAATAAAGTTCTAGTTGTCATTCCTCTTACCTCTAACTGGGTCTATTGAACCAAAATGGCAGAACAGGGATTGAGATCTTAATCATATAAGACTCAGAACCAGGACTTGGAATGCAAATATTTCTAATTTGGTATCTATTCCCCCAAATTTAGGCAGGACTATGCCCCATCTCAGCAGGAAGTAGTCAGAGCAGTCATCACCCTGTTCCCTGAAAGATTTGGGGAAAGATAAAACTGAAGTGGGGATTAAAACCTATTCCCCCCCGCACCAAAAAAAAAAAAAAACCTAGTCTCCCTAAAGCCGAGTTCTTCTGCTGAGTTTATGACTAACATTGCTATCCAAAATGCTGTTGTTCCCTTTCTCATCCAACATCTGTTCTCCTCAAGATTGAGGAGTATGAAGGAAAAGGGGGGAGTGAAACCAAGTAGGGTCCTGTGGTTCTCCCAGGCATGGAGGCCTTTTTGCCCCCCATTTCTTATAGGCAAGACTGCAGATTCCAAGACCTTCCCCGAGTTCCAAAGGGCAGAATCAGGGAGGAGCAGCCAAGAAACCACCTGAGGCAAGATTAAAGGGACCAAAGAAGCTCATCAAGGTTAGGAAACCACCTGAGACTCTGCACACACCCTAGTCTTGTTAGCAACCCCACCCTTGGGAAGTATTGTCATAAACTCCTCATCAAATCCTCCTGGGTTGGGACACATAGTTTTTCAAGGCAGTAGCTTGCTGTGTCCCCCTTTGCCTGGCAAAATAATAAAGTTATCCTTTTCTACTTCACCCAAAACTCTGTCTCTAAGATTTGATTTGGCACTGGTATACAGAGAAGCTGAGCTTTCGGCATCATTATGAGCTCCTGCATTTGTGTCTGACAGACATGGACTTTGACCAAGACAACTTTAGCATTCCCCTCAGCTTGACTAAACTACAGCAATTTCTTCCCTATTATAGGCCCCTGACCTTCCTTTTCTTAGAATATTTACTTTAGAAAACTTGTAATTGTAAATTACTTCTCTGCCCATTTGACATGCATATAAATCTCCTAGCCTGTTGACAGTTTTATGACCCAGAGAATGCCTTTTGTCAAGGACCAGGAATCATCTCTTTGAAATGTACTCATCAAGGAAGATAGCATCCTATTCCCCAGTCTCTGTGGGAGGGGAGGGGAGGAGTCTAATTTTGATGGGTGCCAATTAGGAAACATAGATGGCCTAATCACTGAGAAAAAATCTGCAAACTCAGAAATAACTCAATATGCTCAGCACATCCCATTGGTCAACCTCCCCTGTAACGTCCTCTAGTTCTTTTCTACTAGCTCACTCAGTGATTTGAAACCATCCCATCTTTGTTTCAGTAGAGATGAGTTCAGTCTTTCTTCCTTATTGCAATAGCCTTGAAACCTGTCCTTGCCTGTTTAACTTTGTCCAGTGCAATTTCTGCTTTGACAATTTAAATCCCGTTTGAGGAATTTGGTAACCATGAGACCTAGAACATGTATTTTGCACTTTAAGTATTTATTTTCTGATTGATAAAATAGAAATTATATGTGTAATGTACACAGCACTAGTATGAGAATTATACATGTAAAGTCCTCAACATAAACCTTATGTGACATATTATGTGCACTGGTTTATTACTGACTAATTAAATAAAACACACCAAATAATTATCAGTATATCATCTATTATGAAATTGATTGTTTTAGGATCTGAAGGTAAAGCTAAAGTTCTCAAAATGATTTTAAACTGAAAATAACTGTGGGCATTCAAAACTAATATGGAGCTATTTTTTTCTTTAGGCTGAGAGTTCTGAGTAGCCTATTCAAGGGTATTCTTGAAAAACCCAATAACTATTAAGTTCTCACAATTATTCTGAATTAATTGAAAAAAATGGAATGTGGGAATAGTAAAATGGGGGGAAAATAACAAAGTTATTTAGTTTTCTAGGCAGCTGATTTGGGCAAACATAGCATTGTGATCCAGTTTTTATTTTTAAGAATTGTGGTCATATCAAAACCCCTTGAAGAATGGGGCCTTGAAAAATAAGGTCCAAAATGTCTACTGCAAATGGTGTCAGAGAATACCATCAGTCTTAATTTAATAGAGGTATTCAGAAAATTGAACTTCAGGAATTGAGATATTACTTTATTGCTAAGTCTATTAGTTTTTATCTCAGTGTTATGACAACAGTCTCTGAAATCTTCATACTCCCTCCAATTGCCTAAAATGTGTTACAGCATATGATGTTCATAGTTGGGTACTGATGTTCTTAACTTATTCAATTTATTCTTTAAATTCCAATATTAAGTGTTCTCCCTCTCTCCCTTTTCTCTCTTTTTTATGACAGAGTATACTCTGAGATTTTCTCAGTTGGATGATGTTAACTTACTACTGCTTTAGAAATTGCTGATCTCACTACATTTTTCATAACTGTACACCTGTGTTACACAAACAGCAATGTGCAATCAGATTCATATTTCCAGATAAGCACTGTCTGTCTTTCTACATGCTATTATATTTGATCACTTGCATGTGAATTTACATTCCATAAAATGTTCTTGCTACACTGGAAAGAAAAAATCGAAGAAAACACTATGTTTTCTTAACATTATCAGTTCCAAGTTCAAGATCAAACTCTTCCTTTCACATTCACAGATTCTAATGCCAGGCAAAGCTATTGCAGGGGAGAAG
Organism: Aethalodelphis obliquidens; assembly: GCF_003676395.1. Classification (NCBI taxonomy): domain Eukaryota; kingdom Metazoa; phylum Chordata; class Mammalia; order Artiodactyla; family Delphinidae; genus Aethalodelphis; species Aethalodelphis obliquidens. Next base: position 8,760,799 of record NW_020838004.1, on the reverse strand, counting down.
AATTTGCCACCCCAAAGTATGTCTCTTTAGCATAAGGATTATTTTAGGCTGATTATTTTTAAGAAATTGTAAACACAGGAGAAGCTCTGAAAACCAAGTAGACATAAGACTTTTGTAAGAGACATTTACAGGTATAAGGGAAATCTCTATTTGTAAGGATGTCTTCCTCTCTTACAAGGAAGAGGGGGATGACTCTAAATCCCTCAATACTATTTTCAATGGAGAAGGCAACAACTTAAGTGTGCATAACAACCTAACCCTTGTTTACTGTGCTTTTCCTGACCCTTGTTTACTGTGTTTTTCCTAGTAACCTCCCATAACTTATTCCTCACCCCTAACAACTTTTGTCTTTAGCTGAAGACAGTATGTGAAGTTATGGCTTTCCCCATTTTCAGTTTTTCTGGGTCTCTCCCATGTAAACATGTTACTAAATTTTGTTTGCTTTTCTCCTCTTAATCTTTCTTATATCAATGTAATTATTAGGCCAGCTACAAAACCTAGAGGAAAAACTTCTCTGGCCTGCACTTTTTAAAAATGTTTCCTTTGGTTTTTTTCAATGTTTCAAACCATTTAAACTTCATGAATAATTGTTTTTTAAGTTTTCCAGTTTAGTATAGTCAATGCAGGCCATTTCCCAGCATAACGATGAATTGTTTGAAAGCGGTATAAACTGACAGCAGCCCATATGTTGAGTGACAAGTCAGGTTCTATAAAACAGCAAATGTTTTATACTGGTTATTTTGTTTTTTCATTGTGCTGAAAATTTCAGGTTAGTAAATCCTTAAAATGTATTTTAGAATTGGATGATTAAATCTTGCCAGGTAATTTTATTTTATTTACTTATTTATTTTTGTGTTTATTTATTTATTTCTTATTAGTCATCCATTTTATACACATCAGTGTATACATGTCAATCCCAATCTCCCAGTTCATCACACCCCCACCCCCACCCCCACCGCTTTCCCCCCTTGGTGTCCATACATTTTTTTCTCTACTTCTGTGCCTCAATTTCTGCTCTGCAAACCAGTTCATCTATACCATTTTCTAGGTTCCACATATATGTGTTAATATATGATATTTGTTTTTCTCTTTCTGACTTACTTCACTCTGTATGACAGTCTCTAGATGCATCCACGTCTCTACAAATGACCCAATTTTGTTCCTTTTTATGGCTGAGTAATATTCCATTGTATATATGTACCACATCTTCTTTACCCATTCATCTGTTGATGGGTATTTAGGTTGCTTCCATGACTTGGCTACTGTAAATAGTGCTGCAATGAACATTGGGGTTCATGTGTCTTTTTGAATTATGGTTTTCTCTGGGTATATGCTCAGTAGTGGGATTGCTGGGTCATATGGTAATTCTATTTTTAGTTCTTTAAAGAACTTCCATACTGTTCTCCATAGTGGCTGTATCAATTTACATTCCCACCAACAGTGCAAGAGGGTCCCCTTTTCTCCACACCCTCTCCAGCATTTGCTGTTTGTAGATGATTAAATCTTGTCAGGTAATTTTAAACCTGTAGAGGCATAATACCATAAAAAGCATTTTAACATCTTTGATTTTATTCTATCAAAAACAAAGTATTTTTCCAGTATAAATATCCACAGCTTACTATGTGTCCTATCTGTCGATATCACAAAATGACAGCATTCAGAGACTTGTTATCTGCAAAGGCAGTGTATCTGCTATTTGTCACTAAGCAACATTCAGAAAAATTTTCCCCTTTTCTAATATCATGGAAAATGTGTCAGGACAAGAAACACACACAGAGAAAATTACTCCTCTGGTGAGATATTTTGACACAAAAAGTCTTTCCTGGTCAAAGATGAAATGCACCTTGTCAGTCACTTGTAATTACTGCCTCATTTCTGTCAATAGAACGAAAACCAACTGCCTGTGGCGACGTCACAGAGGCATTTACCAACATACAGAGTTGGATTTGGCCTGTGAACAGTGTTTGCTGAGCTCAGCCAGGTCTGAGTCAATGCACACAGATAGAGTGATCTTTAATTACAACTATTAATCTTCTTTAAAGTCGAAGAAAGGATATTTTGTTGTCTTTTTTGCATGAATATTTTCTATTTCATCTTTGGTATCAATGGATAACTTTCTTCCTCAGCCTTTTCTGTTATGCCTATGGCATTAAAGTGTACTGATTACCAACAATCACATTGCAAGAATCAATTTGAAGAGCTGTAAACTTATTAAACGTTAAAATAAAGCGTTTCCTATCCTCTGCCTGTGATTAATATCCATAACCAAATAATCTGGACAGGAATGGAGGGGTGTGAAGGTTGAGTTAACAAGATGCAGAATCATTAACCATGTGTGGAAAACACTTCCTTAGAAGAATTATAATTCTAGCCACTTGCAACAGATTTTCTAGGCAGAGCATTATGAAATAGAGGGAGAAAAATAATCATTAATGAGCAAACCAGCAACAACATTAAGGCTCTCAGTAATCTCACTTTGAATTAAAGCCAGGTTTATATGGAGGATCTGTTAATAATGAAGGTGGATGGGATGCTGGCACCTCAGGGCTTTCCTCTGGCATCTTTAAGTTTATGATGGCATTGCAAAACCTACTGTAAAACCCTATCCCCAAGGCCAACCCTGATAGAAAAGAATTTTTCAGGAAAAGCATCTATATTACCAGAGTAGTATAGGGGAATAACTGCTTACACTCTCTGACCATTCTTTCATTGCTATTTGCATTGATCTGTTATTTTTATTTCATATGAGTTATGGTACATTTGATTAGCTCTTTCCAAAAAAGAAGGTAATGTATTCAAATAGTAACCCTTTACTGAGGGGCTGTTATGTGTCAGATCCCATAGTAGGCACTGAGAATAAATACTAAGACAAATTGGGTATAATCTGTCCTCCAGGAGCTAAAGTTATTCCATATCATATCTCATTTTTTTAGAAACATATCAGATTTAGAGCTTGGACCATAACCAACTTCTGATACCAGAAGGACAAATATTAGAATATCTGAAATGAAACAAAATGGATTGGCAAGGTCATTCAGTATATCCCCAGCTTTAATACTCGACTACTTTTAAAGCTCTCTAAAACTGTTTTGTACACTCTCAACATGTTTTCTGTGGTGGTATTGCATAGTAGAAAATCCACAAAATTTGAATCAGATGGCCTAGATGCAGGTTTGTGCTATGCCACTTTCTAAAAGTACAAATTTAGGGCTTCCCTGGTGGCGCAGTGGTTGAGAGTCCACCTGCCGATGCAGACGGGTTCGTGCCCCGGTCCGGGAAGATCCCACATGCCGCGGAGCGGCTGGGCCCCTGAACCATGGCTGCTGAGCCTGCGCATCCGGAGCCTGTGCTCCGCAACGGGAGAGACCACAACAGTGAGAGGCCCGTGTACCGCAAAAAAAAATAAAAAATAAAATAGAATAAATAAAAGTACAAATTTAGAAAACTGTTCTACCTATTACAATGTAGGGGGCAAATTTTTGCCACCCCAAAAATGTGTGTCTTTGGCATAAAGATTATTTTAGACTGATTAGTTTTAAGAAATAGAAGTCTCAACAAGTTTTTCTTTTTTACCTCCCCCTTAACTGCCTAACAGAATTTAGATAGAGGGCCTGTTCCGGGAAGGGAACTATCACCAGAGATAACTACAAAGAATATGCACGATGTGTGGTTGAGGGATTTAGTAAGGCCTACTTGTTCAAAGTCCTCTCTGTGTTCCACTGTCTTTGCATGACATGGGAAACATTTGTTACCGAGTGCAAACTCGCTCTGCTCGCTGCACGACAGGCCAATGAATCAGAGACGAGGTGTTGAGGCAAGGAATACGACTTTATTCGGAAAGTCGGCAGACCGAGAAGATGGCAGACTAAAGTCTGAAAATAACCATCTTATCGGGCTTTGGATGCCAATTTCTTTTATAGCACAGAGAGGGAGAGGAGATGAGGAAGTAAAAAAGGCCGTAAGTTTTGCCAATATCCCCTGGAATGGCCAGCTTCGGTGAGGGGTGAGGAGAGGTGTTAATTTCTTCTTTTTTGCAGCCATCCACTGGTGGGCGGGGTCAGATTGTCTCCTTGTGAGCTGAACAGAGGCACTTTAACATTCGGGCAGAGGGGCAGGGTTACCTGAGGCAGGCCATTATGTATGATTATAATAACAAAAGCAACAAAAAGCAAAGGTTAAAGTTAAAGAAACAGATGGAACATGGGGTCCAATTTAGCTCTTCCCTGTTACATGTTTGCTTACCAAACACTGGCTTTTCCCATCTTCCTTTAAACTGTCTTCCTTCTTCCCTTTGTTACAGATCCCTATGTCTTTCTACTTAGCTCAGAATGACATATAAACTGCAATTGCCTGACTGCCAGTGGGTTTCACAGTCTTATGTGACCCTGTATGTACATAATTAAATTTGTTATTCTTTTATTAATCTGTCTTGTGTTAATTTAATTATGGAACAGCCAAAGAACCTAGAAAAAAATTTCCTAACAACGTTACTTTTCATTTATTGAATATTGATTATATGTTATTACACATGATGCTAAATGTGTCTTATTCATTAAATCCATATAACTCTATAAGAAATGTACTGCTATCACACTCGTTTTACAGATGGGAAGAGAATTTGAGGATTAGAGTGATTAAGAATATTCTACACTATCAAAGGGCTAAGTAGCAGAGCTGGGGAGCAGAGTGATGCCAGGTCCATTTCACAGCAAAACACACACTCTTACCTTTTGGGTCACTTGGCCTCTTCCTGCTGGCCTAAGTTAGATCCTTATTTAGGTCTTCATTCCTTTTCAGCTAGAGCCTCACAAGTAAGTCTCTGCCTCCAGTCTTTTCTCCCCTCAAAGTCACCCTTATTCAGTTGCCAGAGTGGTCTATTTAAAATGTAGATCTCACCATATTCCACTGCTGCCTAAATCCCTCAATAGAATCTTGTGGGGGCCTTTCAAGAGGAGAAATACTCAAGTATAAATGCCCACCTCCACCATGGCTCACAGAGTACAGGGTCATCTCTCTTAGTGTTATTTTCCTTACCCTTTCCCCCCCCCCACAAGATTTCACTACCTTCTCACATATGCCCCATGATTTAATCATGCTGAAGGTATCTGGTTCTCACAAAATGATTGGAGAGTGCTGCTCAAATTTGAATCCACTTTTTCCAAAATCTTTATCCTCTGATATTATGGGCATTATTGATGCTTAAAATATTAACTAATGTTGAAGTTTTACTTGTCCTAAGAACTAAAGTAGAATCATATAAGGCTATGTCTTGTCCATCTCTCCTCACTCAATCATCTCATTCATTTCCTCTGACCAAATTTCAGAGGAGGATTCTTTAATAAGCAAGGAGATAGGCTTATATGAAAATATTTGGAAAACAGTGTGTTCACTTCAGTGAGCAAAATATGCTAAATATATGTTGAATAAGCTAGAAAAATTAGAATATTATGCTAATCTTATAGCCATCTGAGTATTTGAGTGAAAATAAGAATTTATTATTGCTTAAACTGTGATACTTAAGGAAGTTAATATAGCATATTGATATTTCTGAACTTTGCAAACAAGCAGTTTTAGTTGAAACCATGTAAAATATAACCACAATTATCACATTAATTGAAATCTTAACTTATAAAAAACACTTTTTTTCTCTTTACTAATACTGCACCATTTATAAATTTTATCAAAGAATGTATTATATTTCCTTTTCCTCTAAGTCCCATGACATGTTTTAATGGATATCTGCTATTTTGAAATACAAAGAATCTCAACTCTTTTTAGTCAGTGTGATAAACTGGAAGTTGATAAGCCTTTGTTCTACTTTGCTGAAGGAATTTTATAAATATGCTCTCATCTAGTTTTTTTTGACATGTTAGGGAATACGGAATTTTATTCTGTTTCACAAAGAAAGAAAGCAGATAGGTCTGGTGATAGCACCCAGATAAGCTCAAGTAACTAACAATCACAACGGTGAAAGATCACTTCTTATGTGTACCTGTGATGGAAATTATTATTTGTTCATGCTTATTTGTTCCCTCCTTGTCCTTGCCATTTCCCTGCCCCGTTAATCTTAATGTGGCTATGGGATTTGCTTTGAGCAAAGAAATATGGATGAAGTTAACAGTGAGCTAACTCCCAGGAAAAGGTTTGGAAAATATTGTGTATTTCTGTTTGCCTACTTGTATTGTCCTTTGACGCTGGAGAACCTTACGTTCCCAGTGGGGGTGTCCTTCAGCATGGATCACAGATGAGGAAGAAAAATGGAGCAATTCCGTATCATCACTGTACCTAGGGCTTCAGCCCTAAGCACAAAGCTGTTAGCTGTTATGATGTGAACAACAAAAAACTTGGTCATTTTAACACTGAATTTGTTACTTTACAGTATAACCTAGTAAATAACTAAGAGTGTGTTTTTTCTACCTCTACTGAGAAATTTGTCAGTTTCTACATTTTACCTGAGAAATTGTATGGCAAAGGGTCTTTTAAAAGAGTTGGGGGCTTCCCTGGTGGCGCAGTGGTTGAGAGTCCACCTGCCGATGCAGGGGACACGGGTTCGTGCCCTGGTCCAGGAAGATCCCACATGCCGCAGAGCGTCTAGGCCCATAAGCCATGGCCGCTGAGCCAGCATGTCCGGAGCCTGTGCTCCGCAATAAGAGAGGCCACGACAGTGAGAGGCCCACATAACGCAAAAAAAAAAAAAAAAAAAAAAAGAGTTGGTAATCAAAAGTATAAAGGATAAATTTAATAATAAACACATTTAAAAAAACAATTTAAGAATAAATTTAAACAAGGAGAAAAAAGACTTGTACACTGAAAATGACAAAATACTGCTGAAAGAAATTAAAGAATACATAAATAAATGGAAAGACATCCTGGGTTCATGGATTGGAGGACTTAATACTGTTATGATGATAGTGTTACCCAAAGCAATCTACAGATTCAATGCAATTCCTATCAAAACCCCACTGGTGTTGCGTTATGCTATTGTTTGTTTGTTTGTTTCAAAAGGAGGGAAATCCATCCTAAAATTCATAAGAAATATCAAGTGACTCTGAATAGCTAAAGCAAACTTGAAAAAGAACAAAGTTGGAAGACTTCTACTTCCTGTTGAAAAACTTTCTAAACAGTTACAGTAATAAAAGCAATGTGGTATTGACATAAGGACAGATATTTGGACGTACAGAACGAAATAGAGAGCCCAGGAATAAATCCTCAAATTTTTGGTCAATTGATTTTTGACAAGACTGCCAAGACCATTCTATGGGGAAAGTACAATCTTTTCAATAAATACTGCTAGAAGAACTGGACATCCATGTAGCAGAATAAAGTGGGACCTTTATTTTACATCATACACAAAAGTTAACTCAAAATAGATGAAAGACCTAAACATAAAAGTAAAAACTATACAATTATCAGGGGAAACCATAGAAGGAAATCTTTAGGAACTTGGATTTGGCAATGATTTCTTGGATACGATACCATAAGCACAGGCAACAAAAGAAAAAATAGATAAATTGGACTTTAAAATTAAAAACTTTTGCACATCAAAGGATATCATCAAGAGAGTAGAGTGAAAAGACAACCGACTGAATGGGAGAAAATATTTGCAAATCATATATCTGATAAGAGATTACTATCCAAAATATATAAAGAACCCACAATTCAGTAACAACGACAAAACAATTTAATTCAAAAATGAGCAAAGAAGTTACTCCAAAGACATTACTCCAAAAAGATATGCAAATGGCCAATAGACACATGAAATGATGTTCAATGTCATCAGTCATCACAAAAATGCAAATCAAAACCACAATGAGATACCACCACGTACCTATTAGGATGGTAACTTGCTAACATGGCCAAACTACAGGTCAAATTATTTATTGAGTGTAATGTTATGGCCCAGATCCTGTGAAATGCACATAACCCATCTTATTTTTTTGATGATCACAGAAACTCTATGAAAGGGTACTCTTCCTGTGTTAGTAGAGCAGGAACCTGAAAGTAAGGAATGTTATACAATTTGACCACACTTACACTGCTACTATGTGACAGAGCCCAGGATTTTATCCATGGTTGCCTGGACACAAAGCCCATATTCCTTTGACTTCACATGTAGTCTCCCAAATAAGTGTTTCCATCCCCACTCTTACTCCCAGAATACTGAATGTTTTAAAGGGTGTAATTCACTTTTCTTACTCTTTTATTTTTCAAGCACATTACACATGCTAGCTCATTACAATCTCATAAGTCTGTAAATTATATTTTATTCTGTTTTCACTGATATAAAAAGTGAGGTTTACTACCTGTTAAGCCCTATAGTGATAAAATAGAAAGTTAGGATGAACTATATGGTGAAGTAATTACAAATGCTGGCTTTAAAATGGGACTGTTGGTTCAATCTCAGTTCCACTGAATGACTTGCTAGGTGATGATGGGCAAGTTACTTAACCTATCTGTATAACAGTCTTTTCATCTTCAGAATAGAGATGAGAGCAATACTAGATCATATGATTCAAATGAGGATAAAATGGAAGTAATTCACTAAGGAGGTTTGATCAATGTCTGGCACAGAACAAGCACACAGTAATAGTAGCCATTGTTTTATTTTTGTTTCCTGAGACCAGACTTCAGATATACTTTTACAGAGTTAAGTAATAATTTTTGGTTCAGAGTATGTTTAGTGACTGCCAAACACCAGTAATCTCACATATTAGACTATATTTTAATTACATTATATTACATTATGTATTTGTTTATTATATTTGTATGTCTCCATTAGAGAGTACATTTCTAAATTAAAAAAAATCTTATTAAGAGTTTATACTACGATTTACAAGTATGAAGTGTCTAATGCTTTATATGAGAGATTGTTTAGTCAATATTTATTTGTTGATTTCAACAGAAATAATTTCAACTGAAATGGCTCTAAAAGAAAATTTTGAAATTTAGAGAGAACATTTTAACTTGGTGCTTTACAATGGTATTTCAGAGGAAATAGGAGAGTTGCATTAAAGGAGAAACTGATGAAACAACAAATAAAAAGACAATATCCAAAAAGCAAGGTTAACATCCTTTAACTCAACTGAAATATGGAACAAATTTTCCACCTAGAATTTTTGTCTACTTATTCTTAATGATTGGACAGATCAATTGGTTTATGTTTAAATTCGTTTTGACTTTGTTTCTATTTTGTGGGAGAAATACATTCAATCACTATACACATAATTCTAAGGGTTCTGAGCTCTCCAGATATAATCTAATTGTGTGATTATACAAATAACCAATACTAACAAGTAATATTAGTAGACTGAATGACTGAAGTTAAATATAGTCACATATAATCTAATACTTGCTAAAAATAAGCAAATCTATATTCCATAATTTGAATTTTGTATTTAATTTTGAAATAATCTTTGCCTTCTGAATCTCAGTGCTTTTCCAGTTTACTGTTGCCTCAATTTAATCTTGGGCTGAGATCCCTAGTAGATTAGGAATAACAGTTCTTAGAGATCGTTAACAGAATTAAAACATTCTACCAAGTGTAATCAGGAGTAATATACTAGTATTGAAAAGAAGGAACATTTGAAGCAGAGATTATTTCACTCCATTTTCATCCTTTGAGTTGTTTAGTGTTTGAAAAATTTTCAAAGAAAAGACTAATGTTAATGTTGGGCAGATATAAAAGTGAATCACAGTTGAGAAGTGGTGGCCAGTGGAGGGAGAGGGAGTGTGGAATAGAATATCTTGTCCTTTCTTATATCTAATTTCTAAGTATCCTCTATTCTAAAGTAACAATGAATAGTACTAACTTATATTTATTATAAGGCTTGTCCCTTAGGAAGTTATTTTCACATAATCTAATTTGATTTATACAAGTGAACCAAAACCCATTGTAATGAAAATTTGTGTTCTATTGTTTTGCATATACTGTAGAAATCACTTTTGATTTTTAATATTCCATTGAGGATGATTCTTCCCTCTACTATAATTAATTTTCAATGCTCTTTCAGTTATTTGTGTTGGAAATAAATATGTGTGTGTGTGTGTGTGTGTGTGTGTGTGTGTATTTTCAAGTTTGCAAAGGAGTTCTGTGATGTCAAATATATAATTTTTGTGCTGTTATATAAGTTCAGTTATAAAGAAAAGTCTTTTCTATGATAATAGTTCATCAATACACTGTTTCTATATGCTGTTCCCAGTATTGCTGAGTGTGAAGGGAATGTAGGAGGATGGGAATAGAAAAAAATATGTAAGTCTTGGGAAACAATGTGATGGTAATAAGAGAGTAGGATTTGGCGTAACATAGCTGTGAGTGCAAATGCCACTTCCATCTTTGACCTGTTAAGTATCCTTGGGAAAATTACTTAAACTCTCTAAATGTGTTGCCCATTTTTCAATAGAAATATTACAATTTACCTAACTGGGTTATTAAATTACATTAAACAGAATTAAATTAAAAACTTGGCACAAAATAATTACTGATTGTTAGTTTCCTTCTCCTATGCTTGACAATCTTGAAGCTTGGTGTTATCTACATCTGTTTATCACTGATTTAAGTAAAGATTATTCACTCTTCCAAATGTAGAGGTAAGATAGTGTTTAAAAATAGAAACTTACTTTAAGACCAGATAAACTAATTATCCCCTTTATCAAATACTGCCAAATGAGAAAGCCCATTTACTTTAATAATAATTCCATTAATATGGCCAAATAAATATAATTGTATTTTCTCCCTTGTGTTCTCATGAATATTCATTAAATATGAATTTTAATATTAAAAAGCAGCATTATATATGTTAGGTCTCAACTATCCTGGGTTTATTATTAAAGGTAAAACATGCCCTAACAGTGTTGATAGGACCATATATAGGTTTCTTTCAGTTAAGTGTTTGAAAAATAAAGTCATTGTATACTGTAAGGTGCTCCGTATGCTTGTTGATAATGTTAGAAAAGTTAGTCTATGAAAGGTGGAAATAGCAAAATTCTGCTGACAAGTATGTAAAAACATGCATTTGGATTAGTAAGATTAACTGATTAATCTTGACCATGCTCTATAAATAAGCCTCTCTCTACCCCATTTTTCCTATAAAGCAGAGATTATAATTTACATTCTGCTTGGTTAAATGTTGAGTGTCAATCACACTGGAGATGCTCAATAAAGAGTAGCTGTTATGATTTCTCTGACACATGCTCATGTAAAATTCGTAGAATTCTGAAAGTACACTTCTTTAAATTGTTTCTACAATCAAGCACTCTGAAAGCCGTGTTAAATTTGTGTGCTGGTGGGGAGAGGCGGTGCATCCCAGATGCATCTCTTTTCTAATGTAAAGAAAATATGTCCCTATTGGAATTATATGGAACATGACAGATGCATCTGGGATGACAGGGAGAATGGAAAATTAAAGGCCTATATTATGGGTCACTGTCTGAAGAGAACTTGGGTCAGCCATAATAGTAAGACACTTAGGCACCTGGGAACTAAAGCCTGATTAAAGATGCTAAGTCACTGAAAAAAAGCACTTTTGACAATATTAGAGTTAGTCCAAATTGAATAAAAGAATAAAGAGTACAAAGCTTTTTAAACTATAAACTGATTTAAATAAGAAAATAATGTAAGTGTCAAACACTCTATTTTCCAGATCACACCCACCCCCACACCATCCTCATCACTCACAGGACCCCATTTAGTATGTGCCAGAGAAGAAGTTTTTATAATTCTACCCTTTGCAGGTCCAGGGTAGTTTTGGGGTCTCTATGGCTACCAGATCAGATTCTAGCTGCACTGGGGGACTCCTGAACTGATTTTGAATTGAAGTTATCCAATTTTATTTGATCTTGTAGGAAATCAGTCCCAGGGAGACTTCCTAGAGAATGGGATTCATTTAGTCATGCTTTAATTAATCCATTAATTAACTAATTAATTACATCAACATGTATTTATGTACTCAATGCTTAGTATCAGCAAAGTAGGTTCTACAGACAGAATAGGCTACGGAAACAAAGCAAAATTGTTGACCACATGGAGCATTTGTAGTATTAGGCAAGGCACCCAGTAAACAAAAAAAACAATTAAGTAATATATGTATTGATATGTGTGACTGAAGAAAGATAAATCATGTTAAGATTGATGAGAAGTGAAAACTCTGCTGCTTAAGCTAACATGGTGTGGAAAGGCTTATTTGAGGAGTTGACCTTTGATTGATGATTTAAGTGAAATTAGGGTGCAAGTGAGGAGTATCTCAGGGGTTTGGGATATTCAGGACAGTTATAGCAATTTTAAAGGTCTTGAAATAGTTGTGTTTAAGGGAGAGCAAAGAGGTCTGTGTTTCTATAGTATATTGAATAAAGGAAAGAGTAGGAAGAAAGGGTGGAAAGAAACCACAGCTCAAGAGGGTCCTGTGGGCCATAATAAAGTTTTTTTTTTAATGCATTTTGTATTATTACAACCATGGCAGGGTTTTGAGCATGGAGCTGTTATAATCAGATTTATATTTTAAAAGAATCACTTTTACTGCTTTGAGATAAACTAAGGAGGAAAAGGTGGAAGCAGGGAGACCAGTTAGGAGATGATTGCCATAAGAGAGAGATGATGGTTAATATCACTCGCGCTTGTATGTATTTACTCATGCTTGTATGTATTCATGTACATGTACATCTGTATTAATTGAGCATTTACTATACTGAAGCGATATAATAGTTGACTGAGGGAAAGTCTAATTCATTAGTTGTCCATAAGAAACCTGTAGTTAAAGGAGGTAATATAATATTAATTCATTTATTGATTGGTGTCTTAGAATGTGCTATTATTGCTAAAAATAGTATCAATATGTATAGCATATAAGCTATATGGATGGTCTTCTGGACTGACAGAATGTCATAAGGTCAAACAGATCGCAACACATATCCATCAACCAACTAAATATCTAAATAACAACCTTATAATGGGTAGTAAGCATTTATCTGTAAAGCAGTTACTTGTAACAAGAATAAATCAACCACTGTATTGAAAGATGTCAATAATAGATTTAGACTGATGGTCAGCCCAAACACAGATATGATGTGGGAAATACAACAAGCTTTATTTATCTAAAGGCTAGAGAGAGGAGTCAGCAAAATCAGAATACACAGTGGACAAATCAACCACATTCTCCAGTGACAAACATGCAAATATCCTGGTAATTCCCAATCGTCCTCACTATTGGAACACAGTTGCAGATAATAGACTGAGAGAGTGAAGCACTCCTTTTTTGACTTAATCTTAAACACATAAAGCTATATTTGACCATGGTTCAATTGTTTAGGTATATATGCTGGAGACAATAGCAATTGGATTGTCTTCACCCCATCAGTCTCAGAGTTATAAAATGCAATATAACTGCTAGGTACAGTAAAACATATGCCTAGACCAGAATGGGATCATCATTCACCACTCAGCCTTTGGGACAAGCACATACCGGAATTTCATTTTGTAGAACTAAAACAATGGTCAGGTACCCAGAATCTTCTGAGTCATTCTATTGTGCAAAAATTATATATTTCTAATAATTTGTAAACCATAAATGCAATTAAAATAACTTTTCATCAGTTTGAAAGAGAAACCAAGAATTTATAAAAAGATAGTGATTCATATGGGGTCAAGGGTGTAATTAATAGGGTTCCTTTGTGCCTCTACCCCATCCTACCCAGCAAGTTGGAAACAGAAGCAAAAGTACTAGAAGAGAGAAATAGCTACAATGGGTCTTAAGTAGTGCCTCCTCATTGCCAGGGTCTGCAGGGCTTATAGGGAATCTTCAAGTTTACTGAGATCATGGGGGTGGGGAATAGGTGGCTGGAAGTGGCACAGAAGGAGGAAACTGCAGGAGATTCACAGCCCAGATCTCAAGGGATCTGTGGTGTAGGAGAGATGCAGAAGTGGCTGTTTCAGGCAGGGACAGGAGACAGTCATCCCCATGCAGTGACAGAGTCGACAGAGTGCCCCCTGAGTTGTTCCAGGTGTTGACACTTGGCAACCAAGAATAGAGAAGATGCTGACTGGTGGGACATGACCTTCCAACCACAAGGACAGCACAAAAACCAAAGCCTTCCCCTCCCCTTCTCACCACCATAGAATATGTACACTCCCTTGTGCACCCAGACACATCTTGGAAAGGAGTGGTGGAAGATGATGCCTTCTGCTTGGGGCGGGGGGGAGGCGGTAATGCTCTGCAAGGGGGTTCTGTGAACTAACTGAATATTTACTCACACAGAAATTGTGGGAAGTAGAGAAGACTGAATTTTATTTAACAAGCATAATTTTTTAAAATTTTGTTTTCTTTGTTCTGACTTTAAGAATAGGGGTGCCAAAGCAATAGAGATCAGTTTTAGCAAAACAAAACAAAACAAATCAAAAACCTAAAATGTTGCTATATCTGGCTTATCATGATTCACTTGCTTTCTACATAAGGTATTGCTGCTATTATATAAATTATAAGAGCTAAGTCAGAAAAATAAATGTTATAGAAAAGAAAAGGAGAAATAAAAGCTCTTTCAACTGTACTGATACCCTCAAAATACCTGTCTGTGTGGGAGACCAGCAATTTAAAGAATAAAACACTTCAGCTGTAATAAGCATCATAAATAGATAACATTTGTTTCCAGATTGCCTTTTCAGTGCTGTAAGGTCACTCCACAGCTCTTCAGAAAAGCAGGCTCTGCGGCAACACAACAGGCTCTTCCAAGGTTATGTAGGTCTATTGATATTCCTGGAAGTTCACACAGCTATCACGTACAATCTGACACACTGAAGAATTCTGAACTTTCTAGTTTCACTTAATGCTGGGCATTTAATGTCTCAATCTGTGTTGAACATGGCACATATCCCTCTCTATTAATGGCATTTGTCCTGTCAATGTCATCTGCTTTAGATTTCAATTTCCTAGGCAGGAACAAAGTCTATTTGGCAGAGAGTAGAAAGAAATGTTATAACCCTTCAGCACATTCTAATCAGTTTCTAGCTACAGTGGCTATTTAACACTATTTTCAAACTCAACTTATGCTCCATTGGAGATCTGAGCTTCCTTGGCAGATGCTTGGTCTGTCTGGCAGGAGAATAAAAGATATGGTTGTAATCTTTTGGCATTTATACTCAAATGATAACCTCCTTAACACTGAACTCCACATTTTCAAATTTGATTTATATAGCACTTCACTGGAGAGGCTGGACTGCTGTATTCAATTTGGGGAACTAGTCATGGGGAGAGATTTAGGTAAATTGGGGCCAAATTAAGAATGATTATGTTTTGTATTTACTTGTTTACACTGTATTTTATTTCATAAAATATTGATGCTTAGATATTTTATATATAAGCTATAATAAACAAGATAAATGCAGGGGTATGAGCATTTTAAAATGAAAGGAAAATAAGAAATAAGCATAGGAGAGATTTTGTAGCACAACAACTATATTGCTTTTGAGTTAGATGAGCCTGAAGTTGAATATCAGCTCCAGCCTCAGAATCTGCACAAACCTGGAAGGAAAAGTTGCCCAAACTCTCTAAGCATTAGTGTCTGTATCTACTAAATGGAGCCAATAATTCTTACCTGTAGTTTTGTGACTAGTAAGTGAGATAATATATGCAAAACACTTAGGATAGTAATTTGTTTAGTCTATACAATAAAGTTTAAAAATTTCTAGTGTAACAGGAAGTTAAAATGGGACTCTTTCTGTCTTGGTGTCAAAAGAAAAACCAAGACCATAAATAGATGGCAAATATTTCATATTTCAAAGTGAAGTGCTAATTCCCCTCTGCTGGATTTTCAAACAACTTTAGTCACCATGAATGGAGCACGTATCGTCAGCCTTTACAAGGTGCTGGTGAAGCCAAGAGAAAAGCTGAACACCAGAGAAAGAATTTCATCAGAAAGCAATACAAATGCACTATGAGTACTCTCCAACCCGTCTTCAAAGATGGTAGTTGTCGTTTTCCTCTTATATCAAGATTTTCAAGTAAGGCTTTAAAAAACCACTAGGAGAGCTAAATATGTGGTTATTGGAGCATGTAGGACAGAGTAGACTGTTTCTGAGTCACATCTGAGAAAACGAAGGCGTGAGTGGCTGGACGAAAGAGTCTGCGACAGCAGAAAATGGGGCTAAGAGAGAGAAATGATTTCATTCCCATTAAAATAGACCAAAGGCACATATTTTCCATAGATCACATCAACTATTTTCATGTAGACCACCTATAAGAGCAGGATTGCCTGGGGTTGTCTTATAACACTCCAAAGAGATCTGCCAGGGGTAGTGAAAAGAGCTCAGCTGATAGAGACTCGTGGTATGATTGATCCACGAAGTGTAGGAAGTAAGAAATTTTAAGTGGTCACCCTGGAATAATTATATTTGTCTTACGGAAGAGAACTATAGATGCGAGATCTCAAGAAGCTGGGAACTGGGGGGAAGTTGCTGAAACACACTCAAAATACCTCAAATTTATTCACAAAGAGTCAGCATTAAATATGTCAGGCACTGAAAAAGTAACAGCTCATGATATTACCAGTCAAATGACACCTTTCCTAGACCTCACGTCTCTACTTGCTTCCTACTTCAGTCTTGAAGGAGACTGAGCCTACTTAATGGGTAAAGGAGTTGAAATGCACAAAATGGAGAATTAGAAGAAAAATGTAAAAACACCCCTCTGTCCTATTTATTGGCTTTTACTCAGAATAACTCTTCCTGGAGAGGAAAGGACTTTGAGCTATTATACAATAAAAAATATTTTAGTTGCCTAAACAAGATCGGTGCTCTTTAATCATTTAAGAAAAATCACTAGGCATTGTCCCAGAAAGTTCTTTCAGACACCTTCTGAGTTATCACCTACCCAAGTCCTAAGAGACAGCCACTGTTCTGATATTTTTCCGCTATAGATGACATTTGTCCATTTGAGAACTTAATATACACAGAATCATATGGTACGTACTCCTTTGGATAGGGTTTCTTTCATAAAGCATAATGTTTTTGAGTTTCATTTGTACTGTTACATAGTCGGGAGTTTATCCCTTCATAGCGCTGAGTAGTATTCCTTTGTATAAGCAATCTCAATTTGTTTATCCATTCACTTTTGATGGACACCAGGAATGTTTCTAGTTTTGGGCTACTGTGGATAAACATGATGTTGATATTCTTGTACACATATTTCTGTGGATATATGTTTCATTTGCTTTGGGTAAATACCTAGGAGTAGAATTGCTAGGTCATACAGTAAGTCTAAGAAATTGCAAGAACTTTTTCCAAAGTGGTTGGACCCATTTGTCAAATGTGTGTGTGTGTATCTTAATTTTAGACATTCAGGTGGGTATGTGTGTGTATATAGTTCTTTTGTTCTTTTTTACTTAGTAATTCTTCAAAAGTGAAAAACAGATGCTAAGAAAATGAAATCACATTGATCACACAGGCTGAAATATAGTTAAAGGTGTTTTATGATATCAAAAAATAAAATCGTAATTACTGCTAGATGAAGTTTACTATCAAGGTACACAAAGTAGACTTTTAAAAATGGACCTCAACAGTATAAATTTTTAAAAATTTATTTTGGCATTTATTTATTCTTTCAATCTTCTATTACCTTCATTCTAATTATGTATACAAGTAGGCTCTGGGAATATTATGCCCGTGTCTAAAACTAAAAGAAAATGAACAATTTTGTTCATGTTAGAATAGCCATTTTCTAAAACCTAAGACATCAGATGTAGGAAGTTGATTGAATATTCTAGAATGCTAGCATGCAGAATAAAGATATATATATATTTGCTTTACCACATATTTAACCATTCATCTGTTCCGTGATCCATTCATCTACCTTACATGCCACCATATCCTGTTCTTTAATGAGGGTACTGCAAGTTTTCTAGTTAATTTTATAAAGCTCCCTTTAAAAGCTTATTCCAAAGGGAAGCAAACTTCCCCTTCCTCAGCATCTACAGATGGCCTCAACCAGACCTGCCGCCACTCCAAGTGTTCAATACCCTCAAATGATCCATTACACCATGGTGTATTTAACATAAATAAATGTTAAAAGATCATAAAAACAAGACCATATGCCCAACCATGGTTGTGTACCTTGGCAGTGGGAATGTAAGCACTGAATCAGATTATATCCAGCTTGCCAAGAAACTGGATCAAAATTAGAGGGGGAAAAAATCTGTCATATGGGCCATGGAGCCAAATGATACTTCCCTTAAGTGTGGCGGGGAGAAGAGTAGCCAATATACCCACATCTCTGCCAGATACTTTCCCTATCAGCCATAAAAATAAAAGTCTACAGCTGAACTACAGCGGAATATTGAAAGATTTAGGTTTCTCATAGGTATATACGTGAAATTTCATTAGGAGAGCTTCCCCTTGTTCAAGTCATGGCTTTTAAGCTGTCTTCTCAGGAAGTCTTCATGATCACCATCCCAAATTTAGGCCTCCCTATCCCCATTTGCTTTTCTCTATAACACTTATCACTTTCTAATAAACATGTAATTTATTTATTCTTTTTTTTATTCACTGGACTCACCCACTAGACTCTAAGCTTAGTGATGGCAGAAATTTTTGTTGCTTGTTTTGTTATTTGTGTTACTTACTTGTAGTACATAGTGCTTACTACATACCTATAGGATGCACTATAAATGAATGAATATGTGAAGGCTACTTAGGCATCACTGGGGTCGCGTTGTAGGAGAGAAATTTATATCAGTGTTATGCACACACTAGGGAGTCTTCCAGAGCTAAAAGTAATAATATTAAAAATGATACATGTTACATAAACACTGTCAACCAGCAAATGAAGAAGCTTAGGATCATCTGGAACAAGGTAGAGCAAGGCTAACAAGTGGTAAATGAATATGAAGGATCTTGGGGCCATGTCACCTATCCAGAAGAGGGACTGAGTAAGAGAAAACAAGGAGTTGGGAAAAATGTCACAAGGCAGTCTGCAACTGAAAATTTCCCAACAGAAGTTAGCAGCCTTAGATATCAACCGTTCTTAAATCTAGATTAAAGATCAGACAAATTATTCGGGGGTACCCTCAAAAGCAGAGAGCCTCACCTCAATAGAGCCCTTTAAATAAGATCAAGAGTATTAAAAATACATGGTAGTAGTACAGTTGTCACTATGTTCTAGGCCTTGCAGTTTGAAACAGTCACACATCAAGGATTCTAACTTTTTCAGGAGAATATTCTAATATATTTTCAGAAGGTAGATTCATAGCAGTGATCTTTTGGTGAATTTATTTAAATTTAATTTGTTAGTAACCTAAAGAATTATTTTTATCAAATAAAATGATTATTAATGATAATTCAAATATATAAATTAATATATTTCTTAACAAATTCTTCTGCTTTTGTTCAAAAATTGAAGCTTAGTATTTTTGCTTACAATAAACTCCACACCTTGACCATATTCTCCAAACAATCCACATAAGTTATTGTCAATAGCAGAGGGATGCCCTTTTCAAAAAACAAAATTAACACATTATAATGAGAAGAAATGATGGTGATGTGGTTTAGCTGGAGTTCCACTGAGAAACAATTCCTACTCTCCTCAGATCCAAAAATAATTGTGGACAATATCATGGCAGAATTGGAATTTAGTTATAAGAAATTGCTAATTAATAAACACCAAATAACTACTTACCCAGGTTATACATCTTCTTAATTTCTTATCTTCCTAGTCATATAAAGTTCAAAATAAATCAATCTCAGTTTAGACTTATGAAAAGTGGGATTGAGTTGCTCAGCAGCCTAAGAAAAGTTACTATCACTCTATGGTTTTTCTTATTACATAAGAAGAAAACAAAGAAATTTTAATATAGTTATTAAGTTTCATTTAATTATAGCTATTCTTTTCCATATAGTTTTCATTCAATTATAATGATTACTTTTGTTCCTAGTGAGTGAGGAACCTATCATTGAATTCCATGTGCACCCCTTATTCTCTTTGTTTAGAAGTTTGCAGCTCTTCCCAAACCCCATGTCATTCTTGCACCCCCGATGAGGATACCCTCTTCACTCAGCTAAAGAAAGACAAACAGTGGGAGTATTCCTAGAATACACCACTGGCCATGTGACAGGACCATTTCAACAGTCTGAGACACAGCCTAGAGAATAACTAGAATTATGATGGAACTTGAAACTCTGGGGGTCAAGATTATTGGAAAGAATAAGGGCTAATAATCCAGAGATGTAAAAAAGTCTGGCAGAACATAATTCCCTGCCTCCTATATTTGATATAATGAATAAATGAGATAATGCATAAATGTTTAGCACAGTGTCTGGTCCATGGCAATCACTCAATGACCTTCAGCTGTATTTCAGAAGAAAGTACAATTTGAATTGTTGTATCCTTACTTTTTCAAAGATTTTTTAAAAAAATGATAAAAGTTACAGCAATAAAATTTCTGCTCTGATATAAACAATGATTTCTTAAAGCAAAATGAAAAGAATAATATTATTGATTTTAAGAAATGTTGAAATTTGGGGATATTATAGAGAATCTTCAAGGGTTAAGTAAGTAGTATATTTGATGACATTTGTAAGATTTTAAATTTAGAGATACTATGATTCTAGGACAGAAAGTTCCTATTCAAAAGTTACTGCACTTATTTTTAACTTGGAATATGGACAAAGCATTCCATAATGAAGATACATTCAGATAATCCTTATGTAGATATTCACAATATGACTTATCAGTAATAAAGTGTCAATTCACAGAAGACATAAAGCAGCCTAAGTTTGAAACACGTTTAGGTAAAGTAAAATAATTTAAACATTCAATGAAACAAAAATCTGCCAGAAAACAAATAATTATAAAATGTATGTCAGAACTCAGAAGAAGTGATTTAGAGATAACTAATAATCTAATCCAGTGCTTCGTAAAACACTGACTTAAGAGTGCCCTTTTAGAATGTGGCTAGCTTTAGTTACTCCAAAACTATCATAGCATCCATATTTTATAAAGTTATGAAAAACACAGAAGTGGAGATATCAGTCTGAATTACTCAACAATTTCCAATATCATGATTCATCCATAACTTTCCTGATGGTAAATATAAAACTTTTACCCAGAAAGAATGATAATTCCCATGACATTAACAATATACTAATTTCATCACGGTCTTCACTAAAAGCAAAAGACAACATTTTCTTCAGGGAAGTTTGTCTTCTAAACCATCTTGACTCCTTAAATAATAACCATACCACCACTGAATAATCCTGTTTCCTAAATATATGGGATGGTAAGGAATAATAAAATGGTTTTACCAATATTTGTTCTTCTTCTAAATTTCATCTATATTTACAGTACATTAGTGACTGAAAAAAGTATATCTAATTTGAACTAAAAGTGTGAAGTCAGATATAAACAGGGGTGAGCTTTCAAGCCAAATAATAAGGTACAACTTAAGACCCATAATTATTGAACATTTTAATTCACAATGTTTTTAATGTTCTAATTTTTTCTAATTATTTACACAGTTACTTTAATTTTTAATTTAAATTATAGATGTTTTTCCTAATATGCCTTTGGTTGTACAAGCATAGTCAAAAGTTTCTGCCTTTGTAGTTAAGCTGACTAATAAAAATAGCTTTGGCTATGATATATGTGTGTGTATGTGTGCGTATGCACATGTGTGGGTTTCTGTTTTTTTAATATCTATACAGTGCTAAGTATTCACAGGACAGATTTCCATTTTGAGGTGATTAAAAATATGTCACAATTTTGATGATGATTAAGACATCAAATCAATTAACATATGGATATTTTATTCTAAAAATATAAAAAATACCAACAACATCAATGGGGTCATTCTGTTTTAAATTTATATTGTTGGGCTTCCTTGGAGACGCAGTGGTTAAGAATCTGCCTGCCAAGGCAGGGGACATGGGTTCGAGCCCTGGTCCAGGAAGATCCCACATGCTGCAGAGCAACTAAGCCTGTGTGCCACAACTACTGAGCCTGCACTCTACAGCCCATGAGCCACAACTCCTGAGCCCACGCACCACATCTACTGAAGCCCGCATGCTCTAGAGACTGTGCTCTACAACAAGAGAAGCCAACACAGTGAGAAGCCCGTTCACCGCAATGAAGAGTAGCCCTTGCTCACCGCAAATAGAAAAAGCCCATGCACAGAAACGAAGACCCAACATAGCCAAAACTAATAAATAAATAAATAAAAATAATAAATAAATAAATAAATTTATATTGTTTAGGGATTTTATAGCTTCATAGCTTTCCTTAATTTCTCCCAGGTATACAATTACGTTAGCATAGTTCATTTTATCCAGTAGACTTATTCCTGGAGTGTTCTTATTGATACACTTCCAATGGTGGAATCACTGGTCTTTTCTTAGTCTTTTTCATGAAAAATATAAAATCTAGAAGGCAGCACAGACATGCGTGTAAATCTAAAATGCAAGACAGATAGACTTTTCTTTAAAAGTGGTATGTAATTTGAAGGGTGGGAGGAATTTCCCTATTAAAGAATCAAGAGAAATATCATTTTAACTAATATTTAAAGGATAGGAATACCTTAATTGACCCACATACATTACCTCCTTCAATTCAAATAAATATTTCCTGATCGTGCACAGTTAAGATGTTTCTGCCAAACATTTGCTCAAGCTTTCTGATGAAGTTCTTTCTATAGAGGAAAACAAAGTGATAATTATTGC
Organism: Aethalodelphis obliquidens; assembly: GCF_003676395.1. NCBI lineage: Eukaryota > Metazoa > Chordata > Mammalia > Artiodactyla > Delphinidae > Aethalodelphis > Aethalodelphis obliquidens. The sequence continues at coordinate 8,738,112 of NW_020838004.1, read as the reverse complement.
ACAATACCTGGATACATTGATTCTGTGGGTTCACGGACCTGTGAGAGGTGGCTGGTTTACCTTAAGAGGCAGGATCTGAATAGTTCTGTGGCAGGAGGAGGGAGGGCAGGGCTGCCAGTAGCCTAATGAGCTTTTCTGAGAAAACACACCCATATGGGTAGATATAGCCCTAATTTATTTGTCAAGTAGAGCCTGGATGGGATTTCAGGCTCAAATTTCCTCCTTGGCCATGAACCATGTGCAGTGAATAATCTGATCAACTATGTATGATGATTTTGAGAGGGTGCAATAAATCATCAATTTGCATGAGAAGAAAGAGGAGAAGAAAAAGAAAAAAGGAAGGAAAGATGCAAGGAAGGAAAGAAGGAAAGAAGGAAAGGAGGGAGGGATGAAGGAGTGAGGAACAAAATATACAATAAGCACCAAATCTGTTTCCTCTCATCACCCTAAAATAGATGATTTCCTAAAAGGATGATGGCCCTTATCTGGGGACTCTACTGAGAAATTCTGCACATCTTTCTTAGAAATAAGTGAATAAAAACTTCTCTATATGGTGGGAAGGGGTTATTCTAAAGCTTTAAATTGTCTCAAGAAATAGTATGGTACCCAGGCAGGGGCCACAGTGAAAAAAGCTAGATCAGCAGAAGACACTATCCAGACCCACACTATTTTCTCAGAAATGCTTGTTTTTGTTAGGAAATGGCAGCTGTAGCAACTGCTGTTCTTTCTGTTCTAGTCGCATCCTTGTCTCCATCCAATTCCTCAGTCACAAATGTACTTTGCCCTGATGGGTTTCACCTCCTTACTGGAGTTGTGACTACTGCCAACAGGGCAAACTGTGAGAGAGCTCACAGTTCTTGACCACATCAGTGGAGAACTCAGTAGCCTTCTCTCCTGGGTCTGTGAGGTAGTCACAACCTATGAGAGTGTAAATAACAAGGGTCAACAGGCCCAAGGAGATCAAGGCCTTCTTGGCACAGCACAGGCTGAGTGTGTGTGAGACTCAGAAAAGGGAGGCAGGTGTTTTCAGCAGCACATAGACATTTTTGAAAATAAATTAGCTCACAATTTTTGTATTACATCCTTAAAATTAATTCAATTTCCTTTCTGTTTGATCAATTAATCAGAATTACTGCCCTGCTTTTCATAATAAGCTATATTTAATATAGAAAGTCAATATTTAAAGGAATCTTCACAGGAGTAAGACATAATATCAAGGCATAAGTCAAATATAGAGTTATTTCTATGCTATCATTATAGCTCTGTGAAATTATTTTTGCCTATGGGCAAGAACTGAAGGAAAACACAAAACTTAAAATGTATTATGTTATGTGGAATGAATGTGGGTAAACAATTTTTCATCTTTATTTTGTTCCTTAAGTAATTTTAAAAGTGTGTTAGTGTATGTAATTAATCTCTAATGCTATCTTTTGTTTTGAAAGTTTTGATTTAAATACTTGAGGTTTTATAGTCAGTTACCATTACATTTGGGAATAATACAAAATTTATTTTATTTTTATTTTTTTTTGCGGTAACCAGGCCTCTCACTGTTGTGGCCTCTTCCATTGTGGGGCACAGGCTCCGGACGCGCAGGCTCAGCAGCCATGGCTCACGGGCCTAGCTGCTCCGTGGCATGTGGGATCTTCCCAGACCGGGGCACGAACCCATGTCCCCTGCATCGGCAGGCAGACTCTCAACTACTGTGCCACCAGGGAAGCCCAATATAATAAGTTTTTAATATTTCTATTTCAAAGAGACTAGGAGAAAGTATACAAAATGGAAATTATGTTCTATGATTACTCTGGAGAGAATTTAATAATTTACATATGCATTGCAGTAAATATATATACTTTGAAATAATAATTTACATATGCATAGCAGCAAATGTATACAATTTACATTGAATAGAACCAAGCTTTGAAAGTCTTTTCTAAGTATGTTATTCTTACTTATACTTTATGTGACAGAAAGGCACAGGCTTTAACACCCTCTGGACATAAGGTCAACTCTTGAATTTTTCCCATTTTGGTTGTGTGACTTTGTATACATTCCTTCTCTAAGCCTCAAACTCCTTATTTGTAAAATGGGAGTAATAGTACCTTCATCTTTGGGTTGCTTCGAGGTTTATGAATTGAGAACAATGGTTCTATCCACCATAAGAATAAGAGTGTGTGCAATCATGCGTTTTGGTTTGTAAATATTTGTTACCTCTGAAATACTCAGCAAGAGAGGTAAAGCTGGCAATGTGGTAGTTCAGAGGAAAGGACTAAGGAAAAGACATCATCCTAATAAGTAATTAGGCTCAATTTATACCACTAAAAATATAATATGCTGTCTACAACAACATATCTAATTAGTAAGAAAATATTGAGTATTAATATGTGAGAATTAATAACCCCACGTTTCTTCTGACTTTTCATGTGATTCCTGGCCAATGCTTTATTTGAAATATCAAATACTTATGTATGCATGTATGTTTCAAGTGATTTATTCCCGTGCTTTGAAGGAGTCCTAAATTTCCATACTGAGGAATCCAACACTTGGAATTAATATATGATATAGCATTATGAAAGACTCCACATCTACAGGTTCTGACTATATTCCCTGCTACTTTTTGCTACTATGCATTTTTAATTTCTCTTGTCTATCCAATAAGAGGTCCAGAAATATCTTATCTTCTAAGGGTGGTGACTTAAATATGCTATGACCTTGAGTAATAAGCAATTAGCTAGATTTAAAAGAAATCTTGAGCCAATTTTTTCTTTCTCACTTCAGGCTTTTCTTAATTTTTGAATGCCCCAATAGGTGGGTATCAAGAGTCAATCATTTCACCACTTGTATGTTTATATCACCAAGTATTGCATCTTTCATGTCAGTCTTTCTTCAGTAGATAATGAGCTCTACTTAAGGTCTTTGATTTAAATGTTCTTATTACTCTATAACTATGTTATATTTTTTTGCTGTTATTTGTTTTGTCCCATTAGATGTATTTATCTTCACTTTTATGTTTCAGAATGAAAGGTGAGCTGAAAACCTGCATACCTATTTTTCAAAAGACTGATTTTTTTTTTAATGTAATGGAGATAAACACTAGTATGAAGATTTGGATAAAGATTTGTAAAAAAAATAAAGAACATTAAATACAATTTTTTTCAAAATAGTTTTTTTTTTTTTTGCGGTACACGGGCCTCTCACTGTTGTGACCTCTCCCGTTGCAGAGCACAGGCTCCGGACGCACAGGCTCAGCGGCCATGTCTCACGGGCCTAGCCGCTCCGCGGTATGTGGGATCTTCCCGGACCAGGACACGAACCCGTGTCCCCTACATCGGCAGGCGGACTCTCAACCACTGCGCCACCAGGGAAGCCCTCAAAATAGTTTTATGACAACCACTTTTTACATCTTTAATGAAGACCTGAAATAATTTGGGGACCGACATTTTTTTTCCTACTGTTTTGGTTAATGTGGTAGACAAGGTAAAAGGCCTTTTTTTTCCAAAATATATTTCTTTAAAGGTTTTTGTACACTTCCTTTATATTATTAAACAGCAAGGTATATAATTATTATTAGAGAAAGTCCTAGTTTAGAAAGTTCTTAGAAAGCATGAGATGGCAAAGCTTCCCTGTGCTATATATAAATACTCTGTTGCAAGCTTAGTTATGCACTTTGAAGGTGAGGAGATGAGTGTCCTGAATATGTTTAATTACAAAAGAATTATCTTTGAGAAGTCTGCCAAATACATTTATCAGGAATTATCTCTATAAAAGAAGTTTGTTTATATGAAATTGTTGCTTTTGTAGGTCAAAATGTGACCAGTTTTTTAATTAATGACCAATCAAAAAAAATAATAAAAAAAAAAAAAGGGCTTCCCTGGTGGCGCAGTGGTTGAGAGTCCACCTGTCGATGCAGGGGACACGGGTTTGTGCCCCGGACCGGGAAGATCCCACATGCCGCGGAGCGGCTGGGCCCGTGAGCCATGGCCGCTGAGTCTGCGCGTCCGGAGCCTGTGTTCTGCAATGGGAGAGGCCACAACAGTGAGAGGCCCGTGTACCACAAAAAACAAAAACAAAAAAACTTCAGTGTTTAACTATGTATCATTATAAAATAGATTCGAATCTTCTACCCTCACCTCCTCCCCAACACAAATGTCTCTGAACATAGTCATAAGAAATAGTTTGTGAAAGTCTGCAAGTCAAATTACACTCACTAGGTAGTAATTTTTTTTAATGTTTTTAAATCCTTTAAGTTTTTCTTATTAACAACAAGTGGAAGATTTTCTTCTGTTATTTAACATTATTTTTCAGTGCCTTCCCTGATGCTAATAAGCATTTTTTAAACATGGAAAATATCAACATAACAAATAATTATCATCACTGGCTTATTTCAACGTATGTTAGCCTATTTGTTAAAGCAGTGTGAGGTGTTCTTGAATCAGATTTAAATGATTACTTTTATTATTTGTATAATTTATCACTGAAATCTCCATTATTGTAGTGATTTCTATTGGATGCTAATTGCACCAGGAATTTCTTTACTTCTTTTGTTCTTTCAGAGTAATTTTCTTCAATCATGTAATTCATTCAATTTTTCTTGAATTTCACATATAGGAGACTGAACTCAAGGTATATTTCATGAGGATCTCTATGTCTGGAATTTTGTCTCCTCAATAATACAACAGACAGATTAGTTGCCTTCACGACAGAAATGTTCTTATGAGGCTGTCTAAATCTTTTAGTTTTTCTGTCTTTTCTTTCCCTTCATTTTTCACTGTTTGTAGATAAAATACTTCTCCTTTCTTAAAGAGTGCAAAGCACATTACCTATAGGTCATAGCACATCCCACTAAATTCCATGGTTATCCAGTATAGTATACAAATATTCTGATTATTATAATTTTATTAGTGTGGAACCTGAGACTATGGGTTTGCTTCATATACTACTGTTTTGAAGTAACAGAGTTAGGACTTACATTCATGATTTCTTTTTTTTGGGGCCGGGGGTGAAGTAGAAAAAGATAGCTTTATTGCTTTGCCAGGCAAAGGGAGACACACTGGGCTTCTGTGTCAAAAAACTGTGTGTCTCTACGCTCATGATTTCTGATGGCAAATGTCATATCATTCCAAACTTCCAGACTGCCTCTAATTAATTCATCAAAAAATCAAGCTATAAAACTATAATATAGAAACAATATCAAATGAGATTATAATTTAAATGATTTGGATTTGCATGCATTTCATCTGAAAGTAAATCCTAGCAGTTTCATTTTGGGAACATTGTATTTTCTTTTGAAATTCATATTTATATCTAAATATTATCAATCAGTATTCAAATTTTGTGTATCATCAGTGTATTTTAATAAAAATTCTGGGAATTAAATTATTTCAGTTAGCTATGGGTATTTGTTAGAGTAAGAAACGTTTTATGCAGAAGCCTAAACTCCTGCTATAAGATGACACTGAATTCTTACTTCATTTGCTGTTAGATTTTTATTAATTTACAAAAGGTGTAAGATGCAAATATGATAATAAAGCTTCCTTTAAAATGCTTTATAAGACATTAATTAGTTCAATCACCCAATCAATTAGACATTTTTAATGAATTATTGTTGAACCAGGCAGGTCAAATGGGGGCAGGGGTAGACAGAGGAGAAGCAGAAGTAAGCAGAAAAGTTTACTCAATAGATTGAAAATTTGGAGCCTGAAAATAAAATTTCTAAGAAAAGGAATGAAATTATATTTTGTAGTTGTTAATATGTTTAATGTATTGATAGATTTATGTAATTGGGGTACCATAGATCTTACAATCAATTATTTAATTTAATAATTTACTTTTATGGAATTATTGCTAATATTACTAATATTAATAATTATTTGTGTAGAAAAAAAAAACCCTCTGTACTTGCCGTCTTTGCTTTTTCCTCTCGTTTCCTCTCAAACACACTCAAACCAAATATTCATTCCCACCATAACTACCGCTGCATTGTAAAAGCTCTTGGAAAAGTAACAATGAAATCAAAATAAATAGAAAGTCAATGTTAAGACCTTATCTTAGGAGATCTATCACAGCTTTTGTCATGGCTGTTCACTTCCTCTTTCTTACAAGTTATCTTTACAAAGCATCTGAATCAACATTCTTCAGTTTTTCCTTCAATTTCTGTAGCTTCTCCTTCTCAGGCTCTTTTGCTAATTCTCCTCATCTCTGAAAGCTATGTTTTAGTCCATATAGTTATTCCTCTCTCTAACTTCTTTTAAATTATTGGCATGAAACACCAGCGCACACTCCCAATTTTATATCTACAGCCAACTCAGCTTTCTTAAACTCCGAATTCATATTTCCAACTGCCTATTTTACATCTTCACTTGTATGTCAAATAGGCATCCTATACTTGTCTGAAAAATAACCTCCTCAATCTCCCCACCCAAAACCTGCCATCTTCTCAATCTTAATAAATAAGAGACTCTATCTTCCTACTTGCCCAGGCAACTCCCATCTTCCAGTTACCCAGGAACAAAAGACTGGTAACATTCTTTATACTTTTCTTCCATGTCATATCTAATCCATCAACAAATGCTTAAAATGTAAATTAAATCATGGCATTCCTCAGTTCAAAGCCCTCCAACATCTGATTTCCACCTCATTGAGCGTAAAAGCTAAGTTCCTCATAATACCTCACATTAACTTATTTGATTTCTTTGCCCCACCAGCTCTCTGGGTTTTGTTTTTTCCGCTCTTAACCACCCAGATCACATGCAACACACTTCTGCCTCAGGGCATTTGTGTCTGTTGTACCTTCTGTCACCAGAGAAGCCACAAAGTTACCACCCTTACTTCCTTCATGTCCCACAGCAAAGGTCTCATCAGCAGGAAATTTTCCCATAATCTCCCAAAACTCAAACAAATAGACAAGCAAACAAAAACACCCAATCCCAACACTCTCTAAACCTTTTAACTCTGATTTATTTCTTCCCAAATATTCATCACTTCAAAATAGTGTACATTTTTATTTGTACATTCATTCAATGTTTCTCTTTAATGGAAAGTCAATTTCAAAAGACCAGAGGTTTTCTTTTTTTTCAGATTTTATTCATGAATGTGTTTTTAGATCATTCATAATAGCATATCACATATGTCGGTGAATAAATGAAATACTTAAAACTGATAAAATGTTAATAAATATTTTAGAAAATTGTGAAATCGAAGATGTTATAATGATTTTTATAGATTACTTATACAACACATCTCAACAAAAGCTTATACAATTTACAAAAATGTAAACAAATAATAGGCAAACAAAATAAATAAATGCATATAAAAATGAAGAGGAAATAATAAGTAAACAAAATGGAGGATATCGTAAAATCCAGCATAGTTCATTGGCTATACTTTGGCTGTCATTTGAAATAAATCTTGTAGCAGTCAAACAGAAGGAAATTCTATAGGTGACCTTACCTACAGAATCATAAGATGAAAATAAACAATCTCCTCCATCCTCACCTAACAATAACAATAGCAATAGAATTAAATTGAAAAAATAAAGTTATTCAGAAGGTGAACAATTGTTCTTGGTAGTAAGAAAAGAGAGACATTTCCCACCTCCACTCTAGCCCAACCTCCAAAGAGAATACTGTCAGAAATGGTAGATGACATGCCTAACTCATTCCTGTAATTTGAATATGACATTCTTATTATGTCCCTCAATACAAATCAATAGTAAATGCCAAAGGGAAATTCAGCACAAGCAATTTTATCAAAGAAAAAAAAAATAACAACATTCAAATATACAGCTGTCTGGTCAGGCTCAAGGGAACAATAAATTTTAGAATACTTAGGTCAAACATTTTCAAGTGACTAAAGATATTTTATATGTAATATAGTAGATAATTTTTGTGTTACATCTTTGAGGATGTTTTGTGTTAATAACAGTGCAAAATTAACACTGATTTATTATACTAATGCAAGTTGAAAGGACTATTTCCAAAAAGAATAGAAAAACATTTCCTATATCACATCAATTTAATTTTCACAAATAAGTTTATGGATTTAATTTAAACTAAAGCATATTATATGGGACATAATGCTCTGAAATATGAATACTATAGTTTAACAATTATTCTAATTTTAATATTATAGTAGTTATTTAAATAGTCATGAAAACACAATTTAGCAGTTTTATTCTTTTTTCTTTTCTTTAATTTTATGTTTTATAGAATGCAGAAATAATTCTTTACATTACATTTCAGATAGTCTTAAAATTTTTCTCACACATCTACATTTTTATTCTCTGAAAACCCTCAAGCAGAGAAAAATAGGTATTTCTGAAAAAGTGTGTGACTTACTATTTTTACCATAATATTTGCAAACTAATTTATATTCTGTGTGTATGATATACATTTCTAAAGTCTCTTCTAAGATTATGCTTATCATTATTTCTCATGCAGCTAAACATTAGGAAAAAAATTAGTGTACTGCTCCTTCTCAAAACAAATTGCAGAGAAAAATTATCAAAAATTTACACTATAATTTTCCTTCCAACTCCAAAAAGTATTAACAAATGCTCTGTAAGTATCCTCATATCACTTTAAATTTATTCTCCTTGAAGACTAAGTTTAAATACTTTTTAAGTCCACTTAAATTTTAAAGTATATAAAACACAACTATTTGAATATTTACTTAAAACCTGACTTTACAATTCTTATAAAAATCTGTACACCAAAAATGTTTCCGTCTTACTACATCATTGTCATATTGCTCTTCTTTTATGCCCAATGTTTATCTAAGGAGTTTTTATTCCTAATCATTTAGTTTATAGACATGAATAAAATTGTGAAATATATAGGAAAAACAGTCTTTCTTTCACAATATAGGCCATAGAGGTGGAAATATAAGGCAAATTATAAAATAAATATTAGGTAAGACATTCCACAATAGTTTCTATCCATACGTGTATGAGGCCATGCCTTTCAAGCAACTCTGAGTGCACCATATATTGGGTTGGCCAAAAAGTTCATTTGTTTTTTTCTGTAAGATGGCTCTAGTAGCACTTAGTTGTCTTTAACATCATTCAAAACAATTTTGTTGTATTGTGACACCTGTCATATCAGCTACATTTTAAAAAGAACATCAATATGGGTGAATTTTTGTGTAGCCATTTTAGTACTGAAGATGGAAGGAAAAAGCAACATTTTTGGCATATTATGCTGTATTATTTCAAGAAAGGTAAAAATGCAACTGAAATGCAGAAAAAGATTTGTACAGTATATGGAGAAGGTGCTGTGACTGGTCGAACGTGTCAAAAGAGGTTTGCAAAGTTTTGTGCTGGAGATTTCTTGCTGGATGATGCTCCACGGTCAGGTAGACCAGTTGAAGTCGATAGCGATCAAATGGAGACATTAATTGAGAACAATCAACGTTATACCATGCAGGAGATAGCCGACATACTCAAAGTATCCAAATCAAACATTAAAAATCATTTGAACCAGCTTGGTTATGTTAATCACGTTGATGTTTGGGTTCCACATAAGTTAAGCGAAAGAAACCTTCTTAACCTTATTTCCACATGCGATTCTCTACTGAAACGTAACAAAAACGTTCCGTTTTTAAAACAATTGTGATAGGCGATGAAAAGTGGATACTGTACAATAATGTGGAACAGAAGAGATCATGGGGCAAGCGAAATGAAGCACCACCAGCCACACCAAAGGCCAGTCTTCACCCAAGGAAGGTAATGTCGTATATATCGTGGGATTGGAAGGGAGTCCTCTATTATGAGCTCCTTCTGGAACACCAAATGATTAATTCCAACAAGTTCTGCTCTCAATTAGACCAACTGAAAGCAGCACTCAGCGAAAATTCATCCGGAATTAGTCAACAGAAAACACATAATCTTCCATTAGGATAATGCAAAACCACGTGTTTCTTTGATGACCAGGCAGAAACTGTTAAGCTTGGCTGGGAAGTTCTGATTAATCGCTGTATTCACCAGATGTTGCACCTTTGGATTCTCATTTATTTAGGTCTTTACAAAATACTCTTAATGGAAAAAAAAAATAATTCCCTCCAAGACTGTAAAAGGCACCTGGAACAGTTCTTTGCTCAAAAAGATAAAAAGTTTTGGGAAGATGGAATTATGACGTTGCCTGAAAAATGGCAGAAGGTAGTGGAACAAAATGATGAATATGTTGTTCAATACAGTTCTTGGTGAAAATGAAAAATGTGTCTTTTATTTTAACTTAAAAACTGAAGGAACTTTCTGGCCAACCCAGTAATTATACTCAGGTTCTTCATTCAAGATATGGGCACATTACAAAAAAGTGAAATATTCTTTTAAACAACTCACTTTGATTATTTTGCATCTAATAGATAATTTGATATTTTAGACTAAATTGCCCTAGTGTTTGATGTGCTAGATACAATAATTCTGTTCATATTTGTTGAGTTTATTAGTGTGCAAAGACACACACCTCCAATAAATTGAAGGATAGAATCAGTATAAAACAAATTATGTTTAGCCCAAGACTAAGGTTAGGACAAAAAAGGCTCACATACCCCCTTAAGAAATTTATTTATAGAATTTAGTGTATTTTCAGAGAATGTGACTATATTGTAACAGTAGCAGATGCTGTTAATGTCTCAATTCATAATCCCTCGATTCACCTACAGCCACAGAAGAGTGTTCCTGTCCCTCTTTAAGGGTCAACAATGCATCATTGTGTCTCTATCTCGAGGTTTTCTCTAGCACTGTGGAAACATTTTCAGCCAAAGCAGGACAGCTCAAAATGGCCCCCATATTTAATGTCCTCAAAGTCAACCCTCACCCAATTAGAACAATGAGGGACACATTTAACCCAGTTTCCTATCTCTTGTACAACAATTATGAGGCATGTTTCCTGTGAACCCCCAGAGGGAAGTAGGTGCAGGATGGAGTTCCAACTACTTACACTTGTTGACCTGCTCAGTACTGTCCTCTTTCTGAACTCTTCTCTCCTCTATGTCTTGCTTTCCCCACTCTCACTTATGCTTACTGGGATCAACTTTCCTGGTAAAGTATCAACATCAAAATCCTTTTATCAGGGTATGTTTGGGGGAACCAAAACTAAGATGATATCCAAAATGTTATCTGGAAATTTTATCCTAATTTTTTAAAAAATAAATAAATTTATTTATTTATTTTTGGCTGCACTGGCTCTTTGTTGCTGTGCGCAGGCTTCCTCTAGTTGCAGTGAGGGGGGCTACTCTTTGCTGCAGTGCTCGGACTTCTCATTGTAGTGGTTTCTCTTGTTGCGGAGCATGGGCTCTAGGTGTGCAGCCTTCAGTAGTTGTGGCATGCATGCTCAGTAGTGGAATGAGTTTCCTAGAAGGTAAGAAACTGGTTCAGGCAATAGCTTTTAAATATTTTCTTGAAAGGGAATATGTCTAATAGATTTATGATAAAAGCTATGCAGTAGATAGGTGATGAAAAATGAATACATTCAATTCTTAGAAAACTTGTGATTGCCTTAATCAGTAATTACATGATGCTGCTGAAATTCCTTAGACCAGCCCTATTTGATGTAAATTTAAGAGCCACAAATGCAAGCCAAATATGTATTTTTAAAGGAAAAAGAAATAGGTAAAATTAATATATTTTGCTTTGTTCATATATTTTTGTTAATCTAATACATCTAAAATACCACAACATGTAATCAAAATATATTTTGTATAATCAAAATAAAATTATTAATAAAATACTTTACTTTTGTTTTTTCGTACTGAGTCTTGGACATCTGTGTTGTATTTTATTTTCACAACACATTTCAATTTAAACTAGTTACGTTTCAAGTGCTGAATAGCCACTTGTGGCTAGTTTTACTGTATAGCACAACCGTGGCTCAGCCCAATATATTCTTTATAGTATTCTCTTAGATATTTGCTACTTTATGAAATACTTCTCAGTTGCTTTGCATGTAGAATTCTTTACAGTTTCTTCTGGCTAACACAGTGAGGATATCAACTCTCAATTGACAGAATGGTCCTCTATTTCTAGAGGCCTGCTATCTTCTTGGATTCTTTTTTTAATCCATTAGAATTATAAAAGAATTATAGTATTAGAATTATCATAATAGCTGTTAGAATTGCTTTTAAAGATGCTTACATGTTTGTGAGTGAACGTCTGAGAACTTCAAAGAGTAAAGGACATATCTTTTATCACTCAAACTTGACTATACTGACTTTTTAAAAAATTTATTTCCCAGATCTTGATAGTATTCTCAATAGTACATACTTTCTAATAAAGACATAATACACCAATGCATATGACGTGTGTGTGTGTGTGTGTGTGTGTGTGTGTGTGTGTGTGTGTGTGTGTTGAGAGAGTGTGCACAAAAATGATGAATTGACAATGCCTGTATTTTTACCCATAGCTTTGGGAGTACAGTGTTTTTTTTTTAAATCTTCTGCCTAAACAGGTCATCATGTGTATAATAATGTGACAATCTGTTATCATTACCTCTGTTGGGCTGTTCTGAAGACACTAGAGAGGATTAAATGACATGGAAAAGTCAGTCTATGGAAAAGTCTATTGTACCCATCTCTGTTATTTCCACTGCTACACATCACTGAAATCTTAGAACAATATGATTTGCTGTAGTGACATATAAACACAAAGGTCATTTTTCACCTTTTTCTTTATCCCAAATAAATCTCAGAGGTCCTTTAATACTTTCCATTCCACATGCTAGCTTAATATCAAATATTTTGAATTTTAAAATATTATTAAAATTTATATTTAGTATATAATAATGAAATGTTTTATTATTTCAAGAATTTACCAATTTGAGAAGCACACAGATAGTATGAAGTACTTGGTATAATATATTGTCCTTGATTAAGTCTATGAGGTGTTGGGCAAGCTAAGTCTTGGAGTTTTCCAAAATTCCATAAAGCAGAAAGAAGGAATGAGTATTTAAAAGTAAGTACTATAAGCAACCCTAAATCTTAAGCTTCTTCATTTTCCTGAAACCTACCTACATCATCTTATGTATAAGCCTGGCCCCCCAAATCACCTAAATCATGTGTGATGAAAAACTTTTTACTGAGGGCTTCCCTGGTGGCGCAGTGGTTGAGAGTCCGCCTGCCGATGCAGGGGACGCAGGTTCGTGCCCCGGTCCAGGAGGATCCCATGTGCCGCGGAGCGGCTGGGCCCGTGGACCATGGCCGCTGGGCCTGTGCGTCCGGAGCCTGTGCTCTGCAGTGGGAGAGGCCGCGGCAGTGAGAGGCCCGTGTACCGCAAAAAAAAAAAAAGAAAAAAAAACCCAAAACTTTTTACTGAAAGTATTCTATTTCTTTTTTTCCTGTCTTCAACATGTCAGAGGCAAATTAGGTAAGAAAAAAAAAAGGTTTGAAAAGTAAACATGATAGTATTAAAGAAAAAGCATATATATGTATACATATGTATATATACACATATAGATAGAGAGTTGTTTTTTTTTTAATGAGATTTGCAATCATGGTCATAGAATAGAATTGACAAAGCACAGAATCTGGTGTCACTATGTGCAATTTACAAGCTACAAGAAAAGTTTTATAGACAATTTAATATATATTTTATATATGAACTAATCACTACAAAACTTATAGAGATACCAGTTTCTAAGTTAGAACACAAGAAAATGTAGATAGTTGATTTTCAAGGGAAAAGAGATGCTTTTGTGCAAAGTTTATCATTCTTCAAATAACATTCCAGTTTTTGAAACTCAACTATTGCCTCAAAGTATACTAAGGCAGAATACTGTTGCTTGGAAATCATTTACAGTGTAATCTTTATTGCTAGTAGTCTAATTACTTAACTTACCATACATTAGCGATAGGGATTTTAGACTTCCTTAATTTGACATGCTAGCGCTGAGGATGGTAGATCATTTGGAGAATACTTAACATCTGTAAAGGCATGATTGTCAACCCAGCTTATTTACATTTGAAATCTTTCCCTTACTCACAATCCTATAGAAAAAAAGGGGAAAACTTGAATCTGGAAGATTAATTTGTAAATGAAATTAATTTTTCAGCCTAATATAAAAATCTGTCCTTTTACTGATGAATATCAGCTATATAAATCATTCCTTATGTTTTTTGTCCAATTATTAAGAATGCATTATGTGTAAAGTCTATGGATGGTACAGATTAGTATAAAATTGAAGTGCTTAGCTTTATAAAATATTGTATAGAAAATAAAAGCAGATGAACAAATAATTGATGATGTCAGTCAGTATGTGGCATATTTCTTATTTAATGCAAAAAGAGAATGACGCATAATGTGGAAACAGTTGCATTTATTGTTAATCTTGAACATGAAAACAGGGAAAACTGGGGGTATAGAATATGCCAGATAGGGTTAATAATAAAAACAGTGGAATTGGAGAAGGGCAGTGAAATGCATGTTTAGGAATAATAAGTATCTAGAACAAGTGGAAAATAAATTTCTTTGTGAATAATAGTTGTATTAGTTAGCCATTGCCACACAACAGACCATTCCAAAATTCAATGTTTTAAAATAACAATCATTTATTATCACTTACTTATCTTGAGTGGCTGAGGGTCAGCTGATTACAGCTAGGCTTAGCTGGGATGGTTCTCCTGGGGTGGCACTACTCCACTGTCTTTTTTTTCCTTATTCTCATGATGATGAGAAAACAACACAGGGTTTGTGGAAATATACAACGTATCTGAAGGTCCAAGCTCAGGGCTGATATACTATTACTTTTGCCTCATTCTATTGGCCAAAGACAGTCACACATGGCTAAGTCCAAAGTCAAAGGACAGGGTTTTGTATATATCTGTTATATATGTGCTGTCTACTTTTTGTTTGTTTGTTTACCTTTAGACATTTTCTTTACCTGCCAAGGCCAGGTAAAACAATAAAAATAAAACTCATGGGGATGAGGGGAAGATGGCTGAAGAGTAAGACATGGAGATCACCTTCCTCCCCACAGATACACCAGAAATACATCTACACGTGGAACAACTCGTACAGAACACCTACTGAACGGTGGCAGAAGACCTCAGACCTCCCAAAAGGCAAGAAAGTCCCCACGTACCTGGGTAGGGCAAAAGAAAAAAAGAATAAACAGAGACAAAAAAATAGGGACAGGACCTGCACCAGTGGGAGGGAGCTGTGAAGGAGGAAAGGTTTCCACACACTAGGAAGCCCCTTCGCGGGCAGAGACTGCGGGTGGCGGAGGCGGGAAGCTTTGGGCCCACGGAGGAGAGCACAGCAACAGGGCTGCGGAGGGCAAAGTGGAGAGATTCCCGCACAGAGGATCGGTTCAGACCAGCACTCAGCAGCCCAAGAGGCTTGTCTGCTCACCCGCTGGGGTGGGTGGGGCTGGGAGCTGAGGCTTGGGCTTTGGTCGGAGCACAAGGAGAGGACTGGGGTTGGCGGTCTGAACACAGCCTGAAGGGGTTAGTGCACAACGGCTAGCCGGGAGGGAGTCCGGGAAAAAGTCAGCACCTGCCGAAGAGGCAAGAGACTTTTTCTTCCCTCTTTGTTTCCTGGTGCGCGAGGAGAGGGGATTAAGAGCACTGCTTAAAGGAGCTCCAGTGACGGGCGCAAGCTGCGGCTAACAGCGCGGACCCCAGAGACGGGCATGAGACGCTAAGGCTGCTGCTGCTGCCACCAAGAAGCTTGTGAGCGAGCACAGGTCACTCTCCACACCTCCCTTCCGGGGAGTCTGTGCAGCCCGCCACTGCCAGGGTCCCGGGATCCAGGGACAACTTCCCCAGAAGAACACACGGCACGCCTCAGGCTGCTGCAATGTCACGCCGGCCTCTGCTGCCGCACGCTCTCACTGCACTCCGTACCACTCCCTCCCTCTGGCCTGAGTGAGCCAGAGTCCCCGAAGCAGCTGCTCCTTTAACCCCGTCCTCTCTAAGCAAAGAACAGACACCCTCCGGCGACCTACATGCAGAGGTGGGGCCAAATCCAAAGCTGAGCCCCGGGAGCTGTGAGAACAAATAAGAGAAAGGGAAATCTCTCCCAGCAGCCTCAGAAGCAGCGGATTAAAGCTCCACAATCTACTTGATGTACCCTGCACCTGTGAAATACATGAATAGACGACGAATCATCCCAAATTGAGGAGGTGGACTTTGAGAGCAAGATTTATTATTTCGTCCCCTTTTCGTCTATTTGTGAGTGTGTATGTGTATGCTTCAGTGTGAGATTTTGTCTGTATAGCTTTGCTTCCACCATTTGTCCTAGGGTTCTATCCGTCCATTTTCTTTTTCTTAAAAAAATTTTTTTTCTTAATAATTATTTTTTATTTTAATAACTTTATTTTATTTTATCTTACATTATTTTATTTTATCTTCTTTCCTTCCTTCCCTCCTTCCTTCCTTCCTCCCTCCCTCCCTCCCTCCATCCCTCCCTCCCTCTCTCCTTTCTTTCTTTCTTTCTTTCTTTGTTCTACTTTTTGTCCCTTTTATTCTGAGCCGTGTGGATGAAAGGCTCTTGGTGCTGCAGCCAGGAGTCAGTGCTGTGCCTCTGAGGTGGGAGAGCCAACTTCAGGACACTGGTCCACAAGAGACCTCCCAGCTCCACATAATATCAAACAGTGAAAATCTCCCAGAGATCTTCACCTCAACAGCAGCACCAAGCTTCACTCAACGACCAGCAAGCTACAGTGCTGGACACCCTATGCCAAACAGCTAGCAAGATGAACACAAACCCACCCAATAGCAGAGAGGCTGTCTTAAATCATAATAAGTCCACAGACACCCCAAAACACACCACCAGACGTGGACCTGCCCACCAGAAAGACAAGATCCAGCCTTATCCACCAGAACACAGGCACTAGTCCTCTACACCAGGAAGCCTACACAACCCACTAAACCAACTTTAGCCACTGGGGACAGACACCAAAAACAACGGGAATTACGAACCTGCAGCCTGCAGAGGAGACACCAAAAACAGTAAGATGAGCAAAAGGAGAAGACAGAAAAACACACAGCAGATGAAGGAGCAAGATAAAAACCCACCAGATTTAATAAATGAAGAGGAAATAAGCAGTCTACCTGAAAAAGAATTCAGAATAATGATAGGAAAGATGATCCAAAATCTTGGAAATAGAATAGACAAAATGCAAGCAACATTTAACAAAGACCTAGAAGAAATAAAGATGAAACAAGCAATGATGAGCAACACAACAAATGAGATTAAAAATACTCTAGAAGGGATCAATATCAGAATAACTGAGGCAGAAGAACGGATAAGTGACCTGGAAGATAAAATAGTGGAAATAACTACTGCAGAGCAGAATAAAGAAAAAAGAATGAAAAGAACTGAGGACAGTCTCAGAGAATTCTGGGACAAAATCAAATGCACCAACATTCAAATTATAGGGGTTCCAGAAGAAGAAGAGAAAAAGAAAGGGACTGAGAAAATATTTGAAGAGATTATAGTTGAAAACTTCCCTAATATGGGAAAGGAAATAGTTAATCAAGTCCAGGAAGCACAGAGAGTCCCATACAAGATAAATCCAAGGAGAAATATGCCAAGACACATATTAATCAAACTGTCAAAAATTAAATACAAAGAAAACATATTAAAAGCAGCAAAGGAAAAACAACAAATAACACACAATGGAATCTCCGGAAGGTTAACAGCTGATCTTTCAGCAGAAACTCTGCAAGCCAGAAGGGACTGGCAGGACATATTTAAAGTGATGAAGTAGAAAAGCCTGCAACCAAGATTACTCTACCCAGCAAGAATCTCATTCAGGTTTGATGGAGAAATTAAAATCTTTACAGACAAGCAAAAGCTGAGAGAGTTCAGCACCAAACCAGCTGTACAACAAATGCTAAAGGATCTTCTCTAGGCAAGAAACACAAAAGAAGGAAAAGACCTACAATAACGAAGCCAAAACAGTTAAGAAAATGGGAATAGGAACATACATATCGATAATTACCTTAAATGTAAATGGACTAAATGCTCCCACCAAAAGACACAGATTGGCTGAATGGATACAAAAACAAGACCCATATATATGCAGTCTACAAGAGACACACTTCAGACCTAGAGACACATACAGACTGAAAGTAAGGGGATGGAAAAAGATATTTCATGCAAATGGAAACCAAAAGAAAGCTGGAGTAGCAATTCTCATATCAGAAAAAATGGACTTTAAAATAAAGACTATTAGAAGAGACAAAGAAGGACACTACATAATGACCAAGGGATCGATCCATGAAGAAGATATAGCAATTGTAAATATTTATGAACCCAACATAGGAGTACCTCAATACATAAGGCAAATACTAACAGCCATAAAAGGGGAAATTGACAGTAACACATTCATAGTAGGGAACTTTAACACCTCACTTTCACCAATGGACAGATCATCCAAAATGAAAATAATTAAGGAGACACAAGCTTTAAATGATACATTAAACAAGATGAACTTAATTGATATTTATAGGACATTCCATCCAAAAACAACAGAATACACATTTTTCTCAATGCTCATGGAACGTTCTCCAGGATAGGTCATATCTTGGGTCACAAATCAAGCCTTGGTAAATTTAAGAAAATTGAAATTGTATCAAGTATCTTTTCCAACCACAATGCTATGAGACTAGATATCAATTACAGGAAAAGATCTGTAAAAAATATAAATACATGGAGGCTAAATAATACACTACTTAATTAAGAAGTGATCACTGAAGAAATCAAAGAGGAAATCAAAAAAAAACCTAGAAACAAATGACAATGGAGACACGATGACCCAAAACCTATGGGATGCATCAAAAGCAGTTCTAAGAGGGAAGTTTATAGCAATACAATCCTACCTTAAGAAACAGGAAACATCACGAATAAACAACCTAACCCTGCACCTAAAGCAATTAGAGAAAGAAGAACAAAAAAACCCCAAAGTTAGCAGAAGGAAAGAAATCATAAAAATCAGATCAGACATAAATGAAAAAGAAATGAAGGAAACAATAGCAAAGATCAATAAAACTAAAAACTAGTTCTTTGAGAAGATAAACAAAATAGATAAACCATTAGTGAGACTTATCAAGAAAAAAAGGGAGAAGACTCAAATCAATAGAATTAGAAATGAAAACAGAGAAGTAACAACTGACATTGCGGAAATACAAAAGATCATGAGAGATTACTACAAGCAACTCTATGCCAATAAAATGGACAAAGTGGAAGAAATGGACAAATTCTTAGAAATGCACAACGTGCCAAGACTGAATCAGGAAGAAATAGAAAATATGCAAGCACTGAAATTCAAACTGTGATTAAAAATCTTCCAACAGGTCTTACCTGGTGGCACAGTGGTTGAAAGTCCTCCTGCTGATGCAGGGGACACGGGTTCATGCCCTGGTACGGGAGGATGCCATATGCCGTGGAGCGGCTGGCCAGTGAGCCATGGCCACTGGGCCTGCGCGCCCAGAGCCTGCTCTCCACAACAAGAGAGGCCACAACAGTGAGAGGCCCACGTACAACAAAAACAAACAAACAAAAAATCTTCCAACAAACAAAAGCCCAGGAGCAGATGGCTTCACAGGCGAATTCTATCAAAAATTTAGAGAAGAGCTAACACCAATTCTTCTCAAACTCTTCCAAAATATAGCAGAGGGAGGAACACTCTCAAACTCATTCTACGAGGCCACCATCACCCTGATACCAAAACCAGAAAAGGATGTCACAAAGAAAATAATCTACAGGCCAATGTCACTGATGTACATAGATGCAAAAATCCTCAACAAAATACTAGCAAACAGAATCCAACCGCACATTAAAAGGATCATACACCATTATCAAGTAGGGGTTATTCCAGGAATGCAAGGATTCTTCAATATATGCAAATTAATCAACGTGATACACCATATTAACAAATTGAAGGAGAAAAGCCATATGATCATCTCAATAGATGCAGAGAAAGCTTTCAACAAAATTCAACAGCCATTTTTGATAAAAACCCTGCAGAAAGTAGGCATAGAGGGAAATTTCCTCAGCATAATAAAGGCCATATATGCGAAACCCACAGCCAACATCATCCTCAATGGTGAAAACCTGAAAGCATTTCCACTAGGATTCGGAACAAGACAAGGTTGCCCACTCTCACCACTTTTTTTTTTTTTTTTTTTTTTTGCGGTATGCAGGCCTCTCACTGTTGTGGCCTCTCCCATTGCGGAGCACAGGCTCTGGATGAGCAGGCTCAGTGGCCATGGCTCACGGGCCCAGCCGCTCCACGGCATGTGGGATCTTCCCAGACTGGGGCACGAACCCGTGTACCCTGCATCAGCAGGAAGACTCTCAACCACTGCGCCACCAGGGAAGCCCTCACCACTCTTATTCAACATAGTTTTGAAAGTTTTAGCCACAGTAATCAGAGAAGAAAAGGAAATAAAAGGAATCCAAATCACAAAAGAAGAAGTAAAGCTGTCACTCACTGTTTGCAGATGACATGATAATATACATACAGCATCCTAAAGATGCTACCAGAAAACTACTAGAGCTAATCAATGAATTTGGTAAAGTAGCAGGATACAGAATTAATGCACAGAAATCTCTGACATTCCTATACACTAATGATGAAAGATCTGATAATGAAATCAAGAAAACACTCCCATTTACCATTGCAACAAAAAGAATAAAGTATCTAGGAATAAACCTACCTAAGGAGACAAAAGACCTGTATGCCAAAAATTATAAGACATTGATGAAAGAAATTAAAGATGATACAAATAGATGGAGAGATATACCATGTTCTTGGATAGGAAGAATCAACATTGTGAAAATGATTCTACTACCCAAAGCAATCTACAGATTCAATGCAATCCCTATCAACCTACCACTGGCATTTTTCACAGAACTAGAACAAAAAATTTCACAATTTGTATGGAAACACAAAAGACCCCAAATAGCCAAAGCAATCTTGAGAATGAAAAATGGAGCTGGAGGAATCAGGCTGGCACAAAAACAGAAATATAGATCAATGGAACAGGATAGAAAGCCCAGAGATAAACCCACGCACATATGGTCACCTTATCTTTGACAAAGGAGGCAGGAATGCACAGTGGAGAAAAGACAGCCTATTCAATAAGTGGTGCTGGGAAAACTGGACAGCTACATGTAAAAGTATGAGATTAGATCACTCCCTAACACCATACACAAAAGTAAGCTCAAAATGGATTAAAGACCTAAATGTAAGGCCAGAAACTATCAAACTCTTAGAGGAAAACATAGGCAGGACACTCTATGACATAAATCACAGCAAGGTCCTTTTTGACCCACCTCCTAGAGAAATGGAAATAAAAACAAAAATAAACAATTGGGACCTAATGAAACTTCAAAGCTTTTGCACAGCAAAGGAATCCATAAACAGGACCCAAAGACAGCCCTCAGAATGAGAGAAAATATTTGCAAATGAAGCAACTGACAAAGGATTAATCTCCAAAATTTACAAGCAGCTCATGCACTTCAATAACAAAAAAAAAAAAACAAACAACCCAATCCAAAAATGGGCAGAAGACCTAAATAGACATGTCTCCAAAGAAGATATAGAGAATGCCAACAAACACATGAAAGAATGCTGAACATCACTAATCATTAGAGAAATGCAAATCAAAACTACAATGAGATATCATCTCACACCAGTCAGAATGGCCATCATCCAAAAATCTAGAAACAATAAATGCTGGAGAGGGTGTGGAGAAAAGGGAACCCTCTTGCACTGCTGGTGGGAATGCGAATTGGTATAGGCACTATGGAGAACAGTATGGAGGTTCCTTAAAAAACCACAAATAGACCTACCATATGACCCAGCAATCCCAGTACTGGGCATATACCCCAAGAAAACCATAATTCAAAAAGAGTCATGTACGAAAATGTTCATTGCAGCTCTGTTTACAATAGCCCGGAGATGGAAACACCCTCAGTGTCCAACATCGGATGAATTGATAAAGAAGATGTGGCACATATATACAATGGAATATTACTCAGCCATAAAAAGAAACGAAATTGAGCTATTTGTAATGAGGTGGATGGACCTAGAGTCTGTCATAGAGAGTGAAGTAAGTCAGAAAGAGAAAGACAAATGCCATATGCTAACACATATATGTTGAATTTAAGAAAAAAAACTGTCATGAAGAACCTAGGGTAAGACAGGAGTAAAGACACAGACCTACTAGAGAATGGACTTGAGGATATGGGGAGGGGGAAGAGTAAGCTGTGACAAAGCAAGAGAGTGGCATGGACATATACACACTACCAAAAGTAAAATAGATAGCTAGTGGGAAGCAGCCGCATAGCACAGGGAGATCAGCTTGGTGCTTTGTGACCACCTAGAGGGGTGGGGTAGGCATGGTGGGAGGGAGGGAGGTGCAAAAGGGAAGAGATATGGGAATATATATATATATATATATGTATATATATGGGAATATATATATATGGGATATGGGATATGGGAATATATATATGTATATATATATACATATATATATATATATATGTATAACTGATTCACTTTTTTATAAGGCAGAAACTAACACACAATTGTAAAGCAATTATACTCCAATAACGATGTAAAAAAAAAAAAAACCTCATGGTATTTAAAGCAGAAAAGAATTTAGATATTAAGTGCTTATAAACTGTTTAAAAGGCTGAAGGAACAACTGTCCGAAAGCACTGCTAAATCTTCATTTAACTACTACCCTTGAAACTGTAAGAAATTTCAAAAACTATATATAACTGCCAGCAAGGTTAATAGCTTCCAGCATTGAGACATAAGATACTAAGAAAAGCATCTGGGGTCACTAGAACTGGAAGGACCATGGTAAGACTTCTACTTCTCTTATAACTTCCATATCTCATGTTTCCTGTTGAGTGGCACCTAATACTGCGTCTTGCTGGCAGGTCTTCTGAGAAGTGCAATTATTAGGCCCCCAGACCCTCTAATGTACTGAAGAGGAAAAAAATGAGGAAATAATGCTATGTGCCAGCACAAAATCCAGCAGAGTATTATATAATCATTGTTTCGATTATGAATGGGAGTATTTGTTTTGTATCCCATTTTCTAATAACTTATGACAGATGAATCACTTTTCTATGTTTATTTTATATCCCACAAGAGCCCCAGGATGCAAATATTATTAATGCTTTGAAAAAGGGTCATATCTATTTTTCTTTCTGCTCTTTCCCCCTTCCTCCCTCCGTATGTCTCTCTCTCTCTTTCTTTACTTTCTTTTATCCTTTCTTTCCTTCCTGTCTTCTTTTTCTTTTCTTTCTTCCTTTCTCTTTCTTTCTTCCTGTCTTCTTTTGCTTCCCTTCTTTCCTTCTTACCACTTCCCTACCTTCTCTACCTCCCACCCTTCCTCCTCTCCTTCCTTTCTCCTTCCCACATTCTCTCCCTTCCTTTCTTTTTAAAATCTCATCAGACTCTCAGTATTGTTCTACTCAGTGGCAAAATAGTGTGGTATTCATTCTATCACAATAGCAATCATAATAAACACCTTCCAGATACCAAAGTCCATATGTGTGTATGTGTGTGTATGTATATATGATAGATAGGTAGGTAGATAGATAGTAGATAGACAGACTTGCTTAATTTCAACTTCTCATACCCTTGTAAAATGAGACATCAATTTTTTTTTTAAAGCTGAAGGAAACTTAAGATTCATAACAATTAAGCCCAAGTTTCTACAGGGAGCAAATTTACAGCAGAGATTCAATGCTGGCTCATCCTTATTCCAAAGCTTGTAATCTTTCCGTTTGTCAAAATCATGTCAATACACTCAGTAAATATGACAGATTTTAGGGGAAAAAATGTCTGCATCTTATTAATCATTAGTCTGTCTAGGACATACTAAGTAAAGTAAGCTTAGTACAGAAAGAGTAACTAAATTTCAGACATCTACTGGTAGAGATAGAGCCCCTCATATATTTTGTAGGATAGCCTTGAGCCATTCAGGTAGCTGAGTATTCAAGCTGAGGGTTTCCATTGCTTGTATATAAGCAGGATTAAACAGAAACTTTCTTATATATTTGAAAACTGCCTCAGAAAAATCATTTTGGTTTTTATTTTCCACACTCAGTCTTCCCTGACATCTAAATAAAGGTATAGGAAAACATGACACTAAATGCCTAAATGCCACTCTTTCCTCTGTCTCTGTTAATTCTTTCTACAATAGAAATATTCAATAAACATTAATATTTACTGGTCAAGTATCATGTATGATGTATTTTGCATACATTCATATTACTTGAAGTGTTTGAATGTTTACAGTTTGTGAATGCTAGCAAAAGTCTATGTAATATAAAACCTAGGCACTCCTTCATATTATCACACTGAAACTTAGTACTTTCTTTTCCCCTTTTTGCTTTGGGCAAACTTAATTTTTTTCATAACCTTCGAACTCCAACTTGAGAAATATTAATTCACCAACATATCTTCTCTGAACAAAATGATATTGAAGATAATACTTTGGTAGCCAACTTAAACCACCCCCTCCCACCTCTACAACTGGCAGACAGAGGTAAATGCTATCTAAGAAATTCATACAACTTCAAATTATAAAATATTTTATACAAACCGATAAATTATTTGTCATCCTATTTTGGTTCACATATCCAGGGATTTTTGTATACTTTATATAACAAATTTTCCTATAAAATATTTGAAAATAGTAACTTCCAAAAGACAAAAACCTACAGATATAGTTAAAATTAAAAAAACTAATTTTTACAAGTAGCAAAATACTGATCTTTATAACAAACATCTTACAATGAATTAAGATTTTATTATTGAATAATAATTTTGGAGGGAACTCTTCCATCTCCCTTCTTGACAATTAGGAATTGTACTTTCCCATTGATTTGGACACACTACCCTTGAAAGACTATTGTGGACACTCCAATTGTTAGGAAGTTCTAATATTCAGCCAAAACTATCTTCATGGAACTTCCCCATTATTTTAAGTTGTGAATTCTGGATACCACACTGTAAACATTATAACAAGTAGCAGTGCTGTTAACATAAACAGTACATATGTAGCAACTAAAGTATGTGAAAAGGGGACTTCCCTGATCGTCCAGTAGTTAAGAATCCACCTTCCAATGAAGGGAAAACAGGTTTAATCCCTGGTCAGGGAACTAAGATCCCACATGCGGCAGGGCAACAAAGCCCATGAGCCTCAACTACTGAGCCCATGTACTCTAGACCCTGCATGCTCCAGAGCATACACACCACAACTAGAGAGACTGTGTGCCACAACTACTGAGCTCTGGAGCCCATGCCACAATTAGAGAGAAGCCTGCATGCCACAACAAAGAGCCCGTGCACTACAACAAAAGATCCTGCATGCCACAACTAAGACCTGATGCAGAAAAATAAATTAATTGTTTTTTAAAAAAGAAAAAAACCACACAACTTAAAGGTTGAGGATTATTTTTAAAAAATAAATTAAAAATAAACTATGTGAAAAGGATTTTTTTCTTTCAAATTTTTATGAAATTTTCAAGAACATTAAGGCTGAAAGATTAAATTTCTCATTTTTTAAAATGAGAGAGAATTCCACTCTATTTTCAACAGCTGTTGTACTCTTTATTTATATGCATTGATACTAGGAATTAGAGTTTTTTCATTAAGTGATAAGAATTCTGCCAATTCTGAATATCTATAAACTTGGAGCC
This sequence comes from Aethalodelphis obliquidens, assembly GCF_003676395.1. Classification (NCBI taxonomy): domain Eukaryota; kingdom Metazoa; phylum Chordata; class Mammalia; order Artiodactyla; family Delphinidae; genus Aethalodelphis; species Aethalodelphis obliquidens. Next base: position 8,712,446 of record NW_020838004.1, on the reverse strand, counting down.
ACACAGGCTCTTCTCTAATGGAATGAAGCTCTTTCTCATGGAACTGAGCCAAAGTCTATTAAATAGCATTGTGTAAGTTATTGAGTGAAATGTTTCATTGTCAGAGGCTGAACTCAGGACCCCTTTTAATATATGTTACTGCTTATTATGGCAGGAATTTAACTGATTGTGTCAAGATAAAACTATCAGTGCCTTTCCTGAATGTTTCTAGTAGCTGTAGTGACAGATTAGGTACAAGTACATGAATGAAATGGGGCTTTATTTAAAGTGACACTGTAAATTCACTCTCATCAGATTCATCAACTCTAATTCACTTATGTCTTTTTGGAGTGCTCAGTCTGTCTCATCTGTTTCAACTGCTTCCTATTCTACCAATATGTTTTTCAATTAGCCAGGCAGAATAATAACATGAGTGACATAACAAGAGTGAGCTATGCTCTGCCAAACCCATGTCCATAGGTTCTCTGTACAGTAAAATGCATTCTCCATCCTCAACGTGAAACCTAGATTTCTTAATAGGTTGCCAAAATCCTCTTCTCAAAAATTAATTAGACTTCTCTTGAAGTACTTGAATTTAACACAATTCAGCTGGTAATTGATAAAATGCACCAGTTCACAGGTGGCAAAGGCATTTACTCCATTTTACTTCCATCTGCTGATATGTCTACCATAAATTTAAATTGCATATCCATCATACATCTGGAAGTGAGCATTAGATCCAAAATCCTCTTACCCACAGCTGATATGCTGTGTTCAGTTGTCTTTCTTTAAAAATGTCACAAGAACCATAAATAGTTTCTAACATTGCAAAATTCAATTAAGGTGTCTGCATATAATTTATCTCTGGTATTCACAAGTATTAGAGAAGCAGCAAGTTAATATAGAGTTTGATTTGTTAAGATGCTCCAGTGATTAAGATTTGAAGACAAAATGCTTTATATACAGGAAATAATACCTTCCAAATATGTGTGAAGATAGAACACAAATTGTTATTTTTATTTTATTTTGTATATGTAACCTATTCTCAGATCATTCTTGTTGTAACAAGCAGAAATATGATGGCAAAATTTGGCTGAAAAATCTGTTCAATATTAGAATATAGCAATGGACTAATTCATGGGGAACTCACTCTTTTTCCATGGCTTGGGGTTTCACTATCAGAGACTTTCAATCTACTTCCTTATCTTTTCTCTCCCCTTATTTTCTAGACTTTGAGAAAATGAAAATTCATGGTTATTTTTCTCCAAAAAAATAATTTAAAGATACCTAGTGTAGTTAGGACCTTCAATAAAAATGAAAAACTGGTATGACTTAATGGAATGTATGAAAGGCACCTGAAATGTAAAATTTTCTGTAGTGATACCCCAGAACAGGAGTGTGACTGGTAGAAAGTAAAATTGCATGTCAAACTCTTGACTCTTAGCATTCTCCCACAGAACTGTTCTAAAAGTCACTTTCCCTCTTTACTCTAATTTTCAAGCCTGAAGAAACTGAAATCATAGAATAGGCTTAGGAAAATACTTGCCAATATTTTGAATCAATTAACTTGAATTAACCTGACAAATTAAACGATAGATCTATCACAGCCTTGAAATTGGGTATGATACTGTCGATATTTTATAAATAATTAGAAAACAAAGATAAATAATTCTACATCCCAAATGGATTGACCTCCTTGGCTGATTATATAAAAATGCATCATATGTATTATAGTTAAGTAGCACACAGTAGATTAAATTGAAATAATTGAATTAAATTAATAAATTAAATTGAAATAATTTCAATAAATTGAAATATTCATGCCCACTTTGTGAATATTAAACATGTTTCTAATCATGTATTCTAAAACATTTTAATGTATTCATTCTATATGACTATTATTTAATTATACAATGGTCATTTTTATTCAAAATAGATGTAATTAATATTTAATGATTTTGGTTGTTGTTTTAGTATACAAGAATGTGGAGTTGCTGAGAAAATGGCATACAGGTCACTTTCAAATGGGAGATTTCCTGTTAAAGTGGGGATGATTCAACTTCTTTCTGTGCAAGACTTCCTGCCTGTATAACCTAAGCACTGCCTTCAAACTCAAGTTGTCAAAAAAACCCACGAAATCCATCCACTAGCAGATTATATGTTGGTTGAAGAAGATACGAAACAAGAGGCTATATGAGAATACTGTTTCTCTTATAGTTTTCAGCAATTTAACACAATCTCTATGTACTTGACATGCTCATATCGAACTAAAAATTTTAATAAAGACAAAATTTTTTACTATTTTCACTTTAATATTATTACTAGAATATTTGTAGAGTGTTTATGTTTACTAACACAATTAAGGTTTTTTTCAATTTAAAATAAAGCATTTATTTAGAGTAAACAAAAAATTTGATCTTTAGAATATTGAGCTATTGTTAAGGAGTTCCATAAATGGCACACACAGGCTTTATTTTTCTTTTCCTTTCAACATTCTTTTCATTTCAAAGGTATATTAATAAAAGATGAACTGTACCTTCTGTCTGAAAACAGGGCCCAGATTATAAACTTCAAAAAGGAACTGCTTCTGTAAAGATATCCTTTTGCCGTAGTCATGCAAAAATGATGCTTAGTAGATCTTGAATGACACTGAATGGCAATCCTTTAAGGTCACCTGTTAAGAAAATACATCTGTTATTATGGTTACAAATAATTTTTCCTTCAAATTTCCATTGTTTGAATTAAATCCAATTTTCTTATTAAATATCTTGTGTAATTTCTTTATTTATACAGAAAATTACTATGCTATTTACCAATATCAACATGTATTTATAATACTTCTAATTAAATATAGAGTTGTTACATTATCAGATTTAATTTTTCCTTTGTAATTTATATTTGCTAGTAAACACAAAAGCATATCACAAGGTAAATTTTCATGTATTTCAAAAGCTTAAAACATTTAACACATCATTCAGTTAGAAAACCATAAGGAAGAATTGAATTTAAACTGTATGTAAGACCTGATGGACTTACAGATATTTACAGAACATTTCATCCAACAGCAGCAGAATACACTTTTTTTCTCACTAACACATGGAACACAAGTATTTATCATAAATATTGTTGAATTTGTCAAATGCTTTTTTCTTCATTTATTCAGATGCTTATATGGTTTTTATTCTTTATTTTGTTAATGTTGTTCAACATCTGTAAATCAATCAATGTGATACACTACATCTCTTTATGATAAACAATCTCAACAAACTGGGCATAGAGGGAATCTATATCAACATAATGAAAGTCATACATGACACACCCACAGCTAACACTATACTAAACAATGAAAAGATGAAACCTTTCCCTCTAAGATAAGGAATAAGACAAGGATGCCCAGTCTTACCACATTTATTCAACATAGTACTGGAAGTTCTAGCCTGAGTCATTAGGCAAATAAAAAAGAAATAAAATGCATCTAAATCAAAAAGGAAGAAGTAAAAACATCTCTATTTGCAGATGACATGATATTATACATAGAAAAACCTAAAGACTCAAAAAAGAAAATTAGAACTAATGAACAAATTCAGTAAATTTGAAGGATACAAAATCAAAATGCAAAACTCATTTGTATTTCTATACACTAGTAACAAACTATCAAAAGAGAAATTTAAAAAATAATCTGTTTAAATTGCATCAAAAAGAATAAAGTACATAGGAATAAATTTAACTAAGGTGGTAAATGACCTGTATACTGAAAACTATAAAATATTGATGGAAGAAACTGAAGGAGATACAAAATAAGGAAAGATATTCTGTGCTAATGCATTGGAAAAATTGATATGGTTAAAATGTCCACATTACTCAAAGTGATCTAAAAATTCAGTGTAATCCCTATCAAAATTCCAGTGGCATTTTTCACAGAAATAGAAAAAACATCTTAAAATTTGTATAGAACCATGAAAACCCTGAAGAGCCAAAGCAATCTTGAAAAGGAAGAATGAAATTGGAGGCCTCTCATTTACTGATTTCACACTGTATTACAAAGCTATAGTAATCAACACAGTATGGTACTGGCATAAACACAGACACACAGATCCATGGAACAGAATAGATAGCTAAAAATAAACCCATGTTCATATGATCAATTAATTTATGAGAAAGGAGCCAAGAATATGTATATGGGGAAAAGACAATTCTTTAATAAAAGGTACTGGGGAAAGTGGACAACCACATGTAAAAGAATGAAACTAGACCCCTGTCTCACACCATACACAAAAATCAACTCAAAGTGGATTGAATACATCAATATGAGACCTGAAACCACAAAGCTACTAGAAAAAAACACATGGGGTAAGCCCCTTGGCACTGATCTTGGCAATTATTTTTTGGATTTGACACCAAAAGTGAAGATAACAAAAGCAAAAATAAATAGGTGAGACTATACCAAACTAAAAAGCTTCTGCACAGCAAAGGAAAAAATCAACAAAGTGAAAAAGCATCATGTGGAATGGGAGAAAATATTTGCAAATCATTTGTCTGATAAGGAGTTAATGTCCAAAATATACAAGGAACTCATACAAATCAACAGCAAAACCAAATAAACAAACAAAAAACAAAAATAGAGAATCCAGAGGAGGACCTTCAAGATGGCAGAGGAGTAAGACATAGAGATCAACTTCTTCCCCACAAATACATCAAAAATATATCTACATGTGGAACAGCTGCTACAGAACACCTACTGAATGCTGGCAGAAGACCTCAGACTTCCCAAAAGGCAAGAAACTCCCCACATACCTTGGTAGGGTAAAAGAAAAAAAGAAAAAAAAGAGACAAAAGAATAGGGAGGGGACTTGCACCTCAGGGAGCTTGAAGGAGGAAAAGTTTCCACACACTAGGAAGCCCCTTCACTGGCAGAGACAGGGGGTAGGTGGGGGGAAGCTTCAGAGCCACAGAGGAGAGCTCAGCAACAGGTTCAGAGGGCAAAGCAGAGAGATTTCCATACAGAGGATCAGTGCTGACTAGCACTCATCAGCCTGAAAGCCTTGTCTGCTCACACACCAGGGAGGATAGGGGCTGGGAGCTGAGTCTTGGGGTTCAGAGGTCAGATCCCAGGGAGAGGACTGGGGTTGGCTGCGTGAACACAGCCTGAAGGGGGCTAGTGTGCCACAGCTAAATGGTAGGGAGTCCAGGGAAAAGTATGGAACTGCCTAAAAGTCAAGAGACCATTGTTTTGGGGTGTACAAGGAGAGGAGATTCAGAGAACCACCTAAACAAGCTCCAGAGATGTGCATGAGCCACGGCTATCAGTACGGAACAGAGATGGGCATGAAACGCTAATGCTGCTGCTGCAGCCACCAAGAATCCTGGGTGCAAGCACAGGTTACTATCCAAATGTCCCCTCTGGGGAGTCTGTGCAGCCCACCACTGCCAGGGTCCCGTGATCCAGGGACAACTTCCCTGGAAGAACACACGGCATGCCTCAGGCTGTTGCAATATCATGCTGGCCACTGCCGCCGCAGGCTCGCCCTGCATTCCGTACCCCTCCCTCCCTCCAGCCACAGTGAGCCAGATCCCCCTAATCAGCTGCTCCTTTAACCCCTCCTTTAACACCCTCCTGTCTGGGTGAAGAACAGATGTCAGAGGGTGACCTACATGCAGAGGCAGGGCTAAATCCAAAGCTGAACCACAGAAGCTGTGCGAACAAAGAAGAGGGAAAGGGAAATTTCTCCCTTTCCAGAAGCAGTGGATTAAATCTGCACAATCAACTTCATGTACCCTGAATCTGTGCAATACCTAAATAGACAACCAATCACCCTAAAATTGAGGTGGTGGACTTTGGGAGAAACTGTAGACTGGGGATTTGCTGTATGCGACTGACCAGTTTCAGATTTTTATGCTTATCTTAGTTTAATTTTTAGCATTTGTTATCACTGGTGGATTCATTTATTGGTTTGGCTGCTCTTTTCTTTTTTTTCCTATTACTTTTTAATTTTTTTTTATTTCCATAATTAAAAAAATATATTTCAATAACTTTACTTACTTTTTTCTTTTTCTTCTTTTTTTCTGCCTTTTCTTCTGAGCCATGTGGCTGACAGGGTCTTGGTGCTCCAGCTGGCTGTCAGGCCTGAGCCTCTGAGGTGGGACAGCCGAGTTCAAGATATTGGACCACCAGAGACCTCCCAGCCCCACATAATATCAATTGGTGAGAACTCTCCCAGAAATCTCCCTCTCAACACTAAGACCCAGCTCCATGCAATGACCAGCAAGCTCCAGTGATGAACACCCCATGCCAAACAAGTAGCAAGACAGGAACACAACCCCACTCATTAGCACAGAGGCTGCCTAAAATCATAATAAGTTCACAGACACCTGAAAACAAACCACCAGATGTGGTCCTGCCCACAAAAAAGAGAAGATCCAGGCTCACCCACCAGAACACAGGCACCAGTCACCTCCAGCTGGAAGTCTACACAACCCACTGAACCAACCTTACCCACTGGGGGCAGATATCAAAAACAATGAGAACTAGGAACTTGCAGCCTGTGAAAAAGGAGACCACAAACACAGTAAGTTAAGCAAAATGAGAAGACACAGAAACACGCAGCAGATGAAGGAGCAAGGTAAAAGCCCTCCAGACCAAATGAAGAGGAAATAGGTAATCTACCTGAAAAAGAATTCAGAGTAATTATAGTAAAGATGATTTAAATCTTGGAAATAGAATGGAGAGACTAAAAGAAATGTATAACAAGGACCTAGAAGAACTAAAGAGCAAACAAACTATGATGAACAACACAATAAATGAATTTAAAAATTCTCTAGAAGGAATCAATACCAGAATAACTGAGGCAGAAGAACGGAAGTGGCCTGGAAGATAAAACAGTGGAAATAACTACCATAGAGCAAAATAAAGAAAAAAGAATGAAAAGAATTGAGGACAGAGGCAGAGACCTCTGGGACAACATTAAATGCACCAACATTCAAATTGCAGAGGTCCCAGAAGAAGAAGAGAAAAAGAAAGGGACTGAGAAAATATTTGAAGAGATTATAGTTGAAAACTTCCCAAATATCGGAAAGAAAATAGTCAATCAAGTCCAGGAATCACAGAGAGTCCCATACAAGATAAATCCAAGGAGAAATATGCCAAGACACATATTAATCAAACTATCAAAAATTAAATACAAAGAAAAAATATTGAAAGTAGCAAGGGAAAAGCAACAAATAATATACAAGGGAATCCCCATAAGGTTAACAGCTGATTTTTCAACAGAAACTCTGCAAGCCAGAAAAGAGTGGCAGCATGTATTTAAAGTGATGAAAGGTAAAAACTTACAACAAAGATTACTCTACCCAGCAAGGATCTCATTCAGATTCAACTAAGAAATTAAAATCTTTACAGACAAGCAAAAGCTAAGAGAATTCAGCACCACCAAGCCAGCTTTACAACAAATGCTAAAGGAACTTCTCTAGGCAGGAAACACAAGAGAAGGAAAAGACCTACAATACCAAACACCAAACAATTAAGAAAATGGTAATAGGAACATACATATTGATAATTACCTTAAATGTAAATGGATTAAATGCTCCAACCAAAAGACATAGACTGACTGAATGGATACAATAAAAAGACCATATATATGCTATCTACAAGAGACCCACTTCAGACCTAGGGACACAAACAGACTGAAAGTGAGGGGGTGGAAAAAGATATTCCATGCAAATTGAAATCAAAAGAAAGCTGGAGGAGCAATTCTCATATTAGAAAAATTAGACTTCAAAATAAAGACTAACACAAGACACACAGAAGGACACTATATAATGATCAAGGGATCAATCTAAGAAGAAGATATAACAATTGTAAATATTTATGCACCCAATATAGGGGCACCGCAATACATAAGGCAAATGGTAACAGCCATAAAAGGGGAAATCGACAGTAACACAATAATAATAGGGAACTTTAACACCCCACCACACCAATGGACAGGTCAACCAAAATGAAAATAAATAAGGAAACACAAGCTTTAAATGACACATTACACAAGATGGACTTAATTGATATTTATAGATCATCCCATCCAAAACAACAGAATACACTTTCTTCTCAAGTGCTCATGGAACATTCTCCAGGATAGATTATATCTTGGGTCACAAATAAAGCCTTGGTAAATCTAAGAAAAGTGAAATTGTATCAAGTATCTTTTTCCGACCACAACACTATGAGACTAGATACAATTACAGGAAAAAAAAAAACTGTAGAAAATACAAACATATGGAGGCTAAACAATACACTACTAAATAACCAAGAAATCACTGAAGAAATCAATGAGGAAGTAAAAAAAAAACCTAGAAACGAATGACATTGAACACACGATGACCCAAAACCTATGGGATGTAGCAAAAGCCGGACTAAGAGGGAAGTTTATAGCAATACAATCCTACCTCAAGAAACAAGAAAAACGTCAAATAAACAACCTAAACTTACACATAAAGCAATTAGAGAAAGAAGAACAAAAAAATGCCCTAAGTTAGCAGACATAAAGAAATCATAAAGATCAGATCAGAAATAAATGAAAAAGAAATGAAGGAAACTATAGCAAAGATCAATAAATCTAAAAGGTGGTTCCTAAGGAAGATAAAAAAAATTGAGAAAGCATTAGACAGACTCATCAAGAAAAAAAGGGAGAAGACTCAAATCCACAGAATTAGAAATGAAAAAGGAGAAGTAACAACTGACACTGCAGAAATACAAAATATCATGAGAGATTACTACAAGCAACTCTATGCCAATAAAATGGACAACCTGGAAGAAATGGACAAATTCTTAGAAAGGTATAACCTTCCAAGACTGAACCAGGAAGAAATAGAAAATATAAACAGAACAATCACAAGTACTGGAGTTGAAACTGTGATTAAAAATCCTCCAACAAACAAAAGCTCAGGAACAGATGGCTTAATAGGTGTTTTCTATCAAACATTTAGAGAAGAGCTAACACCCATCCTTCTCAAACTCTTCCAAAATATAGCAGAGGGAGGAACACTCCCAAAGTCATTCTATGAGGCCACCATCACCCTAATACCAAAACCGGACAAAGATGTCACAAAGCAAGAAAACTACAGGCCAATATTACTGATGAATATAGATGCAAAAATCCTCAACAAAATACTAGCAAACAGAATTCAACAGCACATTAAAAGTATCTTACAGCCTGATCAAGTGGAGTTTATCCCAGGAATGCAAGGATTCTTCAATATATACAAATCAATCAATGTGATACACCATATTAACAAATTGAAGGATAAAAACCATATGATCATCTCAATAGATGCAGAAAAAGCTTTCAACAAAATTCAACACCCATCAATGATAAAACCCTCCAGAAACTAGTCATAGAGGGAACTTACCTCAACATAATAAAGGTCATAAATGAGAAAACCACAGCCAACATCATCCTCAATTGTGAAAAACTGAAAGCATTTCCACTAAGATCAGGAACAAGACAAGGTTGTCTACTCTTATCACTATTATTCAACATTGTTTTGGAAGTTTTAGCCACAGCAATCAGAGAAGAAAAAGAACTAAAAGGAATCAAAATCGGAAAAGAAGAAGTAAAGCTGTCACTGTTAGCAGATGACATGATACTATACATACAGAATCCTAAAGATACTACCAGAAAACTACTAGAGCTAATCAATGAATTGGGTAAAGTAGCAGGATACAGAATTAATGCACAGAAACCCTTGCATTCCTATACACTAATGATGAAAAATCTGAAAGAGAAATTAAGGAAACACTCCCATTTACCATTGCAACAAAAAGAATAAAAACCCTAGGAATAAACCTACCTAAGGAGACAAAACTCTGTATGCGGACAATTATAAGACACTGGTGAAAGAAATTAAAAATGATAATTTCTATCAAACAAACAAACAGATGGAGAGATATACCATGTTCTTGGATAGGAAGAATCAACATTGTGAAAATGACTATACTACCTGAAGCAATCTATAGATTCAGTGAAATCCTTATCAAACTACCACTGGCATTTTTCACAGAACTAGAACTAAAAATTTCACAATTTGTATGGAAACACTAAAGACCCCGAATAGCCAAAGCAATCTTGAGAAAGAAATATGGAGCTGGAGGAATCAGGCTCCCTGACTTCAGAATATACCACAAATCTACAGTAATCAAGATAGTATGGTACTGGCATAAAAACAGAAATATAGATCAATGAAACAGGATAGAAAGCCCAGAGATAAACCCACACACACATGGTCACCTTATTTCTGATAATAGTGGCAAGAATATTCAATGGAGAAAAGACAACCTCTTCAATAAATGGTGCTGGGAAAACTTGGGCAGCTATAGGAAATTAGAACAGTCTCTAATACCGTATAGAAAAATAAACTCAAAATGGATTAAAGACCTAAATGTAAGGTCAGACACTATAAAACTCTTAGTGGAAAATATAGGCAGAACTCTTTATGACATAAATCACAGCAAGAATCTTTTGACCCACATCTTAGAGAAATGGAAATAAAAAGAAAAATAAACAAATGGGACCTAGTGAAACTTAAAAGCTTTTGCACAGCAAAGGAAACCATAAACAAGATGAAAAGGCAACCCTCAGAATGGGAGAAAATATTTGCAAATGAAGCAACTGACAAAGGATTAATCTCCAAAATATACAAGCAGCTCATGCAGCTCAATATCAAAAAACAAAAACCTAATCCAAAAATAGGCAGAAGACTTAAATAGGCATTTCTCCAAAGAAGATATACAGATTGCCAACAAACACATGAAAGGATGCTCAACATCACTAATCATTAGAGAACTGCAAATCAAAACTACAATGAGGTATCTCCTCACACCATTCAGAATGGCCATCATTAAATAATCTACAAACAATAAATGCTGGAGAGGGTTTGGAGAAAAGGGAACCCTCCTACACTGTTGGTGGGAATGTAAATTGATACAGCCACTATGGAGAACAGTGTGGAGGTTTAAAAATCTAAATATAGAACTACCATATGACCCAAACATCACACTACTTGTCATATACTCTGAGAAAACCAAAACTCAAAAAGAGTCATGTACCACAATGTTCATTGCAGCACTATTTACAATAGCCAGGATGTGGAAGCAACCTAAGTGTCCCATGACAGAAGAATGGATAAGGAAGATGTGGCACATATATACAATGTAATATTACTCAGCTATAAAAAGAAATGAAATTGAGTTATTTGTATTGAGGTGGCTGGACCTAGTATCTGCCTTACAGAGTGAAGTAAGTCAGAAAGAGAAAAACAAATACTGTATGCTAGCACATATATATGGAATCTACAAGAAAAAAAAAAGGTTCTGAAGAAGTTAGGGGGAGGACAGGAATAAAGACGTAGACGTAGAGAATGGACTTGAAGACACAGGGAGGGAGAAGGGTAAGCTGGGACGAAGAGTGTGGCAATGACATATATATACAACCAAATGTAAAATAGATTTGTAGTGGGCAGCAGCCACATAGCACAAGGATATAAGCTCATGCTTTGTGACCACCTAGAGCAGTGGGATAGGGAGGGTGGGAGGGAGATGCAAGAGGGAGATGATATGGGGATATAAGTATACATGTAGCCGATTCACTTTTTTATACAGCAGAAACTAACACAACAATGTAAAGCAATTATTATCCAATAAATATGTTTAAAAAAATAGAGAATCCAGTTTAAAATGGGCATAGAAACTGAATGAACAGTTTTCCTAAGTAGACAAAAAAATTGTCAAAAGTTACATAAAAAAGTGCTCAACATCACTAATCATCAGGCGAACACAAATCAAATCCAAAATGAGATATCACCTCATATTTTAGAGTGGTTACCATGGAGACAAGTGATAACAAGTGCAGGCAAGGATGTGGAGAAAAGGAAATAAAGCTATCATATATTCCAGCAACCCCACTATGCATATATATCCTACGGAAATAAAAATGGGATATTGAAGACATATCTTCATTCCCAAGTTTACTGCAGCATTATTCACAATAGCCAAATAATAAAAACAACCTAAGTTTCTCTGAAGGAATGAATGGATAAAGAAGATGTAGCATATATACATATGATGAAATACTGTTCAGCTATAAGAAAGATGGAAATCTTGTCATTTTCAACAACATGGATGGACCTTGAGAATACTATGCTAAGTGAAATAAGCCAGACAAGGAGAGACAAATAATGCATGATATCATTTATATGTGGAATCTAAAACAAAAAAAAAAAAAAAAGAAAAGAAAGGTCAAGTCATAGAAACAGAGTCTGATGTGGGCTAGAGGATGAAGGAATTAGGGAGTGGTTTATTAATGGATACACACTTTCAGCTATAAGAAGAAAAAGTCTGAGTATCTGATGTAAACATGGTGAATAGAGTTTATCACACTGTAGTGTGTAATTGAAAATTGCTAAGAGAACAGAGCTTAAATGTTCTTAACAGCAACAGCAAAAAGATAAATGTGTGAGTTGGAATATCTGTTAATTAACTAGATTGGAGGAATGATTTCACAATATATACAGGCATCAAATCATCCCGATGTACACTTTAAATATCATTTAATATATGAAATTTAATAAATGACATTTATATGTCATTTATACCTCAATGAAACTGAAGTAAAAATTAACACATTAACTTATTCTTATATTTCACCTTTTTAAAATTTTTTATAATACTTCTGTCGTATTTTTAGCATTCACATTATATTTTTGTTTTCCATTTATTTAAGGGATTTATAATAGGTATTTCTTCTTAAAAACTTGTGACTTTCATTTTTAAACATGTTTGAAAATTATTGAAGTGTATGTAGTTGCTGACTTATAGGTAACTTACATGTGTGAGACCATCTCTATTTTTTTTTTACTTATAATGAAGTTTACTGTTCGAAAGAAATTCTCCATTCAATAAAATGGGTATTTTTCTAAAATTTGCTCTTGATAGATTTGTGAATGTACCAGCATCAAAACCAGAGCATAGCTACCCATACAAACAATATGTCTTATATCAAATAAGTAAACTGTGATGTAAATTTTGAAACATTAGATTAATAACTTCAGAGTGACTGAGGCCATTAACTGAGAGTCCATGTTGAGACATTACCAAGAGTCAAGGGAAACCTAAGGTGCATATTTGATGATCGGCTTGAGAAAAAATATTTCAATTGCTTGTAGTCTTCACCACTAAAGATTATTGATCTTTATGAGTCTTACCTATATTAGTCAGAACCATAGGAGATTGACATTTATATTAGACAAATACAGTGGAACATAAATAATTTCATGTGGCCCAAACCAAAGATTTTTCTCTAATCCTGGTTTGCATTTCTCATATCAGGTCCAAATTCTAACTATCACTGTAGTAGAGAAGTCACTTTTTCTGATAAAACAGAAGGCTAATCTTACTTTTGCAGCTCATACTCCAAGTATAACACTATTTCAGGGCTTCCCTGGTGGCACAGTGGTTAAGAATTCGCCTGTCAATGCAGGGGACACGGGTTCGAGCCCTGGTCCGGGAAGATCCCACATGCCGCAGCGCAACTAAGCCACAACTACTGAGCACCACAACTACTGAGCCTGTGCTCTAGAGCCCGCGAGCTACAACTACTGAAGCCTGCATGACTAGAGCCCGTGTTCTGCAACAAGAGAAGCCACTGCAATGAGAAGCCTGTGCACCACAACGAAGAGTAGCCCACACTTGCCTCAATTAGAGAAAGCCCATGTGCAGCAACAAAGACCCAACTCAGCTAAAAATAAATAAATAAATATTATATATACACACACACACACACACACACACACACACACACACCATATATATATATATATATACACATATATATATATATATATATATATATAAACTATTCCAGAAAACAGATAATGTATTCTAAGGTCACTTCAAAAGAAACCCAATTGCGTTCTTAACAAGTAAAACTGTTGTATTTTTTGGTGAGGAATTATGAGGAGAAGGTTACACGTTTCTTTTATTTCCTTCTGTTATCTCTCCTTGTCTCTATCCCTCCATTCCTTCCTTTTTTCTTTCTTCATTCTCTCTTCTTTCCTCTTTTCTTACTTTTCTTTCTTTTCCTAACACTGTGAAAATTATACATTTCTACTCTGTACCTTAGAACCCCCATTTTTATTTTAAAGACAGGCATGATTTCTTTTCCCCTGAAGTTATAAACTTTGGCAGAGAGATAGTTACCTAGGTAACCAGCAAAAGCTTATTTAAGAACTTGAAGAATTATGTTTCTTTCAGCTTGGACTTTCATTAAGAAGAATTCTTTGGAATTCAGAATTCCATGTTCCCGTTATTGTCATTACCTTTTTAAGATGACATGGTACATCTTTTTTTTTTTTTTTTTTAATTATGGAAATATTGAGAAAATTAAATGAAGTAATGCTCATTAAATGCTTACCAACATGCCTGACATATATCAAGCATTTAATACATAATACTAATTATTATTATTTTCTCACCTTAATTATGAGTTAATACAGCAAGAAAGAAAGAATAATGAATGGTAGTGTTGTTGTGTTTTCAAATTCTCTCTTCAAGTTTGCTGCTCAGAAGCAAAACCTTTCAGTCTAGTGTCTGAAATAAGCTCATGCCTGTCTTTAAGACAATATGTTTTGGTAAAGAAACTACTCCATTTGGAGTCAAAGTAAGATTTCCTTAGGCATTAGCCACTAACTTACTCTTATATCATAAGTAAGTAATTCAGCATTTCTGAGAAAATGCCTTAGAATGGGGATAATGGTGTCAGATCCTCTCTCTACTTGAAGAATTATAATAAATGTCTCAAGAAATGATAGATGAGAAACTTCTTTCTAATCTCAGTTTTACATGTTAGTTGCTATGTCTGTCTCAAATTGGACTTTATGAAAGGTTACAATTTTTGCCAACCCATCATTTTCTCACCACTTCTTTTAAAAGTAGATCAAAGTTCACCCAGAAGTCCTAGGTGACTTACTCAAAAAGGAGGTGACTTGTCTCATTATTCATAACCTTGCTTCACTTACTCTTATGTGGTTCTGCTGGACACGCAGGCCCAGCGGCCATGGCTCACGGGCCCAGCCGCTCCGCGGCATGTGGGATCTTCCCAGACCAGGGCACGAACCCGTGTCCCGTGCATCGGCAGGCGGACTCTCAACCACTGCGCCACCAGGGAAGCCCCTGCTGTGATTTTTTTTAGATCTAACATGAATTTTACTTTGCACAAGGAAAAGAGTAAGTCCTTATAACCAGCCTAAAATTGTACAGTTGCTTGATATTTTCCTTTTCTCTTCTACATTTCTAAATTCCTCTATTTCAAATTATTTCCAATTCATATATATTCTTTATATATATATATATATATATATATATATATATATATATATAATTTTTCTCTTTTCTCTCCTTTATCAGACTGGAAAATAATTAGTCTTTTTGCAAGATAATTGCCTTTAATAGAATCCACTGTTAGTTTTCTACTTCAAATGTGTCAATGAGTAGGAAAACAAACAAAAAAAATAACCTTAAAAGAACTCACAGCTAAGGCTTAAATTGACATTTAATCTTTATTAACAACATGTTAACTTCAAGATAGTATCCAGCACAGTTCTATGCTTCAAATGACCTTCCTACCCTCATTCACCTAAAGAACTTCCATTCATATTAAAATTTCTGTTCAGGCTGGATGTCCTCTTAAGTTTTCCTTACAACTCCAGACAGATCTAATTATGTTGTGTTCTTACTATTGTGGAACTTATTACAACTTCTCTCATTAGAAGTATTGCCATGCATTGATGTATTTGTTTCTTTTCCCCACTTCTAGAGTTCTTTATATATCCTTAAGTCTTCTAACCTAAGTGAGAACTTTCTTAATGAAATTTTAAATTTACGCCAAAATATACACACAGACGACTGAATTTAACTTGGTTGTAACTTAGTTAATGCTTGTTTTCATAAGGTATACTCAATTCAAAAACAAAGAAAATCATATTAAAGAAATGCATAAGTGTCAGAATTCTCAGAAACATAGCAGTTAACAAAGAAACAAGTCTGACAGGTCGGGGATGATTATAGGCAACAACAGAACATTCCTATTTTCATCATCCCACTCTTCCAGGCTCTTTCAACTCTCCTTTGAAATGACCTCCTTTTGAGATGAGATACTCAGTCAACACTCTTTTTTGTCACAAGTTAGTCTTTCTACTGAAACTATTAAATCAAGTGCCAAACAAAATGCTAAATTTTGAAGGTATAATTCTTCCTCATATTTCAATGAAACAAAACTGTCAATAATTATGCCATGCAAGGAACAAGACAAGGATGCCCACCCTCACAACCATTATTCAGCATAGTGTTGGAAGTTCTAGCAACAGCAGTCATACAAGAAAAGGGAAAAAAAGGAATACAAATTGGAAAGAAAGAAGTAAAACTGCCATTGTTGGCAGATGACATAACACTATACATAGAAAATCCTAAAGGTACCATTAAAAGCTACTGGAATGCATCAATAAATTTGGTAGTTGCAGGATACAAAATTAATATACATAAATAGTATATTTATATATATAGTGCTTATATACACTAACAACAAACTATCAGAAAGATAAATTAAGAAAACAATTCCATTCACAGTCACATCAAAGAAATAAAATGCCTAGGAATAAATCTACTGAAGAGGTAGAAGACCTGTACTCAGAAAACTATAAGACATCAATGAAAGAAACTGAAGATGATACAGACAGATGGAAAGAGATACCATGTTCATGGATTGGAAAAAATAATATTGTTAAAATGATCATACTACTCAAGGCAATCTACAGATTCATTGCAATCCCTGTAAAAACACAAACAGCATTCTTCACAGAATTAGAACAAATAATCCTAAAATTTGTATGGAAATACAAAAGATCCTGACTAAATAAAACAATCCTGAGAAATAAGAACAAAGCTGGAGGTATCAAACACCTTGATTTCAAACTATACTACAAAGCTACAGTAATCAAAAGAGTATAGTACTGGCACAAAAACAGACACATAGACCAATGGAAAAGAATAGCAAGCCAAGAAAAGAACCCACACTTATATGGGCAATTAATCTACAAGAAAGGGGCATGACTATACAATGGGGAAAAGACAGCCTCTTCAATAAGCAGTGTTGGAAAATTGGACACCTACAAGCAAACAAATGAAAATGGACTACTCTTTCACATTATGCACACAAAAACATTGAAAATGGATTAGACTTAACTGTAAGACCTGAAATCATAAAACTTCTAGAAGAAAACATATACTATAAGCTCTATGGCATAGGTTTTAATAATAATTTTTTGGATATGTCTCCTCAGACAAGGGAAACAAAAGCAAAAATAAACAAATGGGACTACCTCAATCTAAAAAGCATTTGCATAGTGAAGGAAACTATCAACAAAACTAATAGGCCACCTAATGAATGAGAGAAGATATTGGCAAATAATATATCCAATAAGAGGTTAATATCCAAAATTTACACAGAACTCATACAACTCAACATCAAAAAAGCAAACAACCTGATCAAAAAGTGGACAAAGAATCTGAATAGACATTTTTCCCAAGAAGATGCAGATGGCCAACAGGCACATGAAAAGATGCTCAGCATCACTAATCATCAGGGAAATGAAAATCAAAACCACAATGAGATATCACCTCAAACCTATCAGAATTGCTATTATCAAAAAAGACAACCAATAACAAGCTTTGGTAAGAATGTGAGAAAAGGGAACTGTTGGTGGGAATGTAACTTGGTAAAATGACTATAGAAAAGAGTGTGGATGTTCCTCAAAAAATTAAAAATAGAACTACCATATGACCAGCAATTCCACTTCTTGGTATTTATCCAAAGAAAACAAAAGCATTATTCATTGTAGATTTATTTATATTAGCCCAGATATGAAAGCAACCTAAGTGTCCATCAACAGAGGAATATATAAAGAAGATATGATATATATCTATATCTATCTATCTGTCTATATATGTATATATATATATATATATACCCACAATGGAATATTTTTCAGCCACAAAAAATTAACTCTTGCCATTTGAGAAAACATGGATGGACCTAGAGTTATGATGCCAAGTAAAATAAGTCAGACAGATAAAGACAAATTCTATATGATTTTGCTTATATGTGGAAACAAAACAAATGAACAAACATAACAATACAGAAACAGAGTTATAGATACAGAGAACAAACAAGTGGTTGCCAGAGAAAGCAATAGGTGAGGGAGATCAAGAGGTACAAACTTCCAGTTACAAAATAAATGAGTCAAGGGGATGAAATGTATGGTGTGGGGAATATAGTAACTCTGTAATATTTTTGTATGGTGACATATTGTAACTAGACTTATTGTGGTGATAACTTGTAATGTGTAGAAATATCTAATCACTATGTTGTGTAACAGGAACTAACATAGTGCCTTAGGTCAATTTCAAAAGCAAACAAACAAGCAAACAGAAAAAAAGATCAGATTTATGGTTACCAGAGGCAGGGGGTAGGGGGAGGAGGAATTGGATGAAGGTGGTCAAAAGGTACAAACTTCCAATTATAAGGTAAATAAGTATTAGGGATATAACATACAACATGATAAATACAATTAACACTGCTGTATGTTATATATGAAGGTTGTTAAGAGAATAAATCTTGAGCATTCTCATCACAAGGAAACTTTAAAAAAATATTTCCTTACCTTTTAATCTATATGAGATGATAAATGTTCACTAAACTTAATGTGATAATCATTTCATGAAGTATTGTAAGTCAAATAATTATGCTGTACATCTTAAGCTTATAAAGTGTTGTAGGTCAATTTTATCTCAATAAAACTGGAATAAAAAATAATAATGTCATTTATTAATAATTTATACCATATTTGAAAGAGAAGAAAAATAACTACATTTAACGTGTTTCTTCTAATTGAATAAATATTTATTTTTTCTAATTGTTAATTTGTAAATGTATTGATTTTTTCTTCAAATATTATAGCCACTGAGAGCAAAGAATAAAAATATTGAATCTTTACACAATTTGTTAGGTTCTATTAATTATTTTGTGAAAACAAAGAGAGGCTTGGAGTGATTCCAGCAGTGTACTAGAGGCAACTCACTTGCAATAGCCAATTGGTAAATATTCAGAAAGTTTTCAAGCTACCATTAATATTTAATTCATCCAGTATTGGAATATTTAAACCCAGTATCAGTGAACACTATAAATTAGGGTTTTTAAAATTACGCATTCGGTTTGGTTTACCAGAACACCACTGTTAATCACCAACTCAAAGTGTGAAATCAGAGCACCTCTTAATTAGCATGTAAAGATTATCATCTCTTAGAGGCAGAGGGCAAGATATTTGAGGCTGAGGCCGTGAATTAATTATAAAAGTAGGTGAGCTCCAGAAAGGTGAATTCTCAAACCTAACAAGTCTGTCACCTCAGTGTCAGAGCCTTGATTGGAAAGGAGTGAGATATTGATATTCATAATAGGGACATCTGGCTAAACCACTCAAAAATACTGAGTTCCTCTATCAAGAATATGTTTATGAGGGCAATCCTCTGGCCCTCCTGATGTGGTCTGGTCCTTCTGGGTAAAGATATAGATACTGCATCCAAGATCAGACATGATCAGAACTAGAGAGTGGTAAGTGAATTGGATCACTGTTTCCCACTGTCATGTGTCTACTTTCACACCACCTTTCCTGTAAAGTTTGTCTGTTGATTCTACGCAATGTTATGCAAGGTCTGTGTCAGTGGAGGTGGTCCCGACTTTCATCACTGGATCAACAATGCCTCTCACTTAGCTCACCCCTGTACCTTCATAGGGGCTCCTGTGGCCAGCTGACCAAGACAGGGAAAGGCCAAGCGTGGGTCAGGGACAGATCTGCTCTGTTTGTATGTACATCCTGAGAGTAAGCACTATATTATGGCAGACTGATTCTGAAAGATATCCATGATGGGGAATTCTTTCAAAGGACAGTGAACCTGGTCATTAAATTTTTGTTGAAAGAGAAATAAGCCAAAGTAAGGATATATAAATGGACTATGGATAGTATATACATAGTAGGATACATATATGTATCAGACTATGTATATATAAAACAAGGAAATGGGCTAACGTGAAGTGTGACTGTGGATAATAACAAATCCCAACATTTGGAGTTGGTAACCTGGAGATCCAGAAGAACCAAGGGCATAGTCCAGGCTGAAGACCAGCAGGCTCCAGATCCAAGAACTGCCAATGTTTCAGTTCAAGTCCAAAAACAGGAGAAAACTGATGTTCCAACTTGAAAGCAGCTGGGCAGAGGAATTCCCTCTTACTCACATGAACGACAGTCGGTTTGTTCTTTTCAGGCCTTCAATTCCCTGGATGGGGCCCACCCACATTAGGGAGTACAATCTGCTTTACTAAGCTGATGTATTCAAACGTCAAACTCCTTCAGAAACACCCTCACAGACCCAACTAAAATAATGTTTGACCAAATGTGTCTGCAGCCCCTGTCCCAGTCAAGTTGACCACAAAAAATTAAGTATAACATTTTCTTAACCCCACATCCTCCTTTAACTTTTCCCTGTTTCACTTCTACACAACACAACCACAATCCTCAAAAGAGATAACTATACTTACTGTCTTCATTTTCACACCTCACATTCATTCCCTTTCCCATTAATGTCTACTTTCATTCCCAATATTCCATTTTGCTTTCTTGAACCTTAGCAGAAACATATTCCTCTATCAGGCTCTTAAGTGTGGGATTCATCAAAGTTCAATCCTGGCCTTCTTTAATCTCTCCTCTATAATCTCTTCCGAGGTAACCTAAACACAAACAACTGTCAAATTTATAACCATTTTTCCCTTGGCTTTCTCAAAGTCATGACAAAATTAACATGTTTAAAATTGAAACCAGGAACAATATCTGCTTCCTTTCATCAACCTGTCAACACTTAACAATAACCATACCATCCTCTGGTATTCTCAATCTCAGTGACTGATTCCACCATCTTCTCATCTTGCAAAGCCACAAACCTTAAGGACATCTCTGATATCTCATTCTTCCTCAACAATGAATTCAATTATTTATCAAATCATGTTTATTTGATCCCTATGTATATTTCAGATCCTTGTCTACTCTATTTCTATTACCACTCATTTAACATATTTTCTGCATTTGCCATTGAATTGGCCTCCCTGCCAATTCCACTGTGTGTCCACTTTAAAATATTCTTCATGAGACATACAGGTGGCCAAAAATCACAAGAAAAGATGTTCAACATCACTAATTATCAGAGAAATGCCAATCAAGACTACAATGAGGTATCACTTCATGCCAGTCAGAATGGTCATCATCAAAAAGTCCACAAAAAATAAATGCTGGAGAGGGTGTGGAGAAAAGGGAACCCTCCTACACTGTCGGTGGGAATGTAAATTGGTACAACCTAGACTATGGAGAAGAGTATGGAGGTTCCTTAAAAACTAAAAATAGAGCTACCATATGATCCAGCAATACCACTCCTGGGCATATATCCAGAGAAAACGATAATCCAAAGAGATACATGCACCCCAATGTTCACTGAAGCACTATTTACAATAGCCAAGAGATGGAAGCCACCTTAATGTTCATCAACAGATGAATGAATAAAGAAGATGTGGTACATATACAATGGAATATTACTCAGCCATAAAAAGAATGAAATAATGCCATTTTCAGCAACATGGATGGACCTAGAGATTATACTAAGTGAAGTTAGTCAGACAGAGAACAACAAATATCATATAATATCACTTATGTGGAATCTAATTTTAAAAAAAATGATACAAATGAACTTATTTACAAAACAAAAACAAACTTACAGATATTGAAAACCAACTCATGGTTCCCAAAGGGGAAATGTGGCAGGGGGAGGGATAAATCAGGAGCTTGGGATGAACATACACACACTACTATATATAAGATAGATAACCAAAAAGGGCATACTGTATAGCGCAGAGAACTCTATATTCTGTGATAACCTATATGAGAAAAGAATCTAAAAAAGAATGAATATATGTATATGTGTAACTGAATCACTTTGCTGTACACTTGAAACTAACAAAATATTGTAAATCAACTATACTCCAATAAAATTTAAAAAATAAGATATAGTAAAATATTCTTCATGTTGTAGCCAGAATGATAGTTTAAATTGAAAACCATATAAATGGCTGGAGTGTTTTTTTTCCTATTTATATGTTTTTGTACTTTATATATATGCATACAACTAATTTCTCTCTATATGTGTGTATATACATATATATATACATATAATTGTCTCATTATGTGCTATTCACTGTGCTAGTTATTGGAATTTCAAATGTGAACAAGATAAAGACCTGCCCTTAAGTAGATCCAGTGAGAGAGCAAGGCTGGTGAACAGCCAGTTTCAGTGTTGGGTGATAAGAGCTGTTATAGAGGACAGCCTGGAATCACAGAAAGGGCACTCAGTCCATTACTGAGCATTCAGGGAAGGCTTTCAGGAGGAGGTGACTTTCAAGCTGAAGAAAACAGAAGAACATGGATGGCCATAGTTGTGGTTAGGGAGATGAGTTGGGTCACGTGGTTAGGGATCTTTGTTGCAACACTAAGGAACTTAGAATTGTTTTCCAGGTGCTTATGAGAATTAAAAATAGTCTATTGAATAACTACCAATGACGATATTAGTTTTCATACTTATACACACATTAAGTATCACAAAACACTTCCAAACATATTGTCATTTAAGCTTCAACATGGCTTTACCAATGTCAAAACATTTTTTTTCAAGAGCCTATAGCACACAGAAGGTTAGAGTGAGTAAATGTCAGAATCCAGAATAGCGCAGTTCAATCCACTTTTTCTATAAACAGGATATAAAATTCTGTCATTCTAAATAGACCTCATTGATATAATACTGTGTAAAAACGGCCCAAGTATTAAAGGGAAATATTATTTGTCTCTTCAAGGATATTTAAAACCTTAACTTTTAATTTAAATGTTGATTATATTGTAGTGAACCATTTAGGAAATACAGTCAACTTTTAATGATACCAGGTGGATCATCCTAATTCCAGATTAACTACATCCCACTGACACAATTTCTTCCCCACCCTGCTGCCACCTGTCTGGTACCAAACCCGCTCAGCTGTGGAAACTGACAGCTGGTTCTTCAGGGGGGGAGTGGCGGGAGCAGGCATCAGGTGAAAATGACTCATTAGCAATGAAATGGAAAAAATGTGCAGACTTCCCTGCGGACATTTTGGATGATGCACAGTTCTTTTTTCTAAGGCTTATCTCTCTCCGCTCAGTTGAGAGTTAATTGCAAAATAATAATAATATATTTAATTTTTAAAAGTTTCTGAAATTACTATGATGTGATGCCATCAGATTTAATTAATTTATTTACGTTTCCTCCACACCAGTAAGGTTTCCATTTGGACGTGAATCGTATGGGCCAAAAGAAAAATACCCTAACGTTTTGGCTTTCTGTGCATTTCCAGGGATACTGCATTGGAAAGAACCCTGGGACTGGGAGTTGGCATACTGAATTCTAGTCATTCATTAGCTACACAGAATCATATAGTTCTCTGAACTCCTCTGGACATGAGACTGTACATGAAGAAAAGAGAATTTAATGGTCAGAGTGATTGAATTATGCTTAATTATAGATTTTTATCTCTTTCCTGTTTCCTTTAGTTTTATTTACTTGAAGTTATTAATAGATTACTTATTTTTCTCAAATATCTATTTTATACTTGTGGATTTCTATACTGTTTAAAGATCTTTTCATTGTGTCTATGAAATATTTGAAATATCAACAAAGTTTTATACTTGATTTTTCAAAAATGGAGTTTTCAGAAAAGAGCAAAGACAGCTCAATTTTCATGAAATTAAAAATACAGACTTTTGGGGCTTTCCTGGTGGCACAGTGGTTGAGAGTCTGCCTGCCGATGTAGGGGGCATGGGTTCGTGCCCTGGTCCAGGAGGATCCCATATGCTGTGGAGCGGCTGGGCCCGTGAGCCATGGCCACTGAGCCTGCGTGTCCGGAGCCTGTGCTCCGCAACGGGAGAGGCCACAACAGTGAGAGGCCCGCGAAGAGAAAAAAAAAAAATACAGACTTTTTACAAAAACTTCTCATATGCTATAAAATATCAATGATTGAAACATTTACAGAAAATTTTCTTATAATGAGTTAATTGTTTTTACAATGTCTCCTAAATGCACTTTCAACTATGGAAATTAATCATGTTTAGCTAAAGATTTTTTCCCATTTCTAAGACCAAAATGATAGCAACACTAAAATGATTAGAAAGTAGCTTAATATACAAAAGAGAACTGTCAGTGCACAGTGGCTTCCTGATAGTAAATAGTAATGTGTGCCTTTTAAGATCTTGGTTCCGGAGAGTATGTCCAAATGTTAGTGACACACTGATATGCCAAGAATAACCCTGGAAACAACAAAAGAAACTGGCAGAGCTCCTAAAATAAACTTTTCTAAAACCACATCTCACCTTTTATCATTTGAACTCCTTTCTCACATACGTGTCTTTTCTCCTTTCTCATTTCCTGACAGCCTGAAGCTCTGCCATTAGTAGCAGCCACTAGAAGTCATACTGTTACATCTGTCACCATTAGTTAAGAATACCATCCAACTTCAAGAAAACTAGAATCTTTTTCCTTTAGTCGTTTTTGCTTCCCCAGTGACGGGTCAAAAAGGTTGCCTATAGCAAGTAACTAAGCACAGAATTGCTTGTTGAAATATTCCATTTCACGAAACCAAGAACTCCCAGACAAACCTTGTTACTGCCGTTTGTCACACATTTACCGCACGCATCTTCTACCTTGAAAAACTCTTATCTCCCCTAAGTCCAATGTCACGGAACAGAACTGTTTTTCAGACACCACAGCAAAAATCTTCACAAACCAGACAGCAGGCTGAAGTCAGTTTTTGTAGACTTTATTCTCTTAGGGCGTTGTGAATCTGTGAGAGCAACTAATGCTGAAAAAGGTCTTTCGTGCCTTCCTAGCACTGGCACTGCAGCTGTTAGCACTTTTGGTGTCAAGGTGCAAATGTCATGAAGGTACTGTCAGTAAAGTAACACCCATGAAAATCAGCCTGGCAGTCTGGCTGGCCGCCAAAGCCTGTAATCATCTCGTTATATGCCGTTTGGAGCTGAACTTCTGTTATCCCTGTTCCCTCCAATTGCTCTTAATTGAAGCAGAGGGATTTGCTTCACATCAATAGAATGAAAGGGTATTTTTAGATTCTTTAAAAGTGTAATTTCAAAACTGAAGAATAACTGAGGTGCTTAGAATATTATGGTTCAGCTTTCTGTAATTCATAAACGTGTGTCATGGGAGGAAACAGCTTGAATAAAAATGTGTTACCCAGTTCCCCAACCCAAGTCTTCTGTGAAGAGAGTACAATTGAAAACTTCTTCAAACAGATGAAAGATGTACAACACATGATGTTTATTTTGATAACTCTATGAGTTCTAATTGGAGAAAATTGCCCAGATATAAGTAGAAATGACTAATCAATGAAGTGATTTCTTAGTCTTTAAGAAATTCTAGAATTTATTACAAAAAATGTATAAAAAATTTACTATATCTTGTCTTTCCTAAGATTCTCTGATCTGATTTTGGTACAATGCCATAACAGCTAAGGGTCAGTGGGAAGACGCATTTTCCCAGGGATAGGACTCCAGGGATTTGAAGATCAACAAACTGCTTGGCATCATCAGTTACTTTACGATTTGCAGTTATCATCAGCTTTACTCTTGATATGGTAATTTACTAACCTATTTGTCAGCATTAACAGAGGGATCCCTTTGGCCTTGGAGTAAAGCTTGTGGACAATTTTTCTGGAGACATCTGCCACCAGAGCACATAATCAGAAAATAAGAATAACCCATCTAGAATAAATGGCATATGTTCCCTTTCTATTCCAATTCAAAGGACAATGTCACAGGCATTACTTTCCCAAATCTGTACTTCTAGGTATATACATATGTACACACATTCCCATGAGGTACAAATCTCTATCATTTGTATCAGTCTATCAAAACGGCTTTGCTAAGGTTACAGTAGCCTTCTAATTAAAAGAAATAATTATGAAAAAAATCACTGGCTTGCAGTATATGTTCAATCAATGCAGTCCTCTTCACTCTAATTATCAACAACAGTGGCCTATTTCTGGGATTTATCTTCCAAACTTCTATCTAATCGGTATACCCATATAGACATCTTGCAGGCCTCTCAACCTTATTATTTTCATACCACCACAAAACTTTTACTTTTTCATCATTAGCCCCTTTTCCTATGGCTTTTTCATTCAAGCAGTTCCTTGGCAAAAGCAAAATAAAATATAAAGCATCATTTTCCTTGACACATTTTTTATCCCGACTAAACATTTACTATATTCTGCAATTGCAACTCAAAAATAGGTGCCAAATCTGAACCTCTTTTTCATCCTCAATACTAAAGTTCAGCCTGGGGGGTTTCTAACTTGGGCAACAGTAGTGGCCTCTTAACATTTTCTTCCCATCCCTCTTTCTCTTACTACTTCAATGTGTCCCGTCCTTTAAACTAAAGCCTGTTTGCTTCAGTATAAACAAATCTACAGTGCCACGCTTATGAACAGAGGCATCTGTAGACCTCCCTTTGCCAAAAAATAATGTTCAGAATCCTTACCCTGTGGCTAATAGTCTATTTTTTCCAGCTTCATTAACTGATAGTACCCCTATGCTCACTGAACTACTCACCATATCAAATGCTTTTATTTTTCCTTGACGTAAAATGTACTCTTCGCTCTGCTTCAGGTAGACATCATCTTCCCCACCCTTCATTACCGTGCTGCTCAAAGTCTGCCTGGGAGACTATTAGAAATGCAGAATCTCAGGCCCACCCCAGGCTACTGAATCAGAATTCCCCGTTTTACAAGAACCCCACTTTTTATTATACACAATAAATATTGTCTCTTCCATGAGGCCACTCTCTTTCTTATCTTCCCACTATATTCTTTTCACATCCTACCATGGTGCACATGCTGAAGCATTCTGGATATTTTAATTACACTTGGACACTCCTTCACTTCCTTTTCTTCCTCCTCTCTTCTCTCATTTTCTCCTCCTCCTCCCTCTTTTCTCCTTTTCCTACTCTCCTTCACTCCCTATTGTTAATAGCAGCAGTAGTAGTAGCTGTTGCATTAACATATACCTCTGGCTGTGGGCCAATTAACTGCTCAGAATTTTTTCTTCCAATTTGAATTTCCTTCCAATCTTGTTCCAGTGAAAGTTGGGTTTTCTTTTTTTTTACCCAGAAATTAAATACTCTTTCTTGCTGTTTGATGATGAAAGTAAAACTAACCTTTACAAACATTGTCACCATTGAACCAGTGAAAGTAGTTATATGTAATGAGATGCTGTATTTCCAACTGTACATGGTATGAGAGAGCCATATTCATAAAATGAAACAATGCAAAATTTTTCACGTGGTAGAATAATAGTATATACTCTTTCTATCAAACTATATCTGTATAGTTGTAATTTTTATTAGAAGGGCAACTGTGGATTGCTAAAATATTTCAATTGCTTAAAATATTTTATAAAACATACATTGAGAAGCTATGCATACCTTTGAAACTGGCATTATTCAATTTATAAGTATTTGTTGACTATCTGGATCTTGAAATTTGCTTATACATTGTCAAATGGTTTTCACATATCATCTAGTTCTGACCTCTTTTGGCCTAATATGGGTTCACATCCATTTTCTGGCTCATGTTCCCAGATACCTAAGAGCAAGACAGTCTTCACCATTCTTCTATTTGGAGCCAAGCACATGTTCATTTTGGAATATCTTCTTATGGACAAATTCTTTATTGAGTGAACAAAGTCTGGGCTATGACCAAGTCTGAAGTATATAAAATTATGGCACATTTTTGCAAACATAATATTTACTAATCTAGATGTAAATTATTAGATCATATCTTTGCTTTTCAGTTGTCTTGATCATTAAAGGCACAATTTAAATGGGCTTTTGTTAGATGGCCTTTACAATAAAGATACACAAAATTACTGAATATTAATTACATGTGAATCAATCTTTTCAAATTTTTCTTTGAAAATGTAAACTTTAATTTGACGCAATATGCTTTATATCACATGCAGGGTCTGTGTTCTGTGGTAAAGTAAATTCACATAAGCAAGAAGGATCCCCATAAAATACTAAATAAATCAGTTTGTCCTCTCTTTCAACAGGTGAGAATTTTCCTGCTGTTTCAATGCTAACACCTTCTTAGCACATTTTTAGCTGTCTATAGAAATCTTCAGTCTAGAATAAATTAGTGGATGAACGTGATCTCAGAAATTAAATATTCAAATAGAAAATGGATTAATAAGACCACCTTTATAGCCAAAGAAATGAAGATCTGTGTCAAACTACAAATAATTCAAGCTAAAAATGGCTCACAATGATTTATATATTTCAAGTTAGTTTGCTTTTACTCCTGAATAATGACCTACATTTATGAAATTATTTTGCAAGTGTGATCCTATATGCTTATTGTTAAATCTTATTTGGTTTACATTTGATGCCTATTCATTGAGCTTAGTATCCCAGAGTAAAGAGCACTAGTAGAAAAACAACAAGAAAAATCCTTGAAACCTTGACTGATGTGATGATACCTGAGAGAAAGGCTAGTCTGACTATAGAAATTTAGGGGAAGTATGATTCCAAATAGTTCTGGTGCTCCACTCCTTTTATCTCTTCCTTATGCTCTGCTCTCTTTCTACCAAATCCACTCTCTTTTTTTCCTGCCTGTGAATAGAATGACTGCAAACATTAAAATCTTATTTCCTTCTCTTCTTAACAGAAGACCTGCAATTGCATCTCCATTCTTCTGATTGCTTTTTGCCATTTAATTGTTGAAGGACTTAGAACAAAACCTTAATTTCTCTGAATTGCTTTGTTTTTTTCCCCATTTATCATATAAGATTTCTTTGAGAATATAATAACGATGATTATTGAATACTTACTAATTGCTGTAAAGTGTTCTCAGAAAATCACTTACACTATTTAAACGATGCCTCACAACAATCCTAAGTAGAAAGGCCAAATAATTTATCAACACCATACAATTCAAGGTAAGCAGACTGAGTAGAGCTCATTTCCTTAACTTCCAGGATATTTCATAATGCCTTGTGCTGAATGTGAAGGAAGGATGTTATAATAGAAACTATTAAGTATCATATGGCAGAAAAAATGCATTTCCTGAAACTTACACATTGTGTGAAACACTATATTTAATCTTCTATATTTATCTATATTTAATGTCCTATATTATCTATATTTAATGTTCACAACAACAAAAAAGTAATAAAGAAGTCATCATTATGATCTTTAACATATAAAGAATCTAAGGCTCATGGAGGGTCTATAATTTACCTCAGGTCAAAAAAGCAAGTATGTGGCAGGATCATTTTTCAAAATAATATATGCTGTCTTTAATCCAGGCACATCATATTACATCTTTTTTGCTCTCGAGCCTCATCATTCCATTGTAATTTTTGAGGAAGCAAATGATATATATGTTACTATCATGTATTATTTATTTATTTTTTTGTTTTGCTTTTGTCTGTTGGATTGATATAAAATAGGTACTCAAATTTTACTGAAACATATTTTCTCTACTGCATTTCTGATACTTCATTTCAGATGATGCAGACCTGATCACAGTCAAATAATGAGTTGATAGCCTCTTGGAATTTCTCTCCTGGCTGAAAGGCAGTGGCAGTCAACAAAACAGCCATCTGTCGTGATGTCTTCAGAGACAGTGGTTTAGGAGATATAAATTCTCTGAAGAGAATTTTGCAACAAGGTATATCTCTAAAGAGTAAACAGGATTAAGAAAATAATTTCAGATAAAGATAAGAAGCTAAAAGAAAATATTTCTTAATATTTCTTCAGGGTTTTGAGAATGATCAGAGAACTAAATGTACTGGAATATTATATGAACAACTAAGATTATGGTCAGTTTTAATACTATAATAAACTAGCATGAAGAATAAAGTAGAATTGCCCTAAAATTACAATGCTATTAATTTCGAGACTTAGACTTTTTGAAAGGGCCTATATTTTAAGAACCACTAAAAATAAGTTTAACTTTAGCTCATTTTATACATTTGGAAAATATAAAAATAAGAATGTTTTGTTTTTAATAAAAAGAGTACCCAAGGGACAAATTTGAGAAGGGTAGTGTGATGAGCTCTTTGAACTCTCTCCCTAGTGAAACAACAAGCATTGATGAAAATCATTTAAAAAAGTGTTTGTAAGTCTTTGGAAATTGTCCTAAGAGCACACAAAAAATGAACAGATATTTATTCAAGGAAATCTACTATATCTGTGTTAGAGGTGTCAGAGTCTGTGGTACTCGAGCCATAACTTGCTCCTTCAATCTATCCCTCCTATCCACCTCCTCCACCTGCTGCACAGTGACGAAAAGCTGTACTCTGATGGGTATGGCCAAGAAAATGGGAGGTCAATACAATGCTGAAACCAAAATCTGAAAATGGCATTATAAGGATATATATATATATATATATATATATAAAATACAAAAATGGGCTTCGTAAATGTGGACACAAAATTCTCTGACATAAAATTAGCAAAGCAAATCTAGCAACATATAAAAAACATAGTATATTAGTATATCATGACACAGTAGGACATAAATATATAGTGTATTGTAGCACAGTAAGAATGAAAGCTAGATGAATTTCCTACTTAAAAATGAATCAAACTAATTAATTAATAGAATAAAGGAGGGAAAAGGCGTATGCTCATCTTAATAGACAAGGAAAAATGTCTGATGAAATTCAACCAAAGGAGAATTAACAAATTGTGACATATTTTCATAAATAACAATAAAAACTTCTGATACATACAATAGAATGAGCAAATGTCAAATGTTATTGTAAGGAAAATTACAAGATGCAAAAGTATATACTCTATGATATCATTTTTATTAATATCAAGAACAGGGAAAACTGATATATGGGGATATAAATCAGGAAGTTGTTACCTACTTATAGTGAAAATTGATATAAGTATAACAAGTGTACTTCTCAGGTTATGGAAATATCCTATACTTTGATTGGGATGGTAGTTACATAGGTGTATATGTTTTTCAAAATTAATTAAAACATACACTTATGACAAATGAATTTAATTGTATGTAATGTAACTCAACACAAATAAAAGGGTAAAGAGGGGCAAAAAAAAAGATAAATTGTATTATGAAAAAATTTTCTAACATAACAATACCATAATTTTGTTCCATGGCTATATCATTACTTAGGAGTGTCCTGTTGTTGGACATATATCTCACACCCAGTTTTTTGAGATTTTTAAATTATGCTGTTATAAATGTCTTTCTGAAACCACATTTGTTTACAGTTTATAATATTTCCTTGGGAGTCAGTGCCTAAGAAGTTGAAAAATTTTATATTTTATTTATTTTTTATTTTTATACAACTTTTAAAAGTTACTTTCCATTTAAAGTTATTACAAAATATTGGCTATATTCTCTGTGTTGTATAATGCATCCTTATAGCCTATCTTACACACAATAGTTTGTACCTCCCACTTCCTTACCCCTGTTTTGCTCCCCCCC
This sequence comes from Aethalodelphis obliquidens, assembly GCF_003676395.1. Taxonomy (NCBI): domain Eukaryota; kingdom Metazoa; phylum Chordata; class Mammalia; order Artiodactyla; family Delphinidae; genus Aethalodelphis; species Aethalodelphis obliquidens. The sequence goes on along the minus strand of NW_020838004.1, from coordinate 8,680,713 downwards.
ATGGTAACCACCAGTTTGTTCTCTTTATCTGTGAGTCTGCTTCTTTTTTGTTATATTCACTAGTTTGTTGTATTTTTTAGATTCCACATATAACTAATATCATCTAATATTTGTCTTTCTCTGTCTGACTTATTTCATTTAATATAATGCCCTTCAAATCCATCCATGCTGTTGTTTCAAACAGAAAAATTTCATTTTTTGTGGCTGAGTAGTATTCCATTGTGTGTGTGTGTGTGTGTGTGTGCGCGCGTGTGTGCGCACGTGTGTGTGTGTGTGTGTATATATATATACACACATACATATATATATATCATATCTTCTTTATCCATTCATATGTTGATGGACATTTAGTTTGTTTCCATACCTTGGGAATTGTAAATAATGTCTCTATGAACTTTGAGGTGCATGCATCTTTTGAATTAAGTATTTTTGTTTTATTCAGATAGATACTAAGGAGTGGGATGGGTGGATCATATGGTAGTTCTATTTTTAGTTTCTTGAGAAACCTCCATACTATTTTCCACAGTGACATTTTCCACAGAACTAGAACAAATAATTTTAAAATTTGTATGGGGACACAGAAGTTGAAAAATTTTAAATCTCTTTATGCATATTACCAAATTGCTTTAGGAAATTACTATATTGATTTGCTATATTACTATATTAATTACTATACTGATTTATAACTTTACTATACATTTCTCTCTCTAGATCTATAGATCTAAAATTATACATATAATATACAAGTACATAGACGTGTATTCACAGCTTTTGAGGTGTAATTGATATACACGAAACTGTACACATTTAAATTATAGAATTTTATGAGTTGTGTTATATGTATACATCCCTGAGGCCATAACCTCAACCATATAATGAACATTTTCAATGCCCTTAAAAGTTTCCTTATGTCTCTTTGTAATGTCATTACCAGGTAACTGCTGATCCACTTTCTGATATTATAGATTACTTTGTATTTTATAGCTTTCTCTATAATAGAATCATTTGCTATGATCTATTTTTGTCTGTCTTTCACTCAGCACAATGATTTTGAGATTAATCTATGTATTTATTTCTGAATATAATTACATAAAACAATTGTTTGCTGAGTATTATTATATAAAACAATGGATTGCTGGCATTTGACAATAACCAATGTAGGATTTTTTAGAGAGGTGAGTGTGAGTGCACAAAACAAGTACCACTTTCACCTATATCTTGAGATATTTCTGGGATTTGGTGTAGGGAGGTAGAGCCCAAACAAGAAGCAATGGTCTTGATAAATAGAGAAGATACATCTTATATGTTGGGGCTGCCACAACTTACAAGATGGTGATTGGAAGAGCAGGGTCCTGAAAAAGGGGAGTTGTTTATAGAGTACCCCATATATTTGTATGGAAATACTTCTTGGATCCCTGGTCAATTTCTGAACTACAAAAAGAACAGGGAAAAACTATGGAAGTTCTTAGAGGCAACAGCTTCTGGGAAGCTGAGAGCAAGTAAAGAATCTGGAATCTCCCAGTACGGAGAAGACACTAGTCTTCAGGCTCAGCCAGAATGCACAGATTGTAGTGGACACCTTGTTCTCTCCATTGGAACCCGACAAGGCCATGCAACTTGGAGTAAGAACCATGACATAAGAATTAGAGCTATGCATTAAGACTAGGGACAAATAACTAATACAGACCGTTCTTAACAAAGCAAAATCTAAGGCTCTTCAGAATCAAGGTGCACACCAGAACAAAGTACACAATTTTTTAGAGGAAGAATACAGTAACCAGGATCTCAACAACATGTATCACAATATCCAGCATACGAAACAAAATAAAACAGTGAAACTGTGCCTCACACTCACTGGGTAAATGACTAAATAAAACTTTTGAGCTAAACTTACAGAACAGCAGAAAAACGCAGATGTGGAAGAAGCCTGCCAACAACTTCCTCCAAGCCAGTGCTGCGCAGCGCATTGAGGGACTAGAGTGACCCATCATAGGCCAAACAATACACCATACGCAACACATGGAAACCCTTCCCCCCTTCCCTGAATTTGCACATGTGACCCATGAAGAGACGTGAAAGATCGTCACTCCTGCACAGAGGACCTTGAAACATCCCTTTACCCTTTCACCAATCATTTCTTAGCCCTGACACCCTCCTACTCCCACAATAAATATCTTGCTCAAAAATCCAATGGAGAGACACATCTGAGCTTTGCTTCCTGTTTTCTTTCTTGGTCACCCTTCAATAAATCCTCTTCTCTCTGCTGAAGACTGTTGCCTCGGTATTTGGTCTTTCCATTGCCTAGTGGACAATGAAACCACTTGTTGGGTTACAACAGCAACAATGAGCTAGGTATTTAAAGAAATAGAAAAAATTGGCTGATAAAATATTATAAAATAGTAGACACAGACCCATAACTGATCCAGATTTTGGAGTTATCAGAAAGTAATTTCAAAATAACTATGATTTTCATTAAATAAAGAGAAAATATGGAAAATAGATGAAATACGAAGTATCTTAATGAGAATTATAACATATAAAAATTTAAATTTATATTTTAGAGTGATAACATACAATATCAAGAATTACTAACTCATTGAATGGACTTAACAGCATAATCAACAAAGCCAAAGATAATATTAGTAAATTTAAAGACTGATCAATAGTAAATATGTAAACTTAAGCTGGGAGAGAATAATAAAAAATAAGATAAATAGAGCATAAATGATACCATGTAGTCACATGAGCAAAATTCTTGACATAAATATAGTAAGGATTCCAGAAAGAAAGGAAAGAGATTGGGACAAAACAATTATTTGAAGAAATAATGGATGGAAATTTTTCTTAATGCTTATACTCATTTGTTATTTCCTCCTTGGACATTTGTTCATTTGTGCTCTTGGTTCACTTTCTTCTTGGTATTTTAATATTTTATTTTCCATTTGTAAAAGCTCTATATTTTATTATTATCAATTTTAGAGTATCTCTCAGAAATCAATTCTGAATCATTAATAAGCCCTTATATTTTCTTATAAAATATGTAAAGATTCTCAATTTTGCATATGGTAAACTTAAACTCATCTTAATGTGGTTTGTGAAAACATCCCTAAATGTCCCTGTAAGTTAGTCACTCACTTCTTACCTTTTGAAAGCACGTGTACTATACATATATTACAACAAATGTGATGTCATTTTTGCTTATTGGTCTGTTTTTTTCTAGTCTAATATGAGTTCTTCAGTTCTTCTTATTTTAGGTTCTCTGTAAACCTTTCTTGAATGGATAGAAGAATAAAGGAAATAATAATAAAAATAGAGTAAGAAGTTATGATTTACAGTTGGTTCTAAAGGGAAACAGAAAGGAAGCAAAGGCTACAAAGTGTGGTTTGGATATTCTCCATTATCCTGACAGTAAATTAGCTTTTCATTTGGATGTTACTTTCTTTCAGAAGAGTTTGATGCATTTTAAGTTGATGCAGTAGTGCATGTTATTAAAGCCAGGAATCATAAATTATTCCTTAAATCACTGAGTCTGGGGAAAATAGAAAGCCAATGAATCACGTACCATTTGAACATCGATTTAGTTTCTGCACAACCTTATGCTGGGTTGGGTGTATGTCTTTGGCTCCAGCAGGTCTGCATACTTTCTAATTTGCTTGAAAACTGCATGAAAATATTCCCATGGCCCTCTTGTAAAATATGACAGCCTGACATTTTCTTTAATTACAAGACCTGATCTGTTTAACAGCACAAAATTGGCCTCCAACTTGACAGGCCTCCCCTTTAAAATCAATGGTTAGACTCTAGGGCACCAGTTTGGTCATCAAGATCAATATTAGAAAAAATATAGCTTGTCAGGACCTTTCAGCCTTTTATTGATTTAAATGGGTAGCAGCTCACAGATTGAATAGTAATGTTAGAGCTCTGATCCAAAAAGAGATGCCTCTTACACTGATTTCAGTATAGGCAGATGAATCTGTGATAAATGACACAAGCATAATATAATTATCAACTACTTTAGTTAGATAAAGCTGAGTGTTTTCAGAGGGATATATATATATATATATATATATATATATGTACACACACACACACACACACACATATATATATACTTAGAATACACTTCTTTAGATTTTTCAGTGAGTGAACAAAGTAACAAAAGTGTTACCTTGGTCTTATCAGAAATAAAACAAAACAAAATAAATTAAAAAAAAAAAAAAACACTGAAGAGTCATCTTAGCATTACCAAAGAGTAGAAAGGGAATCAACATGAAAAGAAAAGAAGAAAAATTACCATGAGAAGAAAAATAATTTGTTGTTTTCACTTGAACAACTTTTTATTTAAATAAAAATGTGCTTAGGTTTTAGAAAGAATATTTAACTAGAAGCCAGTTTTCTTCAATTCTAGTTCTGGATAATTATATTGTTACATAAGTCATTTAACTTATACAGGCTTTGATTTCCTACTCTGTCATATGAGAGACTAGGAAGATAGAATCTAAGTATTATTTTAAAACTGAGGAAAAAAACACACATAACAGTCTATGTTAACTTCATATTTCACCAGTAATTAAAATAAGTCTGTAGAGTTATTTTATTTTCATTCCAAATTTGAATGCTAACAGAATGTTTGAATACTGGTCACAATGATGGGGAAGGAGAAATTAAAACCATACGCATGAGGATGTTTCATCTCACTACAAACAAATACAAAAAGAAAAAAAATCAGAAACAAGAGTTTGTGATTTCCTAATACTTTCAAACGTTTAAGGAGTTTGTATTTAACACTACTGAATCATATACTTAAAAATGGTTAAGATGGTAAATTCTATGTTATGTGTATTTTACCACAATTGAAACTTTTTTTTTAAATATAGAAAACTTTTTAAAAGGTTTTAGTTTAATTTATACTAAAAGATAGAGAAGTACATATAAACTATTCATAGTTTAGAATAATGAGACTGAGCAGGACCCTGTGGTGCCCTCCCAGACATAAAAACCTTTCTGTGTCCCCTTTTCTTGTTTGTAGGAAAAAGGCTCTTAGCCTCCTAGACTTTCTCTGAGTTCCAAAGGCCAGATTCAGTTACTATTTAGGAGAGTGAGAAAATGCAGGGAGAAACAATAGAGGCCTGGTCTTGGTTCCTTGGGGGTTGGGGGAGACAATTTGATACATATTTCTGAATTCTTCTACCAGAACTAAGGCTTCCACCCAGGTGGAGGATGGTAACTTCAGGTTGCGCACAAGCAGTGGACCCCAAACTGGTTGGAACCAGAAGGCTGATGATTGAGATTCCTAGAACACCAACCTGTAACTCACAACCAACCAATCAGAGTGAGGTTATACACCCTGCAGCTCTCCCTCCAAATTTTGCCTATAAAACTTCTTCCCTGAAACCCATCACGGAGTTCATGTCTTTTGAGCATGAGCTACACATTCTCCTTGCTTGGCCCTGCAATAAATAAACCTTTCTCTGTCCAAACTCTGACATTTCAGTTTATTTGACCTCACTGTGAGTTGGGCACAGGAACTTGGGTTTAACAACAATAACTTGGAAACATTTTTTAAATTGCTAATTACTAGACTAACAATGATAGCTCAATGAGTGTATATAATTTATTGGGCACTATGGTAAGTATTTTACTTCCTTTACTTCATTTACATAGCTCATATATACATTTTAATTTATCTTACATTTATATGCTTCATATATTTACCTTGCTTTAATATCCATTACCTCATTTATTGTATGGATGCACATTAACCATAAAAGGTATTACTCTACATATAAGGAAAATGAAACTAATATTTGATGAGTAAATTCCTCAGTGTCCAGAGATAACAGTCTCCATAGCTTGGATTTAAAATCATTCATCTGACAGTTAAACTCAGTTTTTCTACTGTGATACAAATTAATATCATGCTGCTTATTTTAAAAACATATGGTATAGTTTTTTCCTATAACTTAAGTTATATAGTTTCCTAGAAAAACGTGGTAGCTGTGGATAAAATTTCAACAAACTTCAGTTTTCAACAAATTTCAGTTTTTTAAAAAATGTCTTCCTTCTGTAAAAGATAAAAACCTTTCAAACAAAAACCAAGAACTACACAAATTTCCATTTCCTATTTAGAAAGTTAAAATGGCAATGCTGACTACTGTGAACACTGGTATGGATTTTAAATTTACCACTTCATTTTACAGAATGGAAAATGCTTTTCTAAGTTATTTGGAAGACTATATATAATAGGCCAAAAGGTAGGACATTTTTAATATATCACATCAATGAAAATTGGCCTAGAATTATTTCCTTGTTCCATAAATTTTAGGCTTTGATAATCAAGAAATTTTACTAAGTCTCAAATTCTTCTGGTTTCATTTAATTAGAACTTCACAAACTGCCAACTTTTTGCTGTGTGTGAAAACCTAACAGATGTTATTAAATGTTCTCTGTGTTAGAAAAGCGTATGAGGAATAGAGACTACCTGCTTTCTTAGAATACTGTAAACTGTACTGAGAGATTTATTTACATATTCATTTGTTTTTAACCTCATAACCCATTCAGAGAGACAAAGCCTTGTTAAGGCAGTGTTCTGGTTGCTATGCTTTATTTTGTTTTTGTCTGAAGGTAACAGTTCCATTTCTCTTAGAGTCATGTACTTCTTTAATTCTGAAATGGTTACGGTTGGAATTGTCTCCTGAACCAAATCTCAGCACTATACTTTAGTGTCTATACTTTAGGGTTACTGGCTGAACATGGGGAAATAAAATAATATCTAAAACATTATGAACCCATCAATGGGCTAATTGATTAGCAAACATTGCTGAGCATTACATCTTCTTTATCTTCCATACCAAGATACTAGCCTTGGTCAAGTAGAGGCATGATTCCAGCAATAGGCAGTCAACACTGATTTTTCAGCTATCTCTGAGCAAAGGCCTATGAACAGTACAATGCTTCAGTAGTAAAGTTACTGATTCTTTGACAGCAAGACTTGTGGCCAACAGTTGATCTATTTTCAGTGGACAGTGAAGAATCTGTCATCCAAAGGCACAACACTGAAACCTACTCTATAGCATCCTGCTCTGATGTTAGCTGAGCTATTTTCTAAACCCAAGGTAGTGAGTATGAGTTTAAAAATTGTATTGTGAGGGTTTCCTTGGTGGCGTAGTTGTTAAGAATCCACCTGCCAATGCAGGCGGCACGGGTTCAAACCCTGGTCCAGGAAGTTCCCACATGCCAAGGAGCAACGAAGCCCGGGTGCCACAACTACTGAGCCTGCGCTCTAGAGCCCGTGAGCCACAGCTACTGAAGCCCGTGTGACTAGAGCCTGTGCTCCGCAGCAAGAGAATCCACCGCAATGATCAGCCCATGCACGGCAATGAAGAGTAGCCCCCTCTCGCCGCAACTAGAGAAAGCACGCACGCAGCAAGGAAGACCCAACACAGTCAAAAATAAATAAATAAAATAATTAATTTAAAATAATTGTATTGTGAGTCAGCTGCAGCCAGGATTTGTGACAGTACCTTGAAAATATGAATTATTCATAGAATGGTTCTTACATTATTTTCAGAATAGAGGACATTTTTACAGGGAGCTTGGAATTAGACCTAAACTGTTTATTTAAAGAAATGTGAACTTCTTTGTACTCAACTGGTAAAGTAAGGCAAACTGATTTATACAGGAATGATTTTAATCAGATTCCTTTCCTTATACAAAATGTACAAGGAGAATGGTTTTTGATGGAATAGTTGGAGGTTACAAGAGGTAACTGGAATATTGGACTATTTAAGGCAGACTTGGTCTGGGAAGATCAATTCATACAATGCTTGATAGAAGTATTAGATTACTGAGGGTAGGGCAGACTGTGAGAGAGGTCCTGGGTGAAGGAAGTTCAGGCACTTCAAAGACAAATTTAGTTTATATCACAAACTTCTTAGGCTCAGCTTTGCTCTCCTATCCCTTACCTCAGATCAAGGCATTGATTTAGCTCTAAATCATTTTAGATGTTGTGATTTCCAAAGTATAAGGTACTTGGAGAAAGGGGACTTTATCTGTGTTGATGGAGGCATTAAATTGAAAGAAGTTTCTGGGCAGAGTACCTTCTGAAGGCTGTATTTAGAAGGAGGGGCTATTTTAAGCCATTTGTAGGTATGCACAAATACACCACTTATTAGTATGGTGCTACTATACAGCAAGGTTAACTTTCAAAAATAAAATATTCAGATGGAGATGAGTTGGTGTCCTAAACATACACATAATCAGTCACCTTGCTGTCTTTTTCAAACTTTTAAGTATCACCCGTAGAAATTCTGATACAGTCATTTAGGAGATGTGTCCTGTTCCCAGAATGTTAACACTAGTGCTGATAAGTACTTGCTCAAGCAATTTGCACATAGATAACTGGAGGGAGTATAGCCCAAAAGTTTTCCAGCTAAAGAAAGTGGAGGGTACAGCTGGCATTTAGTAGCATGTAATTGAACTACAGAGATGGCAGTTTGGGTCAAGATTTTCTATTCTTTGCTCCAGTTTTAATCTCATGTGTCATTTCCACTCTCTGATAGGTCACAGGTAGACATAATTATGCTGCTATTTAATCATTTCTTCTAATTTGCATTAAATTGCTTTGAAGATAAATGTGTTTCAAATTTGTAATCCTAATTAATATTTGTCATGTTTTCTGATTCTAAGTTTAGTATTTTATTTTGTAACACTGTCTATTCAGGACATTTTATAAATATAGTCCAGTGCTTGCAAAACTTATGAGCGTACCAGCCTATTTCAACGTACATATAGAGTGTAACACATTTTAAAATTTAACATTTAAGATTAATGCTCTTCTAAAATCAATAAGCATTGAAGAGCATATGGACTCTAACATAATGTCAATATGGTGCTGGTGAACAAATAAGTAATAGTAGATGTATAAAGGATAGGTTCTTGTCACTGCAAAATTAGCATAATTAATAAATATTAAAATATTATTTATATCAATTTTGTTTTATTGCTTAAGAGCTATGAAACATCCTGACAACTGCTATTTATATATCTTAATATATACGCATATACATAGGTATATTTAGTATATTGTATGTATCTTTATTTTATATAAATGTACATGTATATACATATAGGTATTTACAGGTTCCCCCTGTCTGAAAGCATTCCTATGAAACCTTTGTAAGCTGAAATGGCATAAAGCGAGGAGGCAATTACCTTAGGACACATCTTCCTGAGGGATGAACAAAATAAATGGAGATAAAGCACAGATGCTTATAGATGCAGTTCTGAGATGCTGAGTGTGGCTGCCAGGGAAGAAGCTTGGCAGTGCCACTCTTGCTGCTCAGGTGGATGCTGCCTCTATAATGGCTGAACACTATTTTCACTTTTCTCCTTTTTTTTTTAAAGCTAAAATCCTCTTGAGGTAAAGGGAGCTTTCAAGAAGCGGGGAATACCTGTATGAAGCGTTACATACCTACTTCAACAAGTATAAATCAAATATAACCTATATTATAGTAAATATTAAATAAGATACATGTATTTATTTGAATTATAATAGAATTCACAAGAAAATTCATTCTCAATTCTACAGCTATGAATATTCCTATTTGAAAATCACAATGCACTCTGGGGTTCCATTCCATTTTGAGAAACTTCTAAAAGCCAAAAAAGAGTTTTTTCAACATTTTTTGGTACATTTCTCGAACACAGGATTATTAGGCTTTCTTTTTTAAATAGCCATTGAAATATATTTCACATACCATAATATCCATCCACTTAAATTGTATAGTTCAGCCATTTTTAGTATATTGACTGAGTTTTGCAAAAGAAACTAATTTTAGAGAATTTCCACTGCTTCAGAAAGAAACCCTGTATCCTTTAGCCTTCACTCCCCATTCCGTCCTCTAAGTTATCTAATTAATTGGTTTACAACTGTTAATAGTGTCCTCTTATTATCTTTTTATTTCTGTAATATCAGAAATGCTCCCTCTCCTTTCATTATGATTTCATTAAATTGAGTCCTCTATTTTTGTCTTAAGTTTGGCTATTATGATGACCTTTTCAAATATCTGACTTTTGGTGTCATTGACTTTATTGCTTTTATAATCCCCACTTAATTTTTTAATCTCTAATAATTATTATTTATTTCCTTCTGCTTGCTTTGAATTTAGCTATTTTTTCTTTTTCTAGTCTCTTAAGGTAGAAGGTTGGATTAGTAATTTCAGTTGTTGCATTCTTTTAATATAGGCATTTATAGCTATAAATTTCACTGTGATGACTGCTATGATTGTATCTTATAAGTTTCGGTATGTTGTGATTTTTCTCTTCATTCATTTCAAAGTATTTTCTAAATACCATTATCTTTCCCCACCCCCACTTGGCCCATAGATTTTTTTTAGGAGTGTGCTGTTTATTTTCCACATATTTGTCAATTTCTTAAATTTTTCTTCTCCTATTGATTCCTAACTTAATTACATTGTATTTGAAATCACACTTTGTATGCTTCAATCCTTTTTAATTTATTGAGGATTATTTTGTGGCTTGGTTTATGGTTCATCCATGAGAATGTTCCAGGTGCACTGAAGAAAAATATACTTTTTCTGTTGTTGGGTAGAGTATTCTGTAGATGTTTGTCTAGTTTAGCTGGTTTATAGTATTGTTCAAGTTTTCCATTTTTTGGTTTTCTTCTGCCTAGATGTTCTATATATTATTGAGAGTGGGGTTTAAAGTCTCTAACTATTACTGTTAAATTATCTATTACTCCCTTTAGTTCTAGTTTTTGTTTCATGTATTTTGGGGCTCTTTTGTTAGTTGCAAAAATGTTTGTAATCATATTTTCCCAATGGATTGGCACTATTTTTATTATTAAATGTCCCCCTTTGTCTCCAGTAAAAGTTTTTGTCCTGATATTAGTCTGATATTAGTATAGGTGTTCCAACTCTCTTTTGATTTTATTTACATGGTATATCTTTTTCCATCATTTTATTTTCAACCCACTTGTGTCTTTAAATCTAAATAAAGAATGTCTCTTATAAATAGCATATTGTTGGACCTTGGTTTTCTTTTTTTTTAAAATCCATTCTGTCAATTTCTGCTCTTTGATTGATTATTTAATCCACTTACATTTAATTACTCATAAGGGTGGGTTTGAATCTGACACATGCCATTTGTTTTCTATGTTTTATGTCTTTCTGTTCCTCTGTTCTTTGATTCTTGTTTCCTTTTGTGTCATATATATATTTCTTTTCTAAGTGACCTTAGTAGAAAAAGAAGTATCTATGTTTCTTAGTTCATGAAACAAATATGTCCCCAAAAAGTGATGCAAAAGTGAATTTCCCAAAGTTGAATCTTATTTTTTACTTAATAAAGAAACTTTCTCTTTAAAGACACTTTTACTATGTAAAATAAGAAATCATTTGTAGTGTAACTGTAACTTCCCCTACCTCCCAAATGCCACCACCATATTATGGATGTTTCACAAATTTTAAAGTTCTTTGAGTTTTCTTAGAGTAGAGCATATTCACTTAAAAATATTGTTTTTCAGGTAACTTTTGAGCTTGATGAATATGTTTACTACCTTGATTGTAGTGATGGCATCACAGGTATATGCATATGTCCAAATTCATCAAATTGTATACCTTAAATATGTGCCTTTTTTTTACATATCAGTTCTACCTCAATAAAGCTGTAAAATACAATAAAATGTTTATCATTCAGTTTAGTCCAACAACCACTTACTAAGGGTCTGCTAGATGGAGGAAAGCAGGGAGTGCTAAGTGTTAGGGCTGGCTGATATTTTAAAGTCTTTTGTCTATTAAACGCCAAATCTCTGCCTGCTCAGGTACATTTTCTATTGGCTGCACTTTTTTTCCTGTGCATTGTGACAAACTTTCCTCTTTCTTTGAATGCCTTATGTATTTTTGTTGCTGTTATTGTTGAAAACTAGACATTTTAGATAATATATTGTAACAATTATGGTATCAGGTGCCTCCACCACATCCTCCCAAGGTTTATTGCTGTGATGTTTTGGTTTTCTTTGTTTGTTTTCCGGGGTGGAGGGGTGTGACTGTTGTTTTTATTTTTATTTGTACTGCTTATTTAGCACTTTCCTGGAATAATTCTGTGGATTCTGTTGCCTGTAGTGTATAACCATTGAGTTCTCTGCTACTCTATTTTTTAAAGTTATTGTGTGTGTGTGTGTGTGTGTGTGTGTGTGTGTGTTTTCCAACTGTGAGGCTTGTGGGATTTTAGTTCCCTGACCAGGGATCGAACTGGAGTCATTGGCAGTGAAAGCACGGAGTCTTAACCACTGGACCAATAGGGAATTCCCCGTGTTTTACTATTTTTTCTTATTTTTTGTTTTTTAGATTTTTTTTTTTTGATGTGCACCATTTTTTAAAGTCTTTATTGAATTTGTTACAATATTGCTTCTGTTTTATATTTTGTTTTTTTGGCTATGAGGCATGTGGGACCTTAGCTACCCAACCAGGGATCGAACCCACAGTCCCTGCATTGGAAGGTGAAGTCTTAACCACTGGACCACCAGGGGAAGCCCCTGTGTTTTATTTTTAAAACTGACTTTGTAGGGTCCACTCTTGAGTCAGTATAATTTGTTAGCCAATGATTAGTCAGAAGATTTCCTTAAATGCCTTGTGGGTATGTCTTCCACTCTTTGTGAGGGTCATCATTTTATAAGACCGCCTTATGTTTTTACCTCTTGCTTGCTCAGGACCTCTAAGGGCTACCAAAGGTTAGGGACTTGTGCCTTCTCCTTCCCAGGTATTTCCTGGGCATATACACAGCTTTGAGCATGTATGAAGCCTTTTATACACACGGGAATATGTTGGAGCTTTTCAAATTTTCCTGTGGTAGTCTAATTCTCTGAGATTCCTTTTAAATTCCTAGAAGGGCTTTGGTTTGCACTAACTGAAAAAAAAAAAAAATTGACTCCAGCCAATTGGCAACCTTTTAATGATAGCAAAGCAGTAACATTAAGGGATGTTTCCCAGACACCAAGGCCATGCAAGAGTGTGTATGTGTGTACACATGTGTGTGTAAGGAGTGAGGTAGTAATCTAAGGATCTGGGTGTGATAAAGGGTGGGCCATCCCCCTGGAGTCATATTGGAGGGGAGAGAGCAGAGCCTCAGAGAGGCCAGGTGCTGGAGAAGAGTCCTCAGAGGCCATGTTGAGCTTAGCTCCCAGGAACAGCAGGTGCTTTAGGTTCAGGCAGCTGCACCTGCTGTGGTGGACTTTCCGGAGGGGCTGCTGTAACCATGGGCACGTCCTCATCTGGATTCAGGTACATCCAAGTACAGCAGAAGGTGACATAGAAGCCCAGGAAGGTGGACAAGGAAGTGATTCCCAGCCCCAGGATGGAGAAAAGCAGCACCAGCACCAAAAGATTCTTCTGGGGCACTTGGGTATAGCTGCTGCTGGCAGCCAGATCCACTGCCAAAGCACATGCCGCAAGGCCAGCACACAGGGAGCTGACTAGGTTCAGCCCTATGCTGACCTTCATCCTGGAATTGTGCAATTTGTCTTGACAATCAGGTTGGCTGTTCCTGCAATGAAGAAAAAGCACTCCTCTGGCCAGGGGTTACCAGTAAGTGGTGGGAAACTCTACAAAGTTCGGGCAGCAGCCGAATATCCCCACAGCTGACATGAAGCAAGCCAGTAACGATCTGCAGGGCCCTTTATGTGGTTAACTGTCTCCGGAGGAAGAGCTTCTCCCTGGTGAGGTGGGCATTCTCCAGGGTCTTGGGCTGTGAGAATGGTTCCCCCAGGCTTTGCTATGGCACCCCTGGGATTTCATCACTGACTGTTACTCCTGGTTTGTCAACACTCCACTGACAAACTGGCTTCTGAAGACAGGTGGGCTGTGGCCTGGGCTGCTTCAGATTTGCTGGGAGGAGTTGGAGCCCTGGTCTTGACCAGATCACAGCCTTAGGCATTGGGGGTGTTGCCAGCAGCTTGCTATGTTTCAGTAATATGCTTGAAGTAGGTTTCTCCTATAACGGCTGAACTGAGTCAAAACAAATAGTCACCATTCTTTGAGACTGGAGAATTCCCAGGGTAAATGCAAGTTTGCAAAAATATTGACTAAGCTCTGTGGATAGGGTTTTTCACAGACCTCTAAACATGGTTACATCTCCCCATCATTTGCAATGCTGCTGGTTTTTGGTTACTGTACCATTCATCTGGGAAGGGAGGAGAGATAGGATAGCCCCAATTTGAAACATCACAGACCTCACTGTGTTCCTGTGGTTCTGTAGTTTTTCTTGGATAGAGTTTTCAGTTAGTTCTGTAGCTCTGACTGGTTGCCAGAATTGTGAAATGGTTAATTTCCCCCAATATTTTCTCTGCTTTGTTGAGGTGAATCACTAAAGTCCACAGCCTACGAATCCGAAATACAATGTCAACACCTCTCTTTTGAACTGTCATTCTAAAGTCTAGCTCTTACCCTAATAATCATCATCCTAGGCTGTTTTCTTTTTCTTTTGGGGCTTCAACTTATTTGGCACCTCTTGAAACACCTTGGTATTCCTGCTCCTACTTCTGGATAAGTAGTTTATCTCTTTACTTATCTTTATTTCCATCCCCCTGCCCCCCATCTTCAGTCCTCTTCTTTAATTCCTTACACATGGGTGCTCTATTTTTCTTTGATTTCACTGGTAAGTCCCTCTTCCTTTTGTTTTCCAGATGTAGTCTTACCTTGACTGACTACATTTTCACCTTTCACTGATTACTACCCTTTAAGGGCTTTGTCCAACAAGTATCTGTTAACATGGCAACTCTGTTTTTAACCTTGCAAGCTTTCATAAATTTTTCTGTTTTTTATATTATCACTTGTCTGTTCACTTCTATCAATTGAGATGCTTTTATGACTAAGTAAATTATTATTTTCTTTTTGCCAGGCTGAAAGTGTCAGCCCCATAGAAAAGTTACATTACATTAGGACTGTTTTCACCAACCTTTTAATTTTACGAGTCTGACATTTCTGGAAGTACTTTTCTCTCCATATTAGTAAATGTATCAACAATGGAAGTTAACTATCAGATCTCCTGGTTCAAACACTGTAATGGTTTTAAAAGCAACAGTAGCATTGATCCACTTTGCAAAATCACAGCATGATTCAGAATTTAAGTACTGCCACTTACTTGCATTCTTTCTTCTCACCTGCCTTCTTTATATGAATAAATCTTCAGAACAGATGGTGGAAGATTATCAATAAAAAAGTGTTGTTAGCCTCAGTGTGAATCCACTATGCTCAGTCAAAATTCATTGCTTAGCCACCTGCTCATTTATCACATTAAGACAACTTTTCTGTTTTAGGCAACTTGCTGGGAGGACAGCTAATTATTATTTTTTTTCTTATGGATTAAAGAACAGAGAAAATATTCACTTTTCTAATAGCACTTTCACAATATAATATGTAGCCATACATTATATAATATGTAGCTATAATTTATATAATTATTCACTTTTATTTTAATGATACTTATTTTAATGACTCATGTTATTTAAATTTCTTATGTTTGAAGATTTATGGTTTTAGAGAGTAAATTTTTGAGAAGTTAAATCAGATCTTAATTTCTAACTAATACATAACAAAAACTGGGCCAAAAGTAGCTAGAAGAGATTCAGTTACTATAAGATATAATATTTTATATGCAGTGTATTAACTATTTAACTGTATGTGTTATAGGCTGAATGTTTGTGTCCCCACCACCCAAATTTTTAAGTTGAAGCCACAACCCTCAATGTGATGATATCTAGAGTTGGGGTCTTTGAGAGATAATTAGGGCTAGATGAAGTCATGTGGTGAGGTCCTCATAATGGGATTAATGGTGTTCTAAGAAAGGAAATAGAGAAAGAGAGATGCCCACACCAAAGAAAGGCCCTGTGAGAACATGGTAAGAAGGGACCATCTGCAAGCTCAGACGAGAGCTCTCACCAGGAACTGAATCAGCCAACACCTTGATCTCGGGCTTCCCAGCCTCCAGACTTGTGAGAAGGCTATTTAGTTATGGCAGCATGAACAAACCAAGAAAGAATGTTTATTTATAGATGTCATTATTCTACTGTCTTAAAAATATAGTGTACATCCCATTATTGTAAAAGTATCATTCTTGATAAATATTAAGCAAGAAGTGACCTTTGAAAATGTCTACTCTAAACTCATTAAATAATGAAGGAAATGATTACCAGAAATGTAGTGGATTTATCTAAATATTTTTTACTGGAAAACATCCTAGCTTTAATAAAGTAATCTCTCACATTTTTATAATATTTTCACTCCACTTATTAAATAAGTTATAGAGACACATTTTTAGACCTATTATTTTTGAAATGTTCAATAGGTAAGAATTAGTAACACATTTGAAAGGAGAACTGTTTTTAGCTGTATACACAAATCAGCAAGTATGGGCTATAAAACACACTTAATGGCATAGAATATCTTGGATTAAATGCCAAGTACAGAATAGTTATGCTATGATAACAGTATCATATAAAATTATATCAAATTATCAAAATTACTGAATGTATAATGAACTTTAATGAAACTAGCAAAAGTTAGAGAATTTTCACCAAGCCAGCATTTCATCAGTGATTACTATAAGAAGCAGTTAAATACAGAAATTAATTACTAAATATAAGAAGGATGTATCTAGTAGAGGAGAGATAGTGTTTGGAACGCTTGTTGGAGTTGTATCTTTCAGTTCCATTGACTGAGAAAATACTTAGTGACCTTTATGGAAACAGAGTCTCATTATCTCCTACATAAAACAGAAATCCAGCAGCTAAAAAAAGGAATCCATTTCTTCTCTACCCAATCTCTAATCCCAACATATGAATGATGTAATTCCTCTTTCTGTAGTGAAAGTGGAATTAAAAAAAGACATGTCAACTCTGTATTGTTTATTGCATTACTTTCAGAGCTCTTTGGGGAGGCTACCCATGGTAAGTTTCTGGTAACTTTGAATTGTTTTGGAGAGTCCTGGTGTTTATCCAATCATGTGAGCTTCACCTTTCTGGTCATATATATACATAAATTTTAGTAAAAAGTAGAGGAATCATGATCACCTGCTTAAGAGTTGCAAGGACAAGCACTTATATTCAATCTCTACTATTTACAAGACATATTTCCTAAATTGTGCAAGCCTCTGTGTCTTTAGCTTTAAAACATGGATAATAATAGCTATTTCTCCTGGAATTTTGTGATGATTAAATAAGCTAATTAAGGCTCCTAGCACTCAATAAGTACCCAGTAAATGAGGGTTTATGTTTTAAATATGAAGGAAAATAACTGTGGGAGTATTGAAAAATATCCAGTTTATTTCTTTTGACTGTAACAGAATTGCACCATACAATTCTAAAGAAAGGAGTAATATCATCAAAAAAGTGATCTGAAATGCATCTATATTTTAAAAGTACTTCATAGTGTAACTGCACAAGGAAACTACAATCACACATATGAGAAAACATAGATGCTTAGCCAAGATTACTATAGCAAAAAAGCTATACTATTCATAACCATGGAGCACAGTTTTGTGAAAGCTAACTATGAGAAGCACATTCATTTCAAAATGTAGTTTTGAAAAATCCTTTCATGATCATGTAAAAATTAGATCTGTAACAATGATTGATACTTGTTGAGAAATGTTCTTGAAAATTTGGGACACATGTCAGATTAAAAGATAAGATGTCAGATTAAAAGAAAAGGAAAGAGAAGGGCTCTTCAGTGAATCAAAGAAAGGTATGACTAGGTATAGGAAGCATTAAAAGGGAAAAAGTCTCAGATAACTGAAGCAGAATGGTCATAATTTGGTGAAGACTGAATGTATAGGAGGAGACAAGAATATTTCAAATGTTTCAAAAAAGAAGGTTAGGAAAACTAAGTATTTTTAGTCAATTACATTGGTGCTTATCCAAATGAATAAATGTGTGTCAGTGAGGAAGAACAGGAAAAGTATATTAAGTAGGTAGCTAGCAATGTCTACCACCTGATCTTCCAATAATGTAATCTTCCTTCTGAGATGATCTGAGTATGTTTCAATATGCACTGTGTGTATGTATCTCAGGAATATCAGCAGGGTAAAAAAAAAAAAAAAAAAAAAAAGGTGGGGGAACTATTTCTTCCCTAGCCAAATAATCTACTCGTGGCTTATCTTAATTAATAGAAATTTTGTGAAAATTTAAACAGCTTCAATAGAAAATAAAGACACAAAAATACTAATAATCATAATTAATGGAAAATAAATATATTTATAAAATTATGGAGGAGGGAAGAGACTTAACATATGTTGAATCTCTATTAGGCCAGACAATATGTTAGCTGCTTTCCTATATATTATCACCTCACAGTAACTTTAAGAACTTTACATCATTATCTCCATTATATAGATCAGGGGTTCAGAATCAGAAAATAAGTAAGTTTTCTAAGAAAAATAATCGTATTAAGTGGTAGAACTAGGAATACAATCTAGATCTGACTATGTAAATGCTACTCTTTCATGATGCCTCCATAAGAATCTGGGAACCAAATAAAGAACTCCAAATCCCAGTAAAGATATTTCTGTGCTCTGAGAATATAGATAAGAATAAGTGATATACATTTAGTTTGTTTTTCCTGACTTTGTATTCACAAAATAGTGAAGTTCTGACCTAGATATGTTAGCTCTTAAAACTACTCAGAGATTCTTATTATTACATATGTAATTTTTCAGAATAACAGCTCATTTTATTTAAGCAAGGGTGATTTAATAAAACTTGTTTTAACAGACCCTTTAAGCTGAATTTAGTGTTCATGTAAAGTGTAAGACTTTACAAGCATAGAGACACAATTCTTCTATCCTTTGAAGATAATGAAACTTGGAAATGATATTACACTAATCAAAACAGAACTACATTAAAGTTGTAGTCATCATCCATGGTGATTATAAAGTGTGATAAATGACCGTCAAGCAAATTATGTATCTTGAAATTGGCACACAATAACAATGAGATCAATTATCTCATTATAGAGTTCAAAATGATACCAAATACTGTGATAAGGGCCTAATCTAAAGGTTATCATTTAAAACAGATTAAATTACTGCTTCTTTTAATATCAATAGATGAACATCATGATGAAATTACATCATTTTCAAAACTACAAAACCATTTGAACATTCTAGAAAACTTCTTGCAGAAATGCTCAGAGTTGATTTCTAATTGGCTGAATTTCAGTGAGAGTACTAATTGGCTGCTCCAGATATACTTTAATGATAATATAATTTAAAAAAAACCCTGCTATATAGCAAACAATTTGCTTTCATATATTCCACCAGCTAATTACCCATAATCATTTGACTCTTTTGCTTACATATATTTTTGCTTATGCTTGGATGTCAGCAAGGAAAAATACAAAGAAAACATGTTTCTTGTTCATTTTACCATGTAAACATAGACATCTGCAGCATAGTGCTGACAAAACACACTGAACATACTAAAGTGAAGAGGAGGATAAAGGGCCTAGAGAAGGTAGAATTAAATGAGAAGAGAGTATTGGAATAACAATTCTCCTCCTCTTCCTTTTCCTCCTCTTCTTTCTCCTCATTTTCTTCTTTTTTTTTCTTTCTCTCCCCTCCTTTTTCTTCTCCTCCCCCTTCTTCCCCTTCTCCTTCCTTCTTCATGTTTATAATTAATATTATTAATATTAATTATAATTAATAATTATAAACAGGTGTTAAAGAGGTGTGAGTTGGTGACATTAACATAGTTCTTAAAAGAATGATGATTTTCTAATGTAATATTACAGAGATACATTTTCATTAGTTTGCAGTGAGTATACAAGTTCAAAGGACAGAAACATATAATGATGTAATCTGTTCATCATCATTCTTCAAAGTAAACTATTAAATTCTGCAAAGTAATTTTTGGACACTGAATCATGTAAGTGTAAACACTATTTTAATGCATTGGTCCTCCCTAGTCATGTATAACCTACTTATAATGGGAAGGAATTAATTGAACAGTATAAGTTGGATAAGCAATAACTCTAAGGATTGCATTTTCTCAGCTTAACTATAAGATGTTGATCTTTTTGGAGAATGTGTCAGAAGGCCATTTGAGTAATGGGAGGCAGTTTTGTAAATAGAACTTAATCTAGATGACACTATTTTTCCTGGATAAAGTCACACATGTTTCTTTTAACATTTCTTAAAACATTCCATAAAAACCTCACTTAGCCATCTCTATCTCTTCTGCTTAATGTTCAATAAAACACTAGCAATATCTTTAAAAATTACAATGTAATCCCTAATCGAGTGCATGGAATAGAATGAAAAATAAATGTCAACAAGTTCAATCACCTACCTAAGTGTTCTGCTTACAGTATCCTGAGTTTTTACATAGCTTCTGCTTTAAATGTTTCCAATGAAAGAAAGCCGATAAACTTTGCTGTCTCAAATGATAGCTTTTTAAATATTTAAAGACAGTTATGTCTTTCCAAAGCTTCTCTTTCCAAACTATACACAAATTCTTCAAAAATTTAAAATTATTATTGGAAGAGATGCCTTTGGCATATTCTAAATTCAGTGCAACCAAGTTTAGCACAGGTTCTAGAAGATTTTTAAAAGGGCTTATCATTTTGTTCACCTGAACATATGAATCAAGGTGTACTGTGAAATAACTTTTATTTTTATGAATTGTTTTATTTAGTTTCAGGAATTACCAAAGTGTTTTTGTAGCAAAGTTTTGTAAATATTAAGCTTATTTTGTTATCAAATTTGATAATATATATCGACTAACCTTTCAGGGATTTTGAGAACATTGATAGCTCATCAGGTTTAAAGTATTTCCTACAGGACTAGATCAATTAAATAACATTTTTAACCTTAAGTCTTTTATAGTACCCATGAGGTAGACTAATATGTCACTCAAATCCTCTTCATCTATCTTGAAAATATAAGACAACTCTCAGCTACACTATAGTCTGTTAAGTTCAAAATCCTGCTGAATCAGATTTTACCTCTCTCCCAGCATTTCTGTTTCTATAGGTTTACCCCTAAACAATTCAGCATAACAGATGAATTGGAACTGGATGAGAGAACACGAATCTTGAGTAGTAGAGCCAGAGAGCAGATTAGGTGTAGAAAAGTTGTATGTGCTGTACAGATTTAAGAGAGAGAACTGAAACAGAACAAGCTCACCTCTCTTTTTTATAACAGAAGATTTTGCCAGATCTGCTCCTCTCAGACAGTAATAATAGAAAGTGAGAAGGAATTGTGATCACATTAAAAGTAAATAGAAAAATATGAAGATTCTGGTACCCTATTTTCTCTGCTTTCTGTATCTATCTTAGATCACCATGAGCCCCCACTGTCTCTCCACAGCCTGCTACTACAGTAGATCATTCAGGCTGACCACTGCCATTTCCTAAATTCTAATTCTCTACTAGACCACAATCCAAAGTCATCCTCAACTCTGTTTTTTTTCTTTACCTTGAATACACATCTCTACTCCATTCTCTGCTTATTTAAATCTTCCAGACCTGGTAACTGGCTCTTTCTTTACTGAATCTCACACTTGAAATTAATGGATCCCTCCCTTGGCAGACTTCAAAGCAAGGGCATACATGCAAGTATGAGACCATTCTCCATGACATCCCAAAAGCTGTCTGCTATACCAAGATACCTCTTGGATGATGGAAAGAATGAGATGAGGAGGAGATAACTCTGAAAGAATCATAATTTAACCAATAATCATTGGTTTTAAACAGAGATTTTTAAACCTGAAAGAAATAAAGTAATTTATTAATAATTGGCAAGTTTTAATTCCCCTAAACCTCTCCACTTAGTAGGATAGAGGTGTAATAACAAGGTTATGTTAGTTATAGAAAATAAAGAAAATAGCTCATCTGTTATATCTGAGTTCACAGTGAAATTCTGAGAGTCTATTATATGCCTTCCTGGTAGACTAAAAAAAAGTACAAAAAGACATTTATATTTATTTTTCATATTCACATTCATTATTATTTGTTATGATTTTTCTAGATTTTCAAAGTAACTATAAAATATATATTTTACAAGTTTAAAAAAAACAAAAAGGAATTCATGTAAGAGGTATTAGAAATAATTTTAAGTTACTGGGATTATTAAAAAAAAAACAAGACGAGAAGCAATCTTAAGAAATGTTAATGCTTTCCACTTTGATATCCATCTATCTATCTATCCAACCATCTATTATGTATCTATCTAATCTCCAGCATCCTGTGTTTAGAGTAAAAGATTGCTGGAAATGTGATCATTACCAAATGTCTTATGAAAAGTGACATTTTATTTAGTAATTTTACCTTATTGTGGCATTAACTACAGGCAATACAGATTTTCAAACCTAAATTGTTTGTACTGCCCTTTGGAGAGTGACAACAACCATGTATCTAGGGCATATTATGAACCTGACACTGTCCTAAGCCTTAGGGATGCAAAGATTAATAAGCTACAGTCTCTTTCTCAATTAGCTCAATCTTGTGGGGAAGACAGGCATATAAATAAATAACTAGAATTTACTAGGGTATTTTCTTATAGTTCCATATACCACATATATGTATATGTGTATATATATACATATTCAGTATATCTACATAGATAATTAGGGATAATATATGCATATTCATGCCATATTCAATAATTATGTATGGTATAAAAACAATCTAAAAATATTTATGGAAAGGTAGCTGAAATCAAGATCCTAACTAGACTACTAGAATGCAAAGTAAATAAGAAAAATTTTCAAAATTGAAGCCATAGACCTGGTACTACCTATATAATTATTATGGACAAAAAAAAGAGTTTAAACATTTTATTTATAGATTATGGAAAATAAAACTTTGTTAAGATAAAACTCTATAACTGTTAAAATATGCCCTGCTCTGTGTATGTGTGTGTGAGTGTGTGTGTGTGTGTGTGTGTGTGTGTGTGTGTGTGTGTGTGAATTATGTTATGTTCATCATTTGTTGGTAATATTGCTCTAGAATTTGGCAGGGGGACTCAAATCCCGATAAGTTCAATAAACAGCTATGTCTGTAGTATATGAGTAATTTGGTGGTAAGTGTTAGACTGACAAAGACTAGGAAATCATTTGATAAGAGAACTCTGATTCACTTTAAATCTTGGAGTACACATAGAGCGAATTGCTAGCATGTAGACACACATTATATCAGTTATATCAGTAACGTTATTATGCTAAACTTTATTTTGAACTTCAGATGCATATGTGTGAGAGAGAAATGCATGTGCAAATACACACACACGAATATGAAATATATGCCTAAAGCAGCTTTGGAAAGTTAATCTACTCCCCTGTATTGCTATGAGACATTCTTCTCTTAAATCACTCTAGATAAGCATGTCTGTTATCCTTTTAAAGATTCCTTAGTAATCAATTCCAAAACTTAATATCTTTCCCTTCCCCCCAATCACACACACACAGTTGAACCTAAATCATTTGTTTTTTCTTCTTAAGGCAGTAAGACAATCCTAAAAAAAAGAGAAAAAAGCTACAATTTTCTATACAATAACATTTTATGTCCTATGGTAAAGCCATGAATGTGATACTTGCACTACTTAGCACAATGCTAGTTGCAAACAGCAAAAATTTGTGCAATGCTATGTGTACAATGCTATGGACAAAATAAAATTTTAATCATTGAACATTATTATTCATAAATTCCTTGAGACATTGAATTCAGGCTTGATGACAGTAACGTCAGCAAAATGATGGAATAGTTTTCTAACATTTTGCCCCCCAAAGGACAGCAATTTTAACAATCATGCACAGATAAGAGTGCCTTTGTAGAAGTCAAAGAGTTCAGTAGAGAAGTTTTAGCACACTGTCGGAACAACAACAACAAAAAATCTGAGATTACACACATTGAAGAGAAGCTGTTTCACTTTACCTGTGCCACCTCTCCTTCAAGGCAACACACCTCAGTGCCAATAAAAACCTTACTGGCCTCTGATTCCTCCCATGGGGAAAACTGAGAGTTCGAGAGTGCCCAGATTCCCTGGGTGAGTGGGACACTGCCAAAGAGGCCCACTTCTTTCTTGCCTCATCCAGAATAATGAGGTGTGCTGCACAACTAGGAGTGGAGAGGGGCTGGGAGAAGAGCAGTCTGGGCTCTCAGAGGACATCAAAAGGACATGGATCCTACTGACCACTTGGCAGATTCCATCAGGAAGCCTGCCCAGGTTACCACTAGGGATACATCATTTTTGCACTCCCACAACTGGTCGATGGGCACCCTCAACACTCTAACTCAACCACACACACTCACATCCCATAGCCAGCTCCCAGTGTGTTCCCCAAGTGCAGCATGTGCAAACATTTGCAGATGGGTAGTGAGGTGTGGCTCTGTGAAATTGGGAGAAAGCTTTTGGTTTGTTGTAGTCCCATTTGCTTAGTTTTGTTTTTGCTGCCTGGAACTGAAGAATACAGTGAAGAAAAGAAAACTGAAAAATGTAATAGAGACCATTAAAAGCAGACTTGATCAGGCAGAAGAAAGAATCTGTAAAGTCGAAGACGGGTCATTTGAAGTTATCCAGTCAGAGAAATAATAAAAAAAGAAAAAGTGAAGAGTTTTATGTGATTATGAGAAATGATTAAATGAAAAAATATACACATTACTGAAGTTGAAGAATAAGACAGTGAGAAAGGGGCAGAAAGGCTATTTAAATAAATAATGACTGAGAAAGTTCTAAACCTAGGGAGGGATTTGGACATCATGAAGCTCATATGTCCTCCAAAAGATCACCCCCCCCAAAAAAAATCTCTAAGGCACATTATAATAAAATAATAAAATCAAAGACAAGGTTTTAAAAACAGCATGAGCAAAAAATATCTTCACATACAAGGAAACCTACAAGGCTATCAGCAAATTTCTTACAAGAAATCTTGTAGGCCAGGAGAGAAAGAGGAATGATATATTCAAATTGCTGAAAGGAAAATTATCTTTCAACCAAGAATGCTTTACCCATCAAACCTGCCATTCAGAAATGAAGAGAAATAAAGACTTTCCTATACTAAAAAAAAAAAAAAAAATGGTGAGGGAATTCATTACCACTACACTTACCTTATAAGATATGCTGAAAGGAGTTGACTAAGTTGAAATGAAAGGACTCTAATTAGTAACATGAAAACATATGAAAATTAAAAACACATTGTAAAAGTAAGTATACAGTTAAATTCAGAATATTCTAATACTTTAACATGGTCATGTGTTAATCACTTAACTCTAATATATAAAGAACAAGAGTATTAAAAATAACTATAGTTAGAATAATATTTAATAGATACTCTGTAAAAATATAAATTTTAACATAAAAAACATAAAATGTGGGGGGGGGTATAAAGGCAGAGGTTTTGTATGCAATTGAAGTTAGTTGTTATCAGCTTAAAATAACTATAAGATACTTTATGTAAATCCTATGGTAACCATAAAACAAATACCTACAAGCGATGCACAAAAGATAAAGAGAAGGAAATTAAAGCATACCACTATGGAAAATCATCAATTCACAAAGGAAGACAACAAGAGAGGAAGAAAGGAATAGTGGAACTACAAAATTAGTCAGAAAACAATCAATAATATGGCCTTAGTAAATCTTTACCGGTGAATAATTACTTTAAATGTAAATGAAATAAATTTGCCAATCAAAAGGCACAGAGTGGTTGGATGGATAAATAAACAATGTCCAACTACATGTTGCCTATAAGACAATCACTTCAGCTTTAAGGACACACATAGACTGAAAGTGATGCAATGGAAAAAGATATCCTATGCAAGTGAAATCTAAAAGAAAGCAAGGGTAGCTATACTTATATCTGGCAAAAAGACTTTAAGCCAAAGTCTGTAACAAGAGATGAAGAAGGTAATTATATAACAAGAAAAGGGTCAATTCATGAACAGTACATAACAATTGTAAATAGATATGAACCAAAATTTTGAGCATCTAGATACATTAAGCAAATACTAACAGATCTGAAGGGAGAAAAAGACAACAACACAATAACAGTAGGGAACTTCAATATTGTACTATCTGCACTAAGGGATAGATCATTCAGACAGAAAATCAATAAGTAAACACTGTTCTTAAACTATATGTTAGACCAAACTGACCTAATAGACATATAAAAACATTCCACCCAACAGCAGCAGAATACACATTCTTCTTAAGCATACATGGAACATTCTCAGATAAAGTCTATGTTAGGTCACAAAACATGTCTTCACAAATTTAAGAATATCAAAATCATACCATGTATCTTTTCTGACACACACTGGTATGAATCTAGAAATAAATAACAGGAGGAAAACTGGAAAATTCAAATATATGGAAATGCACATTCAAACACACTCCTGAAAAACAAATGAGTCAAAAAGAAATCAAAAAAATATCTTGAAACAAACAAAAATGGAAACCCAACATAGCAAAATTTGTCAGATAAAGCAAAACCAGTTCTAAGAGGGAAGTTTATAGTGATATATTCTTTCCTTCTTTCTTACATTAAGAAAGAAGGAAAGAAAGAAAGATCTCAAATAAATGATCTAACTTTACATTTCAAGGAACTAGAAAACCAAGAACAGACAAAGCCCCTCCCAAGACAAAAGAAATAAAAGCAAAAAAACAAAAACAAATGGGACCTAATAAACCTTAAAAGCTTTTGACCAGTAAAGGAAACCATCAAGAAAACAAAAAGACAACCTAATGAATAGGAGAAAATATTTGCAAGTGATGTGACTGACAAGTGGTTAATATCCAAAATACACAAATAGCTAATACAACTCAATATTTTAAAAAAGTCAAAAAATAGGCAGAAGACCTAAATAGACGTATCTCCAAAGACATACAGATGGCCAACAGGCACTTAGAAAGATGTTCAACATTGCTATTTATTAGAGAAATACAATTCAAAACCACAATGAAGTATCACATCACACCAGTCAGAATGGCTATCATCAAGAAGTCTATAAATAATAGATGCTGGAGAGGATGTGGAGAAAAGGCAACCCTCCTACACTGTTGGTGAAAATGTAAATTAATGCAGCCACTGTGGAGAACAGTATGGAGGTTCTTTAAAACACTAAAAATGGAGCTATCATATGATCCAGCAATTACACTCCTGCATATATATCGAAAAAAAAACACAAAAACACTACTTTGAAAATATACATACACTCCAATGTTCACAGCAGCACTATTTACAATAGCTAAGACATGGAAGCAACCTAAGTGTGCATCAACAGATGAATGGATAAAGAAGATGTGGTATGGTATATATATGCAATGGAATATTATTTGGCCATGAAAAGAATGAAATAATGCCATTTGCAGCAACATGGATGGACCTAGAAATTGTCATATTAATATTGGGTTGGCCAAAGCATTCGTTTGAGATTTTCCATAACATCTTATGGGAAAACCTGAATGAACTTTTTGGTCAACCCAATAATATGATAATTTATAGTAGTAAGTCAGACAGGGAAAGACAAATATATGATATCACTTATGTATGTAATCTAAAAATAATAGAAATGAATCTGTAAACAAAACAGGAGCTGACTCACAGACACAGAAAACAAACTTATGGTTACTGAAGGGGAAGGGGGGAGGGGTAGGATAAATTAGGAGTATGGGATTAACAAATACAAACTACTATATGTAAAATAGATAAGCAGTGGGATTTAATGTATAGCACAGGGAACTATATTCAATATCTTGGAATGACCTATAATGGAAAATAACCTGAAATATATATGTGTGTGTGTGTATATATATACATATATATATATATATATATATATATATATATATATATATGAATGACTGAGTCACTTTTCTGTACACCTGAAGCTAACATAATATTGTAAATGAACTACACTTCAATTAAAAAAAAAAAAAAAAGCAGACTAAGTCCAAAGTTAGCAAAGGGAGGAAAAAACAAAGATCCAAGAAATAATAAATAGAGACCAGAAAAACAACAGAAAAGATCAGAGAAAGTAAGAACTGGTTTCTTGAAAAGATAAACAAAATTGACAAACTTTTATATAGACTAAGGCAAAAGATAGTAAACTTAAATAAATAAAATCAGAAATGAATCAGGAGAAATTAGAACTGATACCACAAAAATCCAAATAATCATAAGAGATTACTATGAACAACTATATGCCAACAAATTGGATGACCTATAAGAAGTGAACAAATTCCTAGAAACATATAATGTACCAAGACTGAATCATAAAAAAACAGACAATCTGAACAGACCAATACTGAGTAAAAAGATTCAATTAGAAATCTCAAAAAAAATAACCTTTATGAACATAGAAAAGGTACAGGTCTTGCTGGCTTTACTGGTGAATTCCAACAAACATGTATAGATGAATTAATACAATCCTTCTTAAACTCTTCTAAAAGTTAGAAGAGGAGGGAACATTCCTAAACTCACTTACCAGGCCACAATTACCCTGATATTAAAGCCAGAGAAGGACACTGTAAGAAAAGACAATTCTAGGCGAGTTTTCTTGATTAATGCATATGTAAAATCCTCAAGAAAATACTAGCAAACAGAATTGAAAAGCACATCAAAAGGATCATGCACCATGGTCAAGCTGGATTTAATCTTGGGTTGAAAATGCAGTTCATTATACACAAATCAATGTGATACAACACATTAACAGAATGAAAGATAAAAATCACATAATAATCTCAATTCATGCAGAAAAAGAATTTGAAAAGCTCAACATCCTTTCATGATAAAAAAAACTCTCAATTAATCAGGTATAGAAGGAACGTACCTCAACATAATCAAGGCCTATATGAAAAGCCCATAGCTAACATCATACTAAACAGTGAAAAGCTGAAAGATTTTCCTCTAAGGTCAGAAACAAGGGAAGGATGCCCACTCTCACCACTTCTATTCAACATAATACTAGGAAAAAAACCTAGCCAGGGCAATTAAGCAAGAAAAATAAATAAAATGTACCCAAATAAGAAAAGAAGAAGTAAAATTGCTCCTACAGATGATATTATCATATGTATATATGGAGAAAACCCTAACAATTCCACCAAAAAAAAAAAAAAATAGTACTAATAAAAAACTCAGTAAAATTGTAGGATAAAAAAATGTACAAAAATCAGTTGCATTTCTATATGCCAACACTGAAATAATGGGAAGAGAAATTAAGAAAACAATCCCATTTACAACAATGTCAAAAACAATAAAATAGGAATAAATTTAGTCAAGGAGATGAAAGACTTTTACACTAAAAATGATTAAGAATTTGAAAGAAATTGAGGAAGACACTAATAAATGGAAATACAGTTGACCTTTGAGTAACACAGGTTTGAACTGCATGGCTCCACCTAAAAAATCCACCTGTGAATTTTATTTTTAGTAAATATACAGTAAGCCCTCCATGTTTGTGGATTTTGCGTATGCAGATTCAACTAACCACTGATTAAAATTTCCATCTGGCTGGTTGAATCCTTAGATGTGAAACCCATGGATATATAGGACCAACTGAATTCACTGTACTACACCATTTTATATAAGGGAGCTGAGCATCCACAAATTTTGGTGTAAGTGGGGCTCTTGGAACCAATTCCCTGCAGATACCAAGGTATGACTTGGTATATCCCATAATTCATAGACTGGAAGAATTAATACAGTTAAGCTGTCCATAGTACTGAAAGCAATGTACAGATTCAATGTAAAACCTATCAAAATTGAAAAGGCATTTTTACAGAAATAGAAAAAACATCCTAAAATTCATATGGAACCACAAAATCTCCCTAAGATCCAAAGCAACCTTGAGAAAGAATAACAAATATGAAAGCATCGTGCTTCCTGATTTCAAACTATAATACAAAGCTATGGTAATCAAAACAGTATGGCACTGGCATAAAAATAGACACATAGAACAATGAAACAGATTAGAGAGCCCAGATATAAACTCACACAATACTTTCAACCAAGAACACACAGTGGGGAAAATACAGTCTCTTTAATAAATGGTGTTGATAAAACTGGATATCCACATGCTAAAGAACAGTATTGGACCACTCACAAAAAAAGTTAGCTGACAACTTTAAAACTTCTAGGAGAATAGAAAAAAAGTTCCTTGCCTTTGATCTTGGCAATGATTTTTTTGGATATGATATCAAAAGTACAGACAACAAAAGCAAAAATAAACAAGTGGGACTACATCAAATTATAAAACTTTGGCACAGCAAAAGAAACCATCAACAAAACTGAAAAGGCAACTACAGAATGGGAGAAAATATTTGCAAACCTCGTATCTAATAAGGGGCTAATAATCAAAACATTAAAGAACCTATAAAACCTGTATAAAATAAAATAATCCACTCAAAAATGGGTAAAAATCCTGAATAGACATTTTTCCCAAGAAAACATACAAAGGGCCAAAAAGTACATGAAAAGGTGCTCTACACCACTAATCATCAGGGAAATGCAAATCAAAACCATAGTGAGATATCACCTCACAAATATTAGGGTGGTTTCTATCAAAAATACAACAGATAAGAAGTGTCCATGAGGATGTGAGTATAAGGGACCTATTGGTGGAAATGTAAATTGGTACAGCCCCTATGGAAAACAGTATTGGGGTTCATAAAAAAGTGAAAATAGAACTACCCTATGACCCAGCTTCGAGTTATACATCTGAAGAAAACAAAATCAGAATCTTGAAGAGGTATTTGTACTTCCATCTTCATTGTTCTTCATTTCAGTATTATTCACAATAACCAAGATATGGAAATACCCTAAATGTTCATCAATGGATAAATGAATAAAGAAGACAAAGATGTGTGTATGTGTGTGTGTGTGTGTGTGTGTGTGTGTGTGTGTGTGTGTAATGGAATATTATTCAGCCACGAGAAAGAAGGAAATCCCGCCATTTGCAACAACATGGGTGAATCTAGAGGGCATCATACTAAGTGAAATTAGTAAGACAGAGAAAGACCAATACTGTATGATCTCACTTGTAAGTGGAATTTAAAGAAAATCAAACTCATAGAAACAGAGAGTTAAATAGTGGTTACCAGGGGCTGGGAGTTAGGGAAGATGAGGTGATGCTAGTCAAAGGGCACAAGCCTTCAGTTATAAGATAAGTAAGCTCTGAGGATCTAATGTATATCATGGTGACTACAATTAATAATACTGCACTGTGTACTTGAAATTTGCTGAGACAGTAGACCTTAAGCACTCTTTCCACAGACAGACACACCCACACAAAGGTAACTTTGTGAAATGATAGCTGTGTTAATTAACCTGATTGTGGTAATCACTTCATAAAGTATGCCTATGTCAAATGATCACATTGTACACTTTAAATATCTGCAGTTTATTTGTTAATTATACCTCATTAAAGCTGAAAAAACTAAAAAAAAATAAATAAAAGGGACTAAATGGTTTTCTTTTTTCTCTCTCTCCCTAAAATGATTCACACCATTTTCCTACCACTCCTGAAAAGGAATAAATAAATAAATGGGGGAACAAAAGCAGCTGTATACAAGGGTGGAAGAGATAAGGAGAGAACAGGAGAGTACCATAGCCTTTTAGTACACTTCAAGGCATAAGTTAGCTAATATTTTCCATAAGCGTTTATTGTTTTCCCTTTAAAGGTAATAAATTGATATGACAATTGTTGAAACTATGATGCATTTTAAAGCAAGGAGTGAGAGAGTTGAATCATTCTTTCCAATGGCAGTAGTCAGTTCATGAGAACTTAGAGGAGGTAGTTATGGCAGACACTGTAGGATGCCTAACCAAATGACTATTTCCAACATGTTTTCTTGCCTTCGTTAGCCATATGATAGATTCCTGGCCAACAAGACATAGATATGTCTGTGGTAAAAATCAGAAAGACTTTATTTTAATTTTTTTTAACTAAAATGGAAAAATTACACCTTCCCCCTATTTGACTGAAGATGTGATGCCCAAGACTGCAGCTGCCTTGCAGCCATTTGTGAATGCTCCTACAAATTCCAGAATTGTCTTCCCAAAGCCCTGGCCTTACTAAGAACTTAAAGAGTACCCAACCATCTTTATGGTGTTACTTCATATAAGGAAAAGTGACACCTTCCTATTTAAGTTACTATTAGTTAGATTTCACTTTAGTTGTAGCTGAAATCATTCCTAACTGAACAAATAGAGTGGTAACTTTTCTATGTTTGCTTCCCACACAATCACTCCAGATTTGTTCCAGGATCCAGTCCCTGACCTTAAGGGATAAAGGTGTCACTTTTGTTTTCTAATCTATTCTTTCACTTGATTTTATAATATGACTAAAATTATAAAAAGAAGTTGTCATTTACCCAAAATAAGTGATAGGGAATTTCTATCAAAATAATTCACTGAAACTTATGTTCCAAAATTAATTCTAACTGAAAATAAAATGGAATATCAGAATTTTGTAAAATTTGCAAAACCTGTGAATATGTTTTCTGATTGAATTTATACCTTTTACTGCAATAGAAAAAAAATTTCCATGTGATAAAACATGTTCCACTTATTTTAGTAGCCCATTTAAAAATATATTTCCTTAGGAAAATTTCACGGTGAAGGCAAGATATAAGCTATATAATTTTAAACACATACACTCTAATACCTAAAATAATATTCTACATAGAATAATTTATTTTAATAAATATTTATTTCACATTATGTGTCCAAGAGTTAGCTAAAATCTGAGAAAAATATCTGTCCTTTAAGTGTCCGAGAGTTAGCTAAAATCTAAGAAAAATCTCTGTCCTTAATGAAGGCACAATAAAATAGAGAAGCAAGCAAACAAAAAATTACAAGGCCTTGCAAAAGACCAAAACCCGTAAAATGATTATGTTAGATCTAGAGATGAGACAAGGAAGAAGTACTGGGGAATGCACTCTCAAAGGTAATGTCTGAGCTGCCTTGATAAGGATTAATAAGAGTTCACCAAAAGAATCTTCAGAAGGAACAATATTTATAAAACAATTAATGAAAGCATTAAAAGTCATTTATATATATAAATAATATATGTATAAATACATAAATATATATATATATATTTGTTGTCATTGTTATTGTTCATTCCTTTTTTTCCCCTTATTTCCAAAGCATAAGGTACCAGAAAGAGAGGGTGGGTGAAAGAAAAATCAGCTGAAAGATGGAACTATATGACATGACAGAATGTAGGATTTAGACTGACTTTGGATTTAATTATATGCAAAATTATGAAGAGCATGGATATTCTGTAGGATTTGTTGGTGTCTGCAGGCACTTAGAACATTGATGCACCAAATGGATATTAGCAACAATGCTAATGATCACATAACTATAAAATTAAAACAGTGCAACATATGGTGGTATAACCAGCTAACACTCAGTTGCAAACATAGTTATTTTAATGAATCTGTAATGTTTACTAACTTGAAAAAAATAAAAATAATTCTATGACATTGGATAGTAGATACACACTTTAAATGAACAAAGATATCCTCATCATAATTTTGCATAGATTTTTAACTTGAGCCTTGCATGCACTATTTTTATTTAAAACCTTGACATCTAAAATTTAAGATCTTTGACCATTAATGCAGATGATTTTCACAGAGAATATTGACAACTTAGAATTTTATAGAAAAGCTATTATCTTTATCATATGGAAATGTAAAGTTGACATTAACATTATTTATACACTAGCAAAATTCAGTAGAATTTTACTGTATATTTAAGAACTCAATTTGAACTATGGCTCACTTGGCAACATTTTTTTTAACCTTATTAAAAAGGAAAGTCTAAATGTAATGATCCCGAACTAAGGGATCATTATTTTTGTATAATTGTATTCATTATTTGTTTTTCATATCAATGAAGAAAACTTAAGGCAGAATAGATCACTATGCCTTTTAGCCACGTTATGAATATGTGAAAATCCACTGCAAACACAAACACTAAGCAAGTTAGAAAGAAAGCCCAGGAGAAGCATGTGGAAAGCATTTATTTACTTTTTGAAAAATACATTTTTTAAGGTTGCACTGTATTTTCCCTACATTGTTTATTTAATTTGTGTTTCCAAATGTTTCTCATTTAACTTTCCCTGTGATGCCCAACCACATTCCAAGAGTCATTTACTACAGGAGTCTCAGAGGGACATATATAAATACACTAAAAACTAAACATAACAACTTAAGCTTTGTCTCCAGGGCCACCACCCCAGTCAAGATAATAATTAACTTTACCTTACCTTATGTAATAATAATAGCAACCTAGTTGACCTCCTTTCTTTCTACAATTGTCAGCTGGCAATCTGTTCTCCACCAAGCAGTTGGAATGATTTATGTGTGTGTACAGAAACACAGTACACACACACAATATGTTGTATGGTTATGTAACAGAACATGTTACTTGCCTAAATGCCTGGCATTACATATGATTTAGAATTCATTTTCTAATGGTTTTCAAGGCTCCACATGATCTGAAATCTTTTCTGTCTGAGAATTCTTTTAATTCTTCTTGTTGGGATTTGTGCTTTTGAAAACTGAAAATCCCTTTGACTCTTTCTAGATAATTTCTAGTCACCATCATTTTAAATAATGACTGATTATTCTCTCTCTCCATCAATCTCTCTTTTCTTTTTGAATCCTAATTAGACCTTTTTATTTATTTATTTATTTTTTTTTTTAGACCTTTTTATTAATTATATTTACTATGTCTCCTAACCTATGTTTGAGATTTTCTCTTTATCTGTGCTTATTCTGATTAATATCTTCAAATTCATCTTCAATTTTATTAATTGTATTCCTGGGTTGTTACTCTAATGTTAGTTCCATAAACTGATTTTTAAATTTTAGTGATTAACTAGAAATTCTATGTGTTTCTTTTCTCCAATCTGCTGTCTCTTTTCTTTGTTCATTTTCTTGACTACCTATTTTTTAAACATATTATATTTGATATATTAATTATTAACTAATAATTATTACTTGGAGATGGAATTGGTTCATATGTTATTACTATTTCAAAATAGTCACCAGATTCATGGTGCTTTTTTATTACTTTTTTAAAAAATAAATTTATTATTTATTTATTTATTTTTGGCTGCATTGGGTCTTCGTTGCTGCGCACGGCCTTTCTCTAGTTGTGGCGAGCTGGGGGCTACTTTTTGTTGCGGTGCACGGGCTTCTCATTGCGGTGGCTTCTCTTATTGTGGAACACGGGCTCTAGGTGCACAGGCTTCAGTAGTTGTGGCTCACGGGCTCTAGAGTGCAGGCTCAGTAGTTGTGGCACGGGGGCTTAGTTGCTCCACAGCATGTGGGATCTTCCTGGACCAGGGATCGAACCCGTGTCCCCTGCATTGGCAGGCGGATTCCAAACCACTGTGCCACGAGTGAAGTCCCAGCTTTTTTTATTATTCTTAATTTTAGATTGTGGACCCATAGCTAACTCATTAATGGTTCATATCTGCAAAAAAAATCTGTGGGGACTGGGTTGAGGGTATATTCCTCCAGAGAGGATCGCTAATCCCAAATCACTTTAATCTAGCAGATTGGAATTTCTTAGACTAGAAAGAATGTACAAAAATCAGAGAAACTGAAACATATAAAAGATTGAATCTATGTTTACAACATTTCAAGGTACACTTCATTTTGTTTGTTCATTTGTTTTTTTTCTACCTAGATCTCAGGTTAAGAAAGACACATTTCCATATTGTCTTCCTTGTTGGCAACTGAATTTTTCTAGTCAAACTTTTCATTGAATGCATATCATTTTAATAACTTTCTTACCTTTATGTGGGGTTCAGTTTCAACTCTCTACCTTAGGAAGAACTGCAACCATCTCCTATGATCTCTTGATTTAATGCTTTTGATATTATTAAACATCATTTTAATTCAGACAATAAGTTCTACATTATCTCTCATTAATTTTTTCAGTGGCTAATGGTTTGTTTCATGTTTGTGTAAATATATAAAATTTTAATTATTCATTTGATTTTTGCTAGTCCATCTTCTCCGTTGTGATTTAAACCTCATGAGGAAAGATATCCTTCTGTCTTCCAGATTTATATCCCTAGTGCTTAGCTCAGGGCCTGAAATAGAGTAAGCACACAGATGTGATTTGTAAATAGATTAATGAATACTTGCATAAATGTTCTCTATTTTTTTAATTAACATATTTCTTTTATAATTAAAACTACATTACCTTTTACAAATAACTGATGGTATTTTTTCTTTTGTGTTTTCCTCTTTTTGAGTAAATCTTAAAGAGCAGACATACTATGCATTGCTGCCTGGAAACATAAGAATGTGTCTCCTCTTTTTTTTTTTTCTATAAGCCAGATATTTAAGCCATCAAACCCACCATCTGTACCTTCTGGTGGAAGCACTGAACTACTTGTAATTACTGACAATATGCACTTTTATGAAAATGTTGCTACTTTCAGTTGGGAAGAGGTATCATCACAAAACTGAGCAATATTATGGTAAAGATTGAGGGAATAACATTTTTAAAATTCTAAACTTCAGTATCATAAATAATCAAGAAACTTTAAAAATACTAGTGGATAACATGAACATATTCAGTTATTAAGATATCTTTTAAAGTTTACTGAAGTATAAAAATCTCACATGAAGGAATGGTTTAATTGACAACAATGTCAGTTCAATGCAATACAGAGCTGCCCCAACAAGCAAGTTAAACTAATTTGCAAATGTCAAGCATGTCCCTTTAAATTGGTTCATTAACTCACTTTTGGAGAGCAGTGTCAAGAACTAGGGAGTTACTGGCATTCCTTATTAGCAGATCTCCTGGACAGGGTAAATAGGTTTAGACGGAATTAGATTGATCACTCTGCCTTAGAATTCAGTGCAGCACAGCAAGCTCCAACTGGTTTTCCTCAGGTAGGTAAGAGTGAAACATTTCCAGCAATGTAAGTTTCTAATGAGAGCCAGAATGTGTCTTGGCCAATCGGCAAATGGAGGTTCACGAGCTGATGCACACATGTATTTCTGTGAGTCTTCCACTCCTGATTTTAGTGACAACAGACAGACTTTGTTGAGGAATGCAAAGAAGGAGGCAGTTAATTCAACAGAAAAATTAAATGTAACTAAGGCAAAAAAAGCATTAATAGGAAATACTGAAGTAACAAAACCCCAAATTGCTGAATGTTGGAGTGGCAAGAATACAGTATTTTGGGAAGTGTGTGTTTTAAGAGTGATATTTAATCCCCTGGATTCTTCACTGTAATATATTGATATTTTCACTTGTCATTGTACCTAAAGCCCTGATTTTTCTTTAAGAAATGTGAGACAAGTATGTGGTGGTATCCAACTTGTAAGGGAGCGGTCCATTATATTGTCAGGAACTCATTAACCCCAAGAATATAGTGAAAGTGACATGTGTGACATGCTTTTTGGTCTGTGATACGTCTTTCTGGTACACCTGAGTAATATATATTTAAAACAGATTGCTATGTAGAATTATAATAATGGTCATGAGCAAATAAGTCATATGCCTTAACTTTGGCTGAGATATTTATTAGCTAGATGATTACAGGTAAGGTATGTAAGCTCTTGTCTCTTTATCTTGTAAAGTGGGCATAAATTTGCTTCTGTGATAATGGCTCTTCTGAATATCAATGAGAGTAAGGTATACAAAGCATATATTAAAGTGCCTATGACATAAGAGGTATTCAATATGGTAGCTCTTCGTCCTCATCACCATCATCTCTATTACTCTATACCAGATTTACTCTCAAGAACACAAGATTTTGAAATAGTTCATTATAAAAATCTCTTAAATTTCTATGAAGAGAGATACCTCTCTTCCTAGAAAATGTGCCATAGTGACAAAAAAAAAAGGATTTTAGCATAGGATGAATTGATTTCCATATTCATTATATTCCAACTATTTAATTCGCTACATCATCTTCATCACTGTATCTGTTAAACACACGTGTAACTCACAGGGTTGTAAATGAATTACACTAATTGAAAGCCTGTGCCCAGTGCTAGTACACAGTGAGCACATAATAAATACTGTATTCAATGATACCCTTAAACCTTCTAAATATTTTCATCTTATAACAATAGATTCTCATTCTGCAAAGGAAAGACTGGCACTACATGAAGTGACAATTTGTGAGTTAATATTGGAGCCAACCAGATTCCTAACTCTGAACACAAATCTTTGCTTTTTGTCTTAGTATCTAAACAACTTACATGAAATATCACACACTATGCTCAAGTCCACACCTGTCTCTATGAAAAACTGACCTCAATAACTTTTACTTTCTTTCTTTATAAATCATTTGTGGATTTACCTGACTGCATTCTGTTGCAGTGATCCAGAGACTTTTTGTAAACCCTTTCTTGGTTTTATAAATACTTCAGTAGAGAAAACTAGTCAGCTTTCAGCTTTGTATCCATCACAGTTCCTAACATTGCTTTATTTTTTAACATACTTTTTTCACCTGTGATATGCATTGGTTTTCAGGGGCCTATATTTAAAATTGGAATCAAAGAAGCCAAACTTCCCTTTAGTTATACATCAGTCCTTCCTCTATGACTGGAGGCATTATAAATACAGCTCTGTACTGCAGATAGCAAAATGCCATTTTG
This sequence comes from Aethalodelphis obliquidens, assembly GCF_003676395.1. Taxonomy (NCBI): domain Eukaryota; kingdom Metazoa; phylum Chordata; class Mammalia; order Artiodactyla; family Delphinidae; genus Aethalodelphis; species Aethalodelphis obliquidens. The sequence continues at coordinate 8,642,061 of NW_020838004.1, read as the reverse complement.
CTATTTGAAATGAGAGGGTAAAAAAGGAAACATGTCTTCTCTTGTCATGAACTATAAACACAATGTCCCAGAAAGAAAACAACAGTGTCAGCACAATTCAAGAAATAAAACAACAGGCTGTCACTGGTCCTTACATAGCAACGTGGTAATGACATAGGGAGCAACACTTCTGAAAGGACCATTCCAGGCACAGCGAGCCTCAACAGTGTGAGTGCCTGCACTACAGAGGTTAGATCTAGCATCAAAGTCCAGGAAATGACTATATAAAATATAGACATTAAGCTGAGAAATAATAGGAAGCTAAAGTAATAGTATTCAAATGCTATAGGTGCAGTACATAAAGAGGCAAATAATGCAAGTGGTTATTTCAGATTTGAAAAAATACTATTGATTAATAAGCATATGGAAAAATGTCTGGCTTAAATTTTTTTAAAAATTAAACTTCTCAGAGGCTTCCCTGGTGGCGCAGTTGTTGAGAGTCCGCCTGCCAATGCAGGGGACACGGGTTCGTGCCCCGGTCCAGGAAGATCCCACATGCCGCGGAGCGGCTGGGCCCGTGAGCCATGACCGCTGAGCCTGCGCATCCGGAGCCTGTGCTCCGCAACAGTAGAGGCCACAACAGTGAGAGGCCCGCGTACCGCAAAAAAAAAAAAAAAAAAAAAAAAAAAAAATTAAAGTTCTCATAGGGAACAGGGGCTGCATCTAATACAAATCATCTCCCTGTAGCACCTAGGACAACGCACAGCATGTTATTCCATCTATGAGATTAATAAAGACTTTCAAAATTATGGCATGCATGTTGCTATAGTAAAAAAGGTCCTTCATACTTTAGTCATAATGGTTTAAGCAGTTAAATGAAACTGGACAGCAATAGGAATATATGAGTAAGATATTTTTGTAAGTTTGTATCATTTGTTCTAACAATCACAATTCTTTGGCTCTCTTTTTTTTAATAATGTTAATTATAAAATAATTATGTGCAAAGATCTTGATTATAGTGTTATTTCTTTATAGGAAGATATTTAGAAATACCTAAAATATTTTATAAAAATGGAATGATTAACTTATGTCATAAAACCTGATACATGTCATAGTCCTTAAAATAATATTTATGAAGAGTATACATGTGTATATATACTCAAATAAAAACTTCTTAACAAGTATTTTTATTTTTACTACCACTCAATTAATGCTACTGCTATTGGTATACTACTAGATACTATTTATTAAGCAGCTAAACTCTCTCAGACATTCTTCAAAACAATTTATATTTAATATTGCATGTAATTCTCATTATAGCCTTATAAGGTAAGTCCCATTTCACAGATAAGAAAAACTAACTTGTCCAACAGTTCCAAAGAAACAGTAGATGTGAGACTTAAATCTACAGAATTAAATTATTTTAAATTGCAGTTACTAGGTTTGGATGAGATCATGAGAGTGGAGCCCTCCTGATGGGATTAGTGCCCTTATAAGAAGAGGAAGAGACACCAGAGTTCTCTCTGCCATGTTAGAATACAGTCAGAAGGCAGTCATCTGCAAGCCAGGAATAAAGCTCTCACCAGAACTCAACCATGCTGGCACACTGATTTTGGACTTCCCAGAGTCTAGGATTGTGAAAAGTAAATATCTGTTGTTTAAAAAAATTTTTTTTTCAATTATTTCTGGAAAGATGGAGACACTAGCCAAAATTCAAATGGATGGCCTGTAATTTTAAGTATCATTGATTATTTTATCATTAAACTTTTGATTATTCAGATACATAAATACACTTTGCTATGTGCTTTTATGATTTCAAGACTTGTGAAATGGAAATAACATTTAAAATTCTGGGCATATTTAATTTTTTGACTATGTGTTAACTTCTTAAAGTTACCTCAACTGAATACAAAAATTATTTTAAGATTAAAACAAAATAAACTTTGTACCTGTGTTAGGATTTCAGCAGGAATCAAATAACATAGTGAGATAACTCAGGAGAGTTAAATCATGGAATATTTAGGAAGGTGTGAGCAGCTGTTTTTTTTGTTTTGTTTTGTTTAGTTTTTAAGAGAATCAGGAAACAGATAAGGTTGAGAAAGAATCCAGGGGCTAGCAAAAGTTGGGAGCCAGAGAGCCTTTTGCACTCAAAGGATTGAAGCGCAAGGGGAGGAAGCAATTACCAGAGTCCAGAGAGAAAAGATACACCTTTAAGTGAGCACTAAAAGAATCAGTGCCCCCTGGTAAAGGAACAAAGCCAATCTGCAGCAGCTCAGTAGAGAGAGAAGTAGAAAAATAGATACCCACAAATTCACACTTCTTGTCCTCTTTTCCCTGCTGATACCTCACATGTGAACACAACAGGAAATCCAGTGGGCCAAAGAATCCCCTTGATCGAATTCATAATGCCTGCTTCCTAGGGCAAGAACAGGCCAGAGCACAGTGGATCAGCCTTTGGTAAATTATTTGCAAAAATGGTTTCAATTATTCCATTTCCTGTGTCTATGACTTTTCAATGTGACTTTGCTTCATCTCCTTTCAAGAGAATGAACCTTGTAATTTTCTTGTTTTGGTCAAATAGAGCATAGAAAAAGTGTATGCATGCACCAGTTCTGAGCCTAAGCCTCAAGAGGTTTTCCACACTTGTTCTTTTAACACTCTGCTCAGCCACCATGCATGCAAGCACATGCTAACTTGCTGGGTGATGAGGGGCCAGTGGTCAAAGCAGGGTAAGCTTAGTTGGTCCAGTGAAGACCCAAGTAATGCCAGGCCAACAAAGAGCAGCAAATCTACCCACCCAGCTCACAGCTACTCATGGTTGCCTGAGGAATCCAGCTCACCTGTAAACTCATGAGCAATAATAAATGGTTGCTGACTGAAGTTACTTAGTTTTGGGCTGGTTTATTATGGAGCAATAACTAATTAATGCAGTATTCTCATTAATGGGTTTACTCATTCAAAAAGTATTTGTTAGCCATGTTAGATGAACTGTACTAAGCACTGTACTAAGTACTGTATAGACAGGATGATTAAATATGAACACATAATTTATTTACACAAAACGTAAGTAAAATGCATAGTGTTTTAAACACATAGAAGAGGAACGGTTAATTTAAGAGGTGAAGATATATTTAAAGAAGGAAGACAAGGACCAAAAGGGTAAAAGTATGAAAATGAAAGATGTGTTTGTTGAGTTTTTGGTTGTCAACTAACTTGGCTTTTCTACTGGGTCTATGAGAAGGAATAGAATTTCATGAGGATAGTATTATTAACCATTTTTCCATTCATACCATATTAGTAAATATTTTATAACTATGGCATATAGATAAATCTGTAGGTATATATATTAATTTCCAAGTTTATGTCTTAAGAAAATATATAAAACCCTGGATGTCTGCATAATTTGTACTTCCATATTAGAAAATATTCATATTATAATATAATTTATTTGTGATTATGATAATGCTACTACTATTGATGATGAATAATAGTAATAGTATTTATTGAGTGACACTGTGCTAAGTGTTTTGAAGGCATTTTTACATGTTACTTGAAAGATGGTATTTTCTCCATTTGCTTATTTGGAAAATGGGGTTTGAAGACATAAATAACTTTTTCCAGGTCCCACAGATATAAAGCAGTGAGCTGGCATTAAAATACTCTCACACACACACACACACACACACACACACACACATTATATATTCAAAAGTATTATATATACAGTAGTTTTTATTTATATATTAATCTCTAGATGAGGATTGCTCCCAGTCTCATGAATACAAAACCATAAAAAAGTAAGCCACAATTATTTTTATCACCATAATATTTGAATTAATTAATTCAACAGATACTAATTATTAATTGAATATTTACTGTGTGGTGGACCTTTACTGTTTGTTGAACTGCATAAGCTTGTGATTTGTTGCACTTAAATGGGGCTTCTCAAAAAAGTTTGTAAAAACAATACAGAATCTTAGTGTCTCTGGCCATTTACATTATTATAGACAGTCTATAAGAATTAAGCTACTGAATTAAGAAATGAGGCAAAACAAATTATACCTTCTAAATTCAACACCTAGTAATTCAAAATTCTCTCCTCTGTTAAAAAGAAATAAGTAATTCAACATTTAAGAATTTTAACAAATATTTCAGATAAGTCAGAAAAAAACTTACATGAGATTTTGAGATTAACTTTTGTCACCATGAGATCATAAATTCAAACTAGAGATGTGTTTTAACAAGAGAGAAAAATAGCTCAAAATAAGTAAAATAATTCATAAGAAAGCTAGAATTACTGTTTCTAAATTATTAAGACATCAGATGTAAATAGTTAAAATGGCAGGAGAAGCTTCTATACTGATTCTTGTTTGGAGCTTGTGAAGGTTATCACCTATTTGATTTTATTCTCCAAACTCATTCACATGTATTGAATAAAAGTCCAATAGAACTTTCTATGATGATGGAAATGTTCAATAACTGCACTGTCTAATATGGTAGCTACTAGCAACAAGGGCTATTGAGGAGTTGAAATGTGGTTAGTGTTACTAAAGATGTACATTTTTTATTTTATTTCAATTAGATTAAATGTAATTATTAAAAACTATATGTAGCTAGTTGTGAACACAGTTATAGAGGATGGATTCTGAAAGGCAGAGACTTTCTCTTCCCCAAAAGTTTCCAAGAAGAAAAGTATATTTTATACCAATCAATGAAAAGACCAATCAAAAATAATAAATAGTTGTATATTTTTTATGCTTTCAAGGTGATTTGACTATTCAGAAAATCATAAAGCATAAGTAAAATTATATTTTTAATAAAGTGTGGTTATTTTTCAAATTCAATCATATTTATAAACTACAGTGAATGAAATAATACACAGAACAAAGTAGAAATGTCTTAATTACATTAAATTCCCTCAAAAAAAAGTATCAAAATCAAATTTCAAACCAGAAAAGATAGAGACGTTTGGGAACAATTTATTTCTATATCATGAATGTGTGACATCTTAGCTAAGAAAGGACAGAATTTCTTTTCTCATTCAGATCTACTCTCACTTCAGTAGGAAGCAGGAGAGAGACAAACACCAGGAAGATGTATAAATCAATAATTTTCATTTCCCTAGAAAAATGGTTCTGTACAAATAAATCTGACTCCTCCATTTAGGATACACTAGGGAAGCAGGTCTTGCGTTCAATGACATTTAACTTTTGCTTAAGTGAACTGGCATTTTGTGTTGAGAATCATCTACAAGGTGGTAAAGAAAATTAATTTTGTTTCCTCTTTTCTCTCAACATTTATGTGCACGAATGAGTTTGGAGGATAAAATCAAATAGGTGATAGCCTTCATGAACTCCAGAACAGAATCGGTGTGGAAGCTGCTTCTGCTTTGGGATTTCCCCTCAGTCTAGCTAGGACCACCTGCCTCAGAACTCCGGCACTCACAGATCTGCCTGCTAGTTCCTCTTACCTCTGGAGTCACTTTTCTTTCTAGAGTACTCTTAACTATAAAGGCAAGGGCACCCTCATGGCATTAATCACTTCTGTTTATATTGTGCAAATTTAAAACCATTTAGATACACTTTCAATGTCTACTTTGGAAATCTAACATATACTTGACTCTCTCAATGTAAATTTCTTAATTTGAATTCAACAGGAAATCTTACACAGACTATTTTCTTTAAATGTTGTTTTAAATTTCTTCCTCTTAAAAAATCAATAAGGACATAATCACTGACAAGGATACACTAGGGTATATTTCTGTTGATATTAATCTGAATTTTAACTGGTTTAGGTTGAAGAATACATACTTGTATTATTGAATATATATACATATATAAATATAAATATCACAATTTAGGAATTAATGCAACTATTTCTTTCAGCAGTCATATTGAAATGGAATAAGTGTTCATTTTATTTGAATGACATCAATACATCCTTTAATGTAAGTCACATAGCACAGATTAATTTCTAAGATTGTGTCCATTTCATTATGGTTTCCATGTTATGTGATAGAATATATCTGAAAGACAGGAAAGAAATGATTGAAATCATATTTAATTTAGGTGAAATACAACAAAGTGAAAAATAGTATTTCTTGGAGATTAAAAGAGAAGTTTGCATTAGTTATTTTTCTACAAGCCCTTAATGGCAAAATTTCCAAGTAAGTTGACAAGTCAATGAATTGTGATTTGCAGTTTAAGAAGTAAAATTACTGTTTGTATAAATCAGGCTCTGTTGATTATGCCAAACACAATTATAGAGGCAACATAAGGCAGTGTTTAAAAGCATACTTCCCAGTACCAACTAATCTAAGTTTGAACTGTGACACAGCAACTTAGTTTTGTGACCTTGGGAAATACACTTAGGTTCTCTGTGCCTCAGTTTCTTCTGTGTAAATGGACTAATAATAACACCTACGTCATAAAGTTTAAGTGAGAATTAAATAAGTTTTAATGTATAAGCCCTGGTGGATGGACAGTAACATAAGTAATATATGTTTTGTGGTAATTTTAAAATATGACCACAGAGTCTTTGATACACCTATATTCAATGGAGCTTACCTCTCCTCCACTTGAGTGTGAGCTGTTACTTAATAACTTGCTTCTAACAGCAAAATGTGGTAGAAATGGCTGAGTGTGACTTCCAAGGGTAGGTTATAAAAGACGTTGAGTTATTGTTTTTCTCTCTTGTATCACTTACTCTGGGGAAAAATGCTGTGACATCATTTGGACACTAAAGCAAGCCTAAGAAAAGGTCCTGGAGTCCTCCTGACAATAGTCTATAAGGACCTGAGGTCACTTGCTGACAGCCATGTGAGTGAGCCATCTTGGAGGTGAACCTTCAGCTCCAGTCAAGCCTCTGGATCACTGTAGTCCCAGCCAACACTTTGACAACTTCCTAGAAACTAAAAACTCTCAGAACTGTGGGATAATAAATATATGCTGTTTCAGCCTCCTAAGTTTTGGGGTAACTTGTTAACCCAAATTAGGTAACCAATACAAGTGTTTGGTATTATTATTGTGTCTATACTGAATTTAGAACATTATTCTGAAAGTGAATAAATTATATTAATGTTTATTTTTCTATTCCATAGATAAAACTGTTTCTGATATTTTATAACAAAGTAGCACTAACATTTTTTAGGGTGAAAACATTAATATAATACTGATTTAAGTATACTATTTTGTTTACCAGCTGTGTTTTTACCAAAATATTTAAAACAAATAGAAAAGGCACTTTTTTCCATTAATATTTTACATCACTTTAGCAAGTACTTAATTGCTTTCAGTTCAGAATTCCTATGTCTAATTAAATTAATTTTGTTATATCATAAGATACAAATTAATTTTATTGTAACATAGTATGATTTTTGTTATATGACAACTTAACTCATTTTAGAAATGGAAAATACAATACCAGGTAAATTCTACCAGTTTAGGCACTCATTCACCCATTCATCTAACAAATATTTATCATGTTACACACATAGTTCTACACACTGAAGATGTAAAGAAGATGTGAAGAAGACAAACATGATCCCTTACCTCAGGGAGCTTATAGTCTAGAAAAGTATGTTGGTAACAACTCTGTCATCTTAATGGTATACAAAAGCTTTTATTAGATCACTGCCATTATATTGCATATGAAAATGCACTCTGTGCAGAGTCCCTGTCTCAGAGAGATAATTCATACATTGGCTAAAACAGAACTATAATGGTTGTATTGGTACCACCTTTCAGACTGAATGTGAATTTAGCATTCTTTTTTTTTTTTTTTAAATATATGAGAGGCAGCTTATAGATATAGTTTAGAAATGCTGGGAGAGAATTTCTGCTCTTAAATCCTTATTGCATTTCCACCTTAATTCATGAAATTCTATTAACAGAAAAATATCTGTGGTCTAAAAATTAAGATGACAGGTGTGGGAAAAGGTCTCATGTAAACTTATACTCAAGAGAAAAGACTGACTCTGATACATTTAGAGCACTAACTGTGATGGAAGAAGTGAGGGAGGAGATAGATCAAGGACACTGAGTTACAGAAGGGCTCAGGGGTAGGTTGCCACTGATAATCCCTGGGTAAGAAGGTGCTGAAAAAAATTATTTGACAATTTTTCAGAATCATAGCAAAATGAGGAGAGTTGTGCTTACAAAGACTGTATAGATTAATTTGGAAATAATTGTTTGAACACATACTCTTATTGATAAAATATTTTAAATACCTACTCTTAAGTGTTATTAACACTACTTACATTCATGTATTACTAAATAAACACATTTTAAATCATAATATAAAAATACAGGATAGGTTATTTGGAGGCCTGAAAAAGCAGGGGTGGAATTAGTGCAGAGAGCTAAAGTAAAAGATTGGCAAGTAAATAAAGAGATTGAAAAAGATGCAGACCAACCTTAAATAGTTCTATGCTGGTCTACAACTTTCAAACATTTATTTATCAAGTCTACATTTTCCTTTGCATTTATTGCCAGATAAATAGCTGGGTATTTCAAAAGAAAGGTATAGCAACTACCTGACTTAGACAATCATATGTTGTCATTTATAAAATGAAGTCTTCTATGAGAATCAATTTGCTCATTTTGTATCTAATTCTTGTAGGACTGTTTTGCTCTAAGAGACATTTATGTTCATGCAAAATAGTCCTCCCATAAGTGTTGGCTTATATTAGTTCTCTGATAAATCTACACTTATAACATAGATGTATTTATATTTCAAGTAGTACGCTCTCCTAGATAGACAAATAGGTTTCCGTATCAAAAGGAATTATGTCCAATGGAAGTTCAGTCAACGTTAACATAAGGATATTTCTGGACATGAAGGGAGACTCCTACTCCTACTCTTACTGTGAGGAAAGTAAAATGGATTTAAGAAACCGCCTTCCCTGCCACACACGCAGTGCAAGACATTTTACTTCTTTGTAAATAGGTAAGATTAGAAGAAAAACTGCATTCTATAAGCAGTTCAGTGTTAAATGCTAATCAGCAAACATATCAACTCTTTTAAGCACACTGTTGAGCAAGTAACCTTTGTATTCAAAGTTTGTTTTTCTTTTCCACCACAATTGAAAAAACGTCAGGGAACAGAAAAAAAATTCAGATTTACATCATTAAAAATTATTACTTACAGTGATCAAACACACATAAATTAAGACAGGAGATGATTATTACTTATTCTATTTTAAAAACAAAGAAAATAAGACAGACAAATGGGTTTAACAAAGGACACTCAGCAAGTCTCTAGCAGAGATGGAAATAAGAGGACAGAACAGGCAGCTCACTGCTGCTCAACATTGCAGTGCTTTGGCACTTCGACAGGATGATTAACTTTGACAGGCTAAATTAACACAAACATAGAACAGAGGAAATCTATCCTTGCTTGTCTCTCTGCCAGGAAATACAAGCCAGTAATTGCTGAGATCCCGTTTTTCAGCATAAAACAGGCCAAATGCTTACATCAAGAGATTGATTTTGCAGAGCAAGACTCTACTCTGATTTTAGGGTCATTGGAGTCTAGCGTCCTTTTCACAACAGAATTTTCTCTTAAATTCTATCCAGGTTAAATGTAGGTACAAATAAATTCTGCAGCCTGTCTAAACACGTTTCAAAAGGAATCAGACAAGCATGAGACCATGTTGTAAAAGGAATTAGCCAACTACACTAAAAGCCTTTTTTATCCATATTCTTTTTCCGTAAGGGTATTTTCAAACAAATATAGGGTAAGATCTACTCATTTATCATTAAGAAGTATTGATGTGTGTTGAGCCAGTCATTCCCCATTGATTACACTAAATACAAGACAAAATATTTTTGTTTTTGCATTAAAGATACTATGACTTTTCTCTTCTTTACATAAAATACAAGAAGTAAACTCACTGCAAGAGGACTTGTTTTTACGCAAACTGCAGGGAATAACGATGGTATTCTTTCAGTATCTTTTCAATGGCCTACTTTAATAATTTTCAATCATCTTGAAAACAGTCTCATAAAACTGATTGTGATCCTTGAAAATGGTCAAAATATTTTGGCAGATTTTGATTTGCTTATTCCAGGCTCTGTTTTTCTAGATTTTCTAACACCTTGATTCTACTTTCCAGCCCCAGATATTAGCTTCTATGCACCTCCTAAACATATTATATGCATTACATCTTTTAATCCTGTAATAACTCTTAGTTAAGGAACTGAAGGTCAGAGAGATTAAAGAACTTGCCTAAAACCAAGTAGCTAGAAAACAGCAGAGTGAAGATTTAAACTTGAGATTGTGAGACAGCTTAGCTAAATGAAAAATAATGCCCCTGTGTATGTACCCACGCTCTTGGTTCAATTTGCACACATACTGGACCCATATTGCACCCATGCTTTAGATATTAAAAATGGTAGAATTTAGAGTAAAAACAACCACATATGAATCCTTGCTCTGAGTAAGAGGAGAGTGCCTTTTAGTTGTACAGAAGTACACTTCTTAAGGAGTTCCTGCTGAAAATGCAATAAATTTTAGAATATGGGACTTGTGACTTCTATGAAATATAATAGCATTGGAGTAGTGTGTGTGTGTGTGTGTGTGTGTGTGTATGAGAGAAAGAGAGAGAGAGAGAGAGAGAGAATGAATGAGAATGAGTATCTGGAGCTCACAGTGGAGTCCATACACCTTTATGTATTAGTACATTAGAAAGTTAAACAAATGGGATCCAACAAAATTGATGCTAATTCATTTATTAATGTTTTCCATTGATTTTATGGGCAGCTGATAGTAATTTTATGTCCTTTCATTAAAAGAAGATGGAGGCTACTTAAATACTTTAATTGTTGGGGTTAGAAATAGATTCGCTTTTATCAGATCAATATTACTTTGACCAAGTGGCAATTAAACTGACAAGACTTCTACTATAGAATGAAGGAAGGGGTTTAATTAAATTTCATTCTCTAGCCTTCATAATGAGGGAAAAGGATCAGTGTTTGTTATATTTTTGAACTGCACATGGATTGTAACTTAAAAACCAAAAATAGAAGTCTTCAGAAAGACTGAATTTTACATTAGAAGGACAAAATGAAAAAAAAACAAGGATATTTTCTATTTCTTATTCTATATATTTGTAAAAATATTTCCACTATTTACTTCTGCTTTATCTTAAAAACAACTAGTAAATTCAAGTGGTTACTGGTTGTACGTTAGAACTAGTTGGAAATTCGGCTTACCTATGAATAACTTTATCAATGGGAATACTATTGTTAATAGCAATGCCTTACTTCAGGTCTGAATCACCCCAAAGACTATTTTAGTGCTTGTTAGTTAGCTTCTTGTTATCAATATCAAATTCTCTCCATTCTTCTCCATAATGCTACCAAATGAGAAGTCCTAGGATTCAAATCTTAACCATTACTCCTCATCCCCTTTTTAAGCCTCCTATTATTCTCCACTACTTACAGAATGCAGCTCAGTTTTTCTTAGTATTAAATAAAAGACCCTTTCAAATCTGCCTTTTGTCCCTCGTCCTAGATGTTCCACACTGAACTAACTTCAGTTCTACAAAAATACTGTGTGACTCCTGTTTTTGTTGTTATTCGCGGTTGCCCATATTCCTCTGTCTGCTGAAATGGTAGCAGATTTGTCTGGCAAAATATTTCATTTATCAAGAAACAGCTCAAATACCATCTCTTTTCTCAATTTATTTCCTTCTCCTACTTCCATTTTTCCCCTACTTCCACCTTCCTCTGTCCAAAGTTAGTCACTAATCCTCTGTTTTCCTTGTGTACTACATATTCATATCATAAACACATTATGCTATATTGTCATAATCTGTTTATGCATTAGTTTCCCCACCAAAATTCAAATTCAGTAATGTACAAGGCTATTCAACAATAGCCTTGTGGTCATTTTTATACCACTAATGCCAAACGCAGAGCTTAGAATGTAGTAGGCACTCAATAGCTACTTACTGCACAAATGAGATTTTATTATTATTTTAAAAGCCTACTTTATTCAGTAAGGTAGTAAACAATTTTATGGAAGGAAAAATCAGAAACTACCATTGTCCTACTAATAGATACTTTATTTTGCAAGACATAAACATTTGAATTCAAATGTGAGTGGAGTGGGAGTGGACCAAGATAAAAAGTTCCACTTAAATTGCTAAAAATCATAAAACAAAGTCAAGCAGCAGTTTACTTTCAACATTAGGGAAGAAGACCCCTTCAAACAAGATACCCAATATTTCAACCTTCTTTCTGCAAACTGCAACACCTCTTATCATTTTGCCTAGAGTTTCAATCATTCTAATTTTCTGACATGTTGTCCGTTCATAGTTTTGCTGTCCTTAGAGTCTACATTGTGCACTAAGCCAACTAATTAGAGTGCCAAATAATAGGACAACAGTTCCAAATTAACTTTCAATATTATTGTCCTGTTGCCAGCAACGATAACGAGGATAAATCTACAGTCCTCCTTGCTAAACACTTATTAAAATAAATGATTCAGTAAAAATCATATTTGGGTTCCATTCTATAGCATGCACAATTTTTCCCTGTTTTAGAGAGTTGCATGAAAGAACATTTCTTTCTCCAATATTACTCGCGCTCCAAATTTATAAATAGTTTTCTCTATAAACCTTACTCTTCCAAATACCTTTGAAGTTAATATTTTTATTTTGTTTTTAATTTCTTTGGAAAGAGCAAAGTCAGTGTATCATTTTAATTCATTGAAAACACTCTAAATTTTAAGTAAATCTTTACCTCAATTCATTTAAGCTCATTAAATACATTCATTCAGAGAATTTTACTTCCTTTGTCTATTTTAGTAAACATTAATAATCTTTGCAATAAAAGCCTCCTAAGAACCTTCACCACACTTAAGACTTTATAGAAACATAAAGTTAATTGATGATAAATTTTTCAACAAATGATATTGCTTACCCTGTCATGTTAAAATTTAACATTCCCAAACTGAAGATAAATTACTATTCATTTTCTGGGAAAAGAAACAAGAATGGCAAATTTCATTTTACAGTAGAAATTGTCTTTGGACAATATGTTATATTACACACACACAAATAATTTCTTAGCTTAAGAAGCAGTTTATGAAATATGAAAAAAAATTAATGCTAAGAGAGGGTTTCTAAGCTTTACTTTAGGCATAAATTCTTTAAAAACTTCTAAACTATTGAGTACTTTCTAAAGGTAGGTTCCCCAAACTACATGGTATCATTAAATCTATCTTCAAGTTGTATTACCATGAAGTAGGCCAAGTCTGTCTTCCTTTACTTCTGCTATTGCTTTTAGACTTTCCCTTGTTCCTCTGCCTAATGAATTCTCATCATCACCCCCGAAATACAGCACCTCACAAAATTATCTATCAAATAGTGGCCAAACTTATCTAATTCCATGTTTTTCATACCTATATTTGTGGATTCATATACTATAGATGTTTTTAATCTTAAAATTAACTTTAATTAATTTCAATAAAATGAGAAAATATGGAAATGTAAAACAAAATATTTAAAAGGTTGAACAATGTCCAAACAAATTTTGGAAATTTGCAAATTTTGTAAATTATTTAGCCTATAAATTCTAACTTAACATACTTAGGAAGATAAGCAGGAATAATTAAATAATGTCTCCTTGTGTAAAATTTAGAATAATCATTGTTCTTTATTGTTCATACTTAGAGAAATAGGTATCAGCTGAGCAAAAGCCACACTATTTTACAATTGGCGATTGTAGTTAGGGTATATTTTTATTTAAATAAATAATTGATATTTTTACCTTACAATCAATGCATTATTAAGGAGAAAGCTCAATAAATCTACCAGCAAATTACTATCAGAACTATAAACATTATATCAAATAAGGGATAAATATATATTGATTAGGTGATTTGGTTTATTCTGTTAACTTCAAATGTGTACAGGATTGTTGCTTTGGATAACAACTGAAGTAGCATTTGGCCACTTTTCATAAGCGAAATAAAATAGTTTTCCCTTTTCTCCTTTTGCCCCTAAAGCAAGATCTTTAAACCATTTTTATCTTTGTAAAACTGTCTTAGATGGTCAGAGTATAATGAGTATATGTCATTATCAGAATTAGTTTCCTGGAATTATTAATTTGATAAATTTAATCTTAGAACATAGGGGTGTACCACATACAACATATTAGTGTAAGATTTTTAAATTTTGTTTTTGATGATAAGAAAGATTTATAAACAGTAAAGTTCAATTGGCACGCATAATTACTGATAATTAGACATCATGTAACTTTTTAGAAAGATATTCCTCTGTTTCTCATATAAAGGTGAGGAACTGAGAAACAAAGTAGGGGCAGAAATATGCTCATTAGTGATGCATTACATGGAAAAATCTTACATGGGAAAGAAAATAGCAGATATATAAAAACATGATATATTAGCCTGTTCCCAAAATTACTTTCCAAGTTTTAGAAATCCAAATTACTAACATCAGTTTTCAAGGGGCTTCTTAAGATAACAGGATTTTTCACTGATTTAATGTTAGTTTGGGGTTTAACATTAATGATTTAATATTAGTTAGGGATCATATGGGCTGGTGTATTTTATGTAGTCAAGCCCACATCATCCAATAAAATCCATTCTGGGGTGGGTAGAAAAAAAGGAGTTATAATACATGAATCCATTCATCCTTCCTTCCTTTCTTAATTCATTTTACCTTAAGAAGCATTTATTAAAAACTAACAGTAATGTAATTCTGTGCTAGGTGTTGCAGGGGCAAGAGAAGTGTAAGCCATTACTGTCACACTCAACTACCTCAACTCTGTATGAAGAAATGCATAAATAATTTTAAACAATAGAATTCAATTTAATGTTTTTAAATTAAAAGGGCCTCCCCAAAACACAGCAGAGAAATAAATGGATGTGTATTAACACAATTTCAAATAATTGGTATAAACTCCACTTGTTATTCATTCATGGTACCATCAGTTCATATGTATATACAAGATATGATGAACTGCAAAAGAGAAAAGAAGAAAATTATAAGCAACAAATGCTTTTTTGGTCCAGAAGATAAGGTGGTCAGTTATGCCAAAATTTTGGAAGAATCTTATAGAGTGGGCTGAATTTAAGCTGAACCTTGAAAAATAAGTGAAAATTAAAGAAGAAATAATAGGAAGAAGTATTCCTAGAAGACGATAACTCAATAATCATTATTTTAACTGTTATCATTATAATAATTATCACAACAATAACAACAGGAAAACCAATTTTTAAAGTTTATTGCAAGTTTTATATTAAAGGTTTCATACAGATTGTTTTATTTATTCATCACTAAATCTTTCTCAATAGGTTCTATTTTATCTCTATTTTAAAAAGGAGGAAACAGGCTTGGAGATTAAGCACCTTTCCTAAGACCATAGAGTTAAGAACTGTCAGAGGCAAAAGTCATATCTAGGTGCTTTGTCTCCAAAGGCCATGCTTTCAAATATCACTATTTACTTCCTGGTTTAAAAGAAAATATTGAGAGGTGGAAATGTCATGGTGAATCTCAGGGACCATATAACACATCATCTCTCTGATGATTAGCAATGTTGAGCATCTTTTCATGTGCCTGTTCACCAGCTGTATATCTTGTTTGGAAAAATGTCTATTGGGATCTTCTCCAAATTTTTTTAATCATTGCTCATTTTTTGATATTGAGTTGTATGCATTTTGGATATTAACCCTTTATTAGTCATATCATTTGCAGATATTTTTGCCTATTCAGTAGGTTGTCTTTTTGTTTTGTTGATGGTTTCCTTTGTTGTCCAAAAGCTTTTAAGTTTAATTAGGTGCTATTTATTTATTTTTGTTTTTATTTCCTTTGACTTAGGAGACAAATCCAAAAAAAAAAAAATGTTGCTATAATTTATGTCAAAGAGTGTTATACTTCTGTTCCACTCTAGGTTTTTATGGTTTCCAGTCTTACATTCGGTCTCTAATATATTTTGAGTATATTTTTGTATATGGTGTGAGAAAATGTTCTAATTTCATTCTTTATATATAGTTGTTCAGTTTTCCCAGCACCGCATATTGAAGACTGTCTTTTCTACAGTGTATATTCTTGCCTCCTTTGCAGTATATTAATTGAACAGAGATGCATGTGTTTATTTCTGGGCTCTTTATTCTGTTCCATTGATCTATATGTCTGTTTTTGTGTCAGTACTATACTCTTTTGATTACTCTAGCTTTGTATTATAGTCTGAGGTTAGGGAGCATGATACCTCCAGCTCTGTTCTTCTTTCTCAAGATTGTTTTGGATATTCAGGGTATATTGTGTTTCCATTCAAATGTTAAAATTATTTGTTCTAGTTCTTTGAAAAATGTCCTTGGTATTTTCATTGGGATTGCATTGAATCTGTAGATTGCCTTGTGTACTGTGGTCATTTTAACAACAGTAATTCTTCTAGTCAATGAGCAGGTTCTATCTTTCCATCTGTTTGTGTCTTCTTAAATTTCTTTCATCAGTGTCTCATAGTTTTATGAGTAAAAGTCTTTTACCCCTTTAGGTAGGTTTATTCCTAGTTATTTTATGATTTTTGATGCAATTGTAAATGGGATTGTTTCCTTAATTATCTTTCTGATAGTTTGTTAATGTATAGAAATGCAATAGACATATATATTAAATTTTGCACCCTGCAACTTTATCAAATTCATTTATGAGTAATTTTTGGTGGTGTCTTTAGGACTTTCTATGCATAGTATAGTATCATCTGCAAGCAGTAACAATTTTACTTCCTTCTTTGCAATTTGGATATCTTTTATGTTTTCTTTTTCTTATCTGATTGTTGTGGCTAGGACTTCCAATTTTACGTTGAATAAAATTTTACGTTGAAAAAAAGTGGGCATTCTTGTCTTGTTCTTGATCTTAGAGGAAATGCTTTCAGTTTTTTATTGCTGAGTATGATGTTAGCTGTGGGCTTATCATATATGGTCTTCATTATGTTGAGGTATGTTCCCTCTATACCCACTTTCTGCAGAGTCTTTATTTTATGTTGAATTTTGTCAAAAGATTTTTCTGCATTTCTCAGATGATCATATGACTTTTATTCTTCAATTTGTTAATGTGGTGCATCACATTGATTTATGGATATTGAACCATCTCTGCACCCCTGGGATAAGTCCCATGTTACCATGGTGTATGATCCTTTTAATGTATTGCTTGATTTGGTTTTCTAATATTTTACTGAGGATTTTTGCATCTATGTTCATCAGTAATATTGGCTTGTAATTTTCTTTTTTTGTGGTATCTTTGTCTGGTTTTGATATCAAGTGATGCTGGTCTCATTAAATGCTTTCAGAAACATTCTTTCCACTGAAAATTTCTGGAATAGTTTGAAGCGGATAGGTGTTAAATCTTCTCTAAATTTTTCGTAGAACTTGTCTCTGAAGCAATCTGGTCTTGGACCTTTGTGAGTTGGGAGCTTTGTTATTACTGATTCAATTTCATTATTGGCAATTGGTTGTTTCAGATTTTCTATTTCTTCCTGGTTTAGTCATGGAACAAATTTGTCCATTTCTTCTACATTGTCCATTTTATTGGCATATAGATTTTCATAATAATGTTTTATGATCCTTTTTATTTCTGTGGTGTCAGTTGTACCTTCTCTATTTTCATTTCTGATTTTATTGTTTTGGGTCTTAACCATAAATACCTGCATAATACAATTAAGAGTAAAAGAAATAAATAATTCCTACTTTTGAAGAGTTTGAAATTTCTAGACAGTGATTTTATATTTGCATAGTATTTGTAGTATCCCAAATGTCATCACAGGTCTCATTGATACTTAGAAAACATATTGAGATTTATTATTCTCATTTTACAGACAATGAAACTGGTTTAGTTTGCTCAAGGACATACAGTTAGTAATTATGACTATGTAAATAGGACCCATATTACCATCCAGTAGTACCATACTCCTTTCTCCACACTGATTCTCTAAAGATAAGAAAATTAAACGTATGAAATAAGATTTTTAATGCTAATTTTAGCTGTAAATATATTTTTAGAAAATAATCACTTGGGTCAAGTTTTGAGACAAAGTCTAGTTATATTTAGTAGCATTTAAAAGAGGAGATAAGTAAATTTAGTTTTGATTCCATGATTGTAAACATAGAAAATTCAAGGATATGTTACATTCAAAAATTATTATGATGATGTTTAATTTGCCCTTTTTTATATTTTAGAGAGAAACACACAGGAATAGAAATATGAAAAACATTCTATTCCCCATAGCCACAAAACTCTAAATCTTTAACAAGAAAGGTACTGGACATGTACAAAGACTACTGTATAAACTAAACTGAGGGACAAAAATACAAGGTATGAATAAAAGGAAATCCATTCCATACTCTCAGATTCTTGGTTAAAAATACCTGAGATATTAAAAAAAAAAAGATCCCTCCAAAATTTTTATACATATGTGTGTGTGTGTGTATATATATATATATATATATATATATATATATATTTAAAGCAATTCACACACACACACACACACACACACACACACACGCACACACACACACGCACACACACCATATATATTAAGTTGGCCAAAAAATTTGTTTGGGTTTTTCTGCAAAGTGTTACAGAATACCCGAAAGAACTTTTTGGCCATTCCAATACATTTGAATTAAATGCTTACATACATAAAAAAAATAAGTGTCAGGAGCCCTATATATACTATATATTGTTCCAATACATACACAGCTATGATAAAGTCTAATTTATATATTAGACACAGGAAAAGAAGATCCAAATTGCCAGCATCACTACTCTTGCAGTTTAGAGACTCAGGAGCTCAGTCCCAGGGAGAGGACCAGGGTTAGTTAGGTGCGGAAACAGCCTGAAGAGGTCGGGCTGTGGCAACTGAGGGTGTACTAGGAAGAAACCTGGGCCTGCAAAAGAGGCAAGACACCATTACTGGTAGGCTTATGAGGAGAGGGGCAGACACCATAAGAGCTTCTTTCCCTGTGAGCACTCCCAGGCAACAGGACACTGCCTACAGGAGCTCCAGGGTGGGCACGAGTCACTGCCGGCATCTTGGGCTCCAGAGGCAGGCATTGGCCATCTCTTCCAGACCCGTGGACAGATGCCAGGCTCCGTCCCCACTGACCCAGAAGGTCGCAGACAGCTCCTACCACTAGAAATTCTGCCAGTGGGCCACAGCATCCTCCCGCCCCACCCCCCACACACACACACCCTGTAAGGGGAAGTCACAAATAGCTTCTGCAATTAGGAAATCCATCAGTGGGTGTTGGAACCTACCTTGCTGTCCCGGGAACATCCAGATAGCTCCCCCCGATTAGCAAGTCCATCAACAAGTGCCAGGGCCTTCCCCACTATCCCGGGATTGTATGGATAGCTCTCCCTACTAGAAATCCACCAGTGGGTGCTGGCATCCACCTCACTGTCCCAGGAGGGTGCAGATAGCTTCCCCCACTAGGAAGTACATTAGTAGATGCCAGGACCTGCCCAGTTGTCCCAAGAGTGTGAAGAAAGCTCTTGCTACTAGGAAATCTGTCAGTGGGTGCCAGAACCAATCCTGCTTCCAGGAGCACATGGGTAACTCCCCACACTAGGAAATCCACCCAGAGTAGGGGCTGAAACCATAGTTGAGCCACAGGGGCCATGTGATGAAGGAAGAAGAGCTGAAATTTCTCCTTGCAGCTGTGCAAACAGTGGAATTACACCTCCACTGACAGCTTCCTAAATTCAACACCTGCAAAATATCCAAAAGGACAACAAGTGCTCCTGCAGCTAGGATGGGTCTGGCTTTAGCATCTGTGGACTTTGTGGACATGTATATGCAGGGGTTGGGCCAGGCCAGAGTCTGAGCTGCCTACACTGCTCCCACAGCAGGCCCAGGTGCATGACTACTGCAGTCCTGGCACCTGACCTCAGTGGATCTGTGCCTGTGGCCTGGTGAAAATGATGACCGAGAGTCACCAGGGCCAATTGCCAACATACCCACAGTTAAGGTGGGACCAAGAACAGTGTCAACAACAGTGTACTTTGTGAGCCCACACAATGGGTGAAAGGGGACATAAAAGAGCATATTCACAGGTGAACAGCTAAGAGGAGGAAAACTCAGTGGCTTCTCTCCCAGTGGGAGTGCTCCAATACCACCTACCTTGTACCACAGATCAGAATCACAGCTAAGAAGCAGATCTGGGGGCCTCTACTCCAATAACTAGGGAGCAGACCCCACCCCTGACAGGGCAGTGACAACCACAGAGCAAAGGTGAGGCCCTGCTCAATATCTAGGGCAGGCTATGGTAACCAGAACACAAATCAAACCCCCTTTCGTGGGGATAAACAGCACAAGCCTCTCGAGCAGCCTCACCAACCAGCAGGTAGACACCAGAAACAAGAGGAGCTATGATCCTGTAGCCTGCAGAAAGGAGACCACTAACATAATGAGTCTGACAAAATGAGGTGACAAAGAAATATATTGCAGATGAAGGAGCAAGTTTAAAACCTACAAGAGGGGCTTCCCTGGTGGTGCAGTGGTTGAGAGTCTGCCTGCCGATGCAGGGGACACAGGTTTGTGCCCCCGTCTGGGAAGATTCCACATGCTGTGGAGTGGCTGGGCCCGTGAGCCATGGCCGCTGAGCCTGTGTGTCCGGAGCCTGTGCTTCATGATGGGAGAGGCCACAGCAGTGAGAGGCCCGGGTACCGCAAATAAAAAACCTACAAGAAAGAAGATGGTGGAGTAGGAGGAGGAGGAGATCACACTTCCTCCCAACTAGGGCACCTACCAGACAAATGTTGGTGGGGGACCTAGACACCCAAAGGAATGGGAGGAACCCTAGAGTGAATGGGTAGGACGTATGGGGGAGCGAGCAGGGAGGAGAAGTGGAGGTGGGTCAGGACCCACACCCCTGAGGGGTGACTGGGGAAGGGGAGGAGTTCTCACACCTAGAGAGGCCTACTCACCACAAGGACAACAGGACAAGGAGAGACCCTTGGGGGTTCAGAGAAGTGGAGAAAAATGCAGCTAGAGTTTCCCTCACCCATTGGACCCCAGGGAGCCTGCTGGGGTCCTGGGCCTGGTCCTCCACCCTCTGAGGCACCGTCTGGCTGCGTGGGTTCTGAGGGTGTGGGAAGGAGGGAGGGGGAGGAAGAGTAGACGCAAGCGGGAGGGACCCTTGGGGGTTGGAGAATCGGGGGGAACGTGGTTAGGGTTTCCCCTGCCCATTTGGGCCCCAGTGAGCCTGCTGAGGTCCTGGGCCTGATCCTCCACACTCAGAGGCCAGAGGCACTCTGGGGACCCCTGCTGCTGTGCTGAGCCAACGCCCCTTGCCCCGACCCTGCCAGGGCCTTTCCTGGATGCAGGGGTCAAGCATAGGCCCAGCCCCTGCATAAATCCAACCCTCGCCTAAGCCCCACTCCCTGCCTAAGCTCTGCACTCTCACAGCCAAGTCCTTTTCTGACCATTTTCGTTTTGCTATTGTGGAGCAGAATAAAGAAAAAAGAATGAAAAGAATTGAAGACAGTCTCAGAGACATCTGGGACAACATTAAACACAACAACATTCAAAATATATGGATCCCAGAAGAAGAAGAGAAAGAGAAAATATTTGAAGAGATTATAGTTGAAAACCTCCCTAACATGGGAAAGGAAATAGCCACCCAAGTCCAGGAAGCACAGAGAGTCCCATACAGGATAAACCCTAGGAGGAACACACCAGACACATATAATGAAACTAATGAATCAAACTAATGAAAATTAAATTCAAAGAAAAAATGTTAAAAGCAGCAAGGGAAAAGCAAAAAAAAAAAAAAAAAATAACATACAAGGGAATCCCCATAAGGTTATGGGCTGATTTTTCAGTAGAAACTCTGTAGTCCAAAAGGGAATGGCATGATATATTTATGATCATGATGAAAGGGAAAATCCTACAACCAAGAATACTCTACACAGCAAGGCTCTCATTCAGATTCAACAGAAAAATCAAAAGTTTTACAGACAAGCAAAAGCTAAGAGAATTCACCATCACCAAACCATCTTTAAAACAAACACAAAGGAACATCTCTAGGTGGGAAACACAAGACAAGAAAAAGAAGACCCACAAAAAAAAAAAAAAAAAAAAACAATTAAGAAAATGGCAATAGCTACATACATATTGATAATTACCCTAAATGTAAATGTATTAAATGTGCCAACCAAAAGACACAGACTGGATGAACACATACAAAAATAAGAACTGTATACACTGTCTATGAGAGACCCACTTCAGACCTAGGGATAAACACAGACTGAAAATAAGGGGATGGAAAAGGATATTTCATGCAAGTGGAAATCAAAAGAAAGCCAGAGTAGCAATACTCATGTCAGATAAAATAGACTCTTAAATAAAGACTGCTACAAGAGAGATTGGTTCAAGATGGTGGAGTAGAAGGACGTGCTCTCACTTCCTCTTGTGGGAACACCAGAATCCCAACTAACTGTTGAACAATCATTGACAGGAAGACACTGGAACTCACCAAAAAAGATACCCCACATCCAAAGACAAAGGAAAATCCACAATGAGACAGTAGGAGGGGCGCAATCACAATAAAATCAAATCCCATAACTGCTGGGTGGGTGACTCACAAACTGGAGAACACTTATATATAAGAAGTCCATCCACTGGAGTGAAGGTTCTGAGCCACATGTCAGGCTTCCGAATCTGGAGTTCTGGCAATGGTAGGAGGAATTCCTAGAGAATCAGACTCTGAAGGAAAGCGGAATATGATTGCAGGACATTGACAGGATTGAGGGAAAAAGAGACTCCACTCATGGAGGGCACAACCAAAGTAGTGTGTGCATCGGGACCCAGGGGAAGAGCAGTGACCCCAGGGGAGAGTGAACCAGACCTACCTGTTACTGTTGGAGGGTCTCCTGTAGAGGTGGGGGGTAGCTCTGTCTCACCGTGAGAACAAGAACACTGACAGCAGAAGTTCTGGGAAGTACTCCTTGGCATGAGCCATCCCAGACTCTGCCATTAGGCCCAACAAAGAGCCCAAGTAGGCTACAGTGTTGGGTCACCTCAGGCCAAACAACCAACAGGGAAGCAACCCAGCCCCACCCATCAGCAGTCAAGCAGATTAAAGTTTTACTGAGCTCTGACCACCAGAGCAACAGCCAGCTCTACCCACCACCAGTCCCTCCCATCAGGAAACTTGCACAAGCCTCTTAGATAGCCTCATCCACCAGAGGGCAGACAGCAGAAGCAAGGAGAACTACAATCCTGCAGCTGTGGGAACAAAGTCACATTCACAGAAACGTAGACAAGATGAAAAGGCAGAGGGCTATATACCAGATGAAGGAAAAAGATAAAAACCCAGAAAAACAAATGAAGTGGAGATAGGCAACATTCCAGAAAAAGAACTCAGAAGAGTGATAGTGAAGATGATCCAGGACCTTGGAAAAAGAATGGAGGCAAAGATTGAGAAGATGCAAGAAATGTTTAACAAAGACCTAGAATAATTAAAGAACAAGCAAACAGATGAACAATACAATAACTGAAATGAAAAATGCACTAGAAGGAATCAATAGCAGAATAACTGAGGCAGAAGAACGGATATGTGACCTGGAAGACAGAATGGTGGAATTAACTGCTGTGGAACAAAATAAAGAAACAAGAATGAAAAGAAATGAAGACAGCCTAAGAGACTTCTGAAACAATATTAAACACAACAACATTCGCATTATAGGGGTCCCAGAAGGGGAAGTGAGAGAGAAAGGACCTGAGAAAATATTTGAAGAGATTATAGTCGAAAACTTCCCTAACATGGGAAACGAAATAGCCACCCAAGTCCACAAAGTGCAGAGTCCCATACAGGATAAACCCAAGGAGAAACACACTGAGACACATAGTAATCAAATTGGCAAAAGTTAAAGACAAAGAAAAATTATTGAAAGTAGAAAGGGGAAAATGACAAATAACATACAAGGAACTCCCATAAGGTTAACAGCTGATTTCTCAGCAGAAAGTCTACAAGACAGAAGGGAGTGGCATGATATACTTAAAGTGATGAAAGGGAAGAACATACAACCAAGATTACTCTACCCGGCAAGGATCTCAATCAGATTCGATGGAGAAATCAAAAGTTTTAGAGGCAAGCAAAAGCTAAGAGAATTCAGCACCACCAAACCAGTTCTACAGCAAATGCTAAAGGAACTTCTCTAAGTGGGAGACACAAGAACAAAAAAGGACTTCAAAAATAAACCCAAAACAATTAAGAAAATGGTAATAGGAACACACATATTGATAATTACCTTAAACGTGAATGAATTAAATGCTCGAACCAAAAGACACAGGCTTGCTGAATGGATACAAAAACAAGACCCATATATATGCTGTCTACAAGAAACGCAATTCAGACGTAGGGACACATACAGAGTGGAAATGAGGGGAAGGAAAAAGATATTCCATGCAAATAGAAATCAAAAGAAAGCTGGAGTAATAATACTCATATCAGATAAAATAGACTTTAAAATAAAGAATGTTACAAGAGACAAGGAAGAACACTACAGAATGATCAAGGGAGCAATTCAAGAAGAACATATAACAGTTATAAATATATATGCACCCAACACAGAAGAATCTCAATACATAAGGCAACTGCTAACAGCTAGAAAACAGAAAATTGACAGAAACACAATAATAGTGCGGGACTTTAACACCTCACTTACAACAATGGACAGATCATACAAACAGAAAATTAACAAGGAAACACAAGCATTAAATTACACAAGAGACCAGATAGATTCAATTGATATTTATAGGATATTCCATCCAAAAACAGCAGATTACACTTTCTTCACAAGCACGCATGGAAGATTCTCCAGGATAGATCATACCTTGGGTAACAAATCAAGCCTTAGCAAATTTAAGAAAATTAAAATCTTATCAAGCATCTTTTCTGACCACAATACTATGAGATCAGAAATGAATTACAAGGAAAAAATGTAAAAAACAGAAACACATGGAGGCTAAGCAATATGTTACTAAATAACCGAGAGATCACTGAAGAAATCAAAGAGGAAATCAAAAAATACCTAGAGACAAATGACAATGAAAAGACGACAATCCAAAACCTATGGGATGCAGCAAAAGCAGTTCTAAGAGGGAAGTTTATAACTATACAAACCTACCTCAAGAAATAAGAAAAATCTCAAATAAACAATTTAACCTTACACCTAAAGGAACTAGAGAAAGAAGAACAAACAAAACCCAAAGTTAGCAGAAGGAAAGAAATCATCATGATTAGAGCAGAAAATGAAATAGAATCAAATAAAACAGTAACAAAGATCAATAAAACTAAAAGCTGTTTCTCTGAGAACATAAACAAAACTGATAAACCATTAGCCAGACTCATCAAGAAAAACAGGGAGAGGACTCAAATCAGTAAAATTAGAAATGAAAAAGGAGAAGTTACAAGAGACACCGGAGAAATACAAAGCATCCTAAGAGACTACTACAAGCAACTTTATGCCAATAAAATGGACAATCTGGAAGAAATGGACAAATTCTTAGAAAGGTATAACCGTCCAATACTGAACCAGGAAGAAATAGAAACAATGAAGAGACCAATCACAAGTAATGAAATTGAAACTGTGATTAAAAATCTTCCAACAAAAGTCCAGGAGCAGATGGTTTCACAGGTGAATTCTATCAAACATTTAGAGAAGAGTTAACACCTATCCTTCTGAAACTTTTCCAAAATATATCAGAGGGAGGAACACTCCCAAACTCATTCTACGAGGCCACCATCACCCTGATACCAAAACCAGAAAAAGATGCCACAAAAAAAGAAAAGTACAGGCTGATATCACTGATGAACTTAGATGCAAAAATCCTCAACAAAATACTAGCAAACAGAATCCAACAGCACATTAAAAGGATCACACACCATGATCATTAAAAGAATCATATAATAGGATCAAGTGGGATTTATCCCAGGGATGCAAGGATTCTTCAATATACACAAGTCAAGCAATGTGATACACCATATTAGCAAATTGAAGAATAAAAAACATATGATCATCTCAACAGATGCAGAAAAAGCTTTTGACAAAATTCAACACCCATGTATGATAAAAACTCTCTAGAAAGTGGGCATAGATGGAACCTACCTCAATATAATAAAGACCATATATGACAAACCCACAGCAAACATCATTCTCAATGGTGAAAAATTGAAAGCATTTCCTCTAAGATCAGGAACAAGACAAGGATGTCCACTCTTACCACTATGATTCAGCATAGTTCTGGAAGTTCTAGACATGACAATAAGAGAAGAAAAATAAATAAAATGAATACAAATCGGAAAATAAGTAAAACTGTCACTGTTTGCAGATGACATGATACTATACATAGAGAATCCTAGAGATACCACCAAAAAACTACTAGAGCTAATCAACGAATTCGGTAAAGTTGCAGGATATAAAGTTAATGCACAGAAATCTCTTGCATTCTTATATACTAATGATGAAAACTCTGAACGAGAAATTATGGAAACACCCCTATTTACCGTTGCAACAAAAAGAATATAATACCTAGGAATACGCCTACCTGGTGAGAAAAAAGACCTGTATGCAGAAAACTATAAGACACTGATGAAAGAAATTAAAGATGACACAAACATATGGAGAGATATACCATCTTCTTGGATTGGAAGAATCAATATTTTGAAAATGACTATACTACCCAAAGCAATCTACAGATTCAACGCAATCTCTATCAAACTACAAATGGCATTTTTTTTACAGAAGTAGAACAAAAAATCTTAAAATTTGTATGGAGACAGAAAATACCCCAAATAGCCAAAGCAGCTTTGAGGAAAAGAGTTGGAGGAATCAGACTCCCTGACTTCAGACTATACTACAAAGCTACAGTAATCAAGACAATATGGTTCTTGCACAAAAACAGAAATATAGATCAGTGGAACAAGATAGAAAGCCCAGAGATAAACCCACGCACCTACAGTCACCTAATCTATGATAAAGGAGGCAAGGATATACAATGGAGAAAAGACAGTCTCTTCAATAAGTGGTGCTGGGAAAACTGGACAGCTACATGTAAAAGAATGAAATTAGAACATACCCTAACAGCATACACAAAAATAAACTCAAAATGAATTAGAGACCTAAAGGTAATACCAGACACTATTAAACTCTTAGAGGAAAACATAGGAAGAACACACTTTGACATAAATCACAGCAAGATCTTTTTTGATCCACCACTTACAGTAATGGAAATAAAAACAAAAATAAACAAATGGGACCTAATGAAACTTAAAAGCTTCTGCACAGCAAAGGAAACTACAAACAAGATGAAAAGCCACCCCTCAGAATGGGAGAGCATATTTTCAAATTAATCAATGGAAAAAGGATTAATCTCCAAATTATATGAACAGCTCATGCAGCTCAATATAAAAAAAACAAACAACCCAATCCAAAAATGGGGAGAAGACCTATATAGCCATTTCTCCTAAGAAGACATACAGATGGCCAAAAAGCACACGAAAAGCTCCTCAAAATCACTAATTATTAGAGAAATGCAAATCAAAACTGCAATGAGGCATCACCTCACACCAGTTAAAATGAGTATCATCAGAAAATCTACAAACAGGGCATCCCTGGAGGCCCATTGGTAGAGAGTCCACCTGCCGATGCAGGGGACATGGGTTCGTGCCCCAGTCTGGGAAGATCCCACATGCTGCGGAGTGGCTATGCCTGTGAGCCATGGCTGCTGAACCTGTGCGTCCAGAGCCTGTGCTCCGCAACGAGAGAGGCCAAAACAGTGAGAGGCCCACGTACTGCAAAAAAAAAAAAAAAAAAGAAAGAAAATATACAAACAACAAATGCTGGAGAGGGTGTGAAGAAAAGGGAACCCTCTTGCATTGTTGGTGGGAATGTAAATTGATACAGCCACTATTGAGAACAGTATGGAAGTTCCTTAAAAATCTAAAAATAGAATTACCATATGACCCAGCAATCCCACTACTGGGCATATATCCAGAGAAAGCCATAATTCAAAAACACACATGCACCCCAATGTTCATTGCAGCACTATTTACAATAGCCATGTCATGGAAGCAACCTAAATGCCCATCGACAGATGAATGGATAAAGAAGATGTGGTACATATCCACAATGGAATATTACTCAGCCATTAAAGGGAATGAAATTAGGTCATTTGTAGAGACATGGATGGATCTAGACACTGTCATACAGAGTGAAGTAAGCCAGAAAGAGAAAAACAAATATTGTATATTAACACATATTTGTGGAACCTAGAAAAATAGTACATAGGAACTGGTTTGTAGGGTAGAAATTCAGACACAGACATAGGGAAGAAACGTATGGACACCAATGGGGAAAGTGGTGGGGGGTGGGGGTGGGGGTGTGATGAATTAGCAGATTGGAATTGACATGTGTACACTGATGTGTATAAAATGGATAACTAATAAAAAATTAATTAATTAATTAATTATTTGAAAAAAAAGGACTGCTACAAAAGATAAGGAAGGACACTATATAATGATCAAGGGAGCAATCCATGGAGAAGATATAAGAATTATAAACATTTATGCCCCCAACATAGAAGCACCTGAATATATAAGGCAAATGCTAAGAGCCATAAAAGGAGAAATCAACAGTAACACAATAATAGTAAAGGACTTTAACACATTACTTACACCAATGGACAGATCATCCACACAGAAAATAAATAAAGAAACATGTGCTTTAAATGACACAATAGACCAGATAGATTTAATTTATATTTATAGGACAATCCATACGTAAGTGACAAAATACACTCTCTTCTCAAGTGCATTGGGAACATTGTCAAGGATAGATCACATCTTGGGTCACAAATGAAGCCTCAGAAAATTTAAAAAAACTGAAATCGTATCAAGCAGCTTTTGTGACCAGAACATGATGAGATCAGACATTAGTTACCGGAAAAAAAACAGCACAGACATTAGTTACCGGAAAAAAAAAAGCTTGTGGAAGCTACATGGAAGCTAAACAGTGCACTACTAAATAAACAAGAGATCACTGAAGAAATCAAAGAAGAAATCAAAAAATACCTAGAGACAAATGACAACTAAAACACAACAATCCAAAACCTATGAGGCACAGCAAAAGCAGTTTTAAGAGGGAAGTTTATAGCAATAAAATTTTACCTTCAGAAACATGAAAAATCTGAAATAAACAACTTATCCTTACCCCTAAAGCATCTAGAGTAGGAAGACCAAAAATCCCCAAAGTTAGTAGAAGGAAATAAATCATAAAGATCAGAGTAGATATAAATGAAATAGAGACAAAGAAAACAATAGCAAAGATCAATGAAACTAAAAGCTGGCTCTTTGAGAAGATAAACAAAATTGATAAACCATTAGCCTGACTCATCAAGAAATAAAGGGAGAAGACTCAAATCAATAGAATTAGAAATGAAAAAAAAGTAACAACTGACACTGCAGAAATATAGAGGATCATGAGAGATTATTACAAGCAACTATATGTCAATAAAATGGACAACCTGGAAGAAATGGACAAATTCTTAGAAAAGTACAGCCTTCTGACACTGAACCAGGAAGAAATAGAAAATATAAACACATCAATCACAAGCACTGAAATTGAGACTGTGATTAAAAATCTTCCAGCAAACAAAAACCCAGGACCAGACGGCTTCATGAGCGAATTCTATCAAACATTTAGAGAAGAGCTAGCACCTATCCTTCTTAAATTCTTCCAAAATATAGCAGAGGGAGGAACACTCCCAAACTCATTCTACGAGGCCACCATCACCCTGATACCAAAACCGGAAAAAGATGCCACAAAAAAAGAAAAGTACAGGCTAATATCACTGATGAACTTAGATACAAAAATACTCAGCGAAATACTAGCAAACAGAATCCAACAGCACATTAAAAGGATCATACACCATGATCATTAAAAGAATCATACAACAGGATTGGGATTTATCCCAGGGATGCAAGGATTCTTCAATATATGCAAGTCAAGCAATGTGATACAGCATATTAACAAATTGAAGAATAAAAAAAAAATGTTCATCTCAATAGATGCAGAAAAGCTTTTGACAAAATTCAACATATATTTACAACAAAAACTCTCCAGAAAGTGGGCATAGAGGCAACCTACTTAAACATAATAAAGGCCATGTATGTCAAACCCACAGCAAACATCAATCTCAATGGTGAAAAACTAAAAGTACTTCCTCTAAACTCAGGAACAAGACAAGGATGTCCACTCTCACCACTATTAATCAACATAGTTTTGGAAGTCCTAGCCACAGCAATGAGACAAGAAAAAGAAATAAAATGAATCCAAATTTTAAAAGAAGAAGTAAAGCTGTCACTGTTCGCAGATGATATGTTACTATACATACAGAATCCTAAAGGTGCTACCAGAAAACTACTGGAGCTCATCAATGAATTTGGTAGAGTTGCAGGATGCAAAATTGCATTCCTATAAACTGACAATGAAAATAGCTCAGAAAGAGATGTTAAGGAATTTCTCTGGTGGTGCAGTGGTTAAGAATCAGCCTGCCAATGCAGTGGACATGGGTTTGAGCCCTACTCTGGGAAGATCCTAGATGTCATGGAGCAACTAAGCCCATGTGCCACAACCACTGAGCCTGTGCTGTAGGGCCCATGTGCCACAACTACTGAAGCCTGCACACATAGAGCCCATGCTCCACAAAAAGCGAAGCCACCGCAATGAGAAGCCTGCACACTGCAATGAAGAGTAGCCCCGTTTCGACACAACTTGAGATAGCCCATATGCAACAATGAAGACCCAACACAGGCAAAAGTAAAAATAAGGAAACAATCCCATTTACCATAGCAATAAGAAGAGTAAAGTACCTAGGAATAAACCTACCTAAGGAGGCAAAAGACCTGTACTCAGAAAACTACAAGGTACTGATGAAAGAAATCAAAGATGACACAAACAGATGGAAAGATATATCATGCTCTTGGATTGGAAGCATCAATACTGTGGAAATGACTATACTACCCAAAGCAATCTACAGATTCATCACAATATCAATCAAATTACCAATGACATTTTTCACAGAATTAGAACAGAAATTTTACAATTTGTATGGAAACACAAAAGACCCTGAATAACCAAAGCAATTTTCAGAAAGATAAACAGAGCTGGAGGAATCATGCTCCCTGACTTCAGACTATACTACAAAGCTATAGTCATCAAGAAAGTATGGTACTGGCACAAAAACAGAAATATAGATCAATGGAACAGGATAGAAATCCCAGAGATAAACCCATCCACCTATGGTCACCTAATCTATAACAAAGGAGGCAAGAATATAATGGAGAAAAGACAATCTCTTCAATAAGTAGTGCTGGGAAAACTGGACAGCTACATGTAAAAGAATGAAATTAGAACTGTCCCTAACACCATACACAAAAATAAACTCAAAATGGATTAAAGACCTAAATGTAATACCAGACACTATAAAACTCTTAGAGGAAAACATTGGCAGAACACACTTTGACATAAATCGCAGCAAGATCTTTTTTGACCCATCTCCTAGAGTAATGAAAGTAAATCCAAAATAAACAATTAGGACCTAATTAAACTTAAAAGCTTTTGCACAGCAAAGGGAACTGTAAATAAAACAAAAAGACAACCCACAGAATGAGAGAAAATATTTGAAAATGAAGCAGCTGACAAGGGCTTACTCTCTAAAATGTAGAAGCACGTCATGCAGTTTAATATCAAAAAAACAAACAACCCAGTGAAAAAATGGGCAGAAGACTTAAATAGACATTTCTCCAAAGACACACAGAAAGCCAACAAGCACCTGAAAAGATGCTCAACGTTACTAATTATTAGAGAAATGCAAATCAAAACTACAGTGAGGTATAATCTCACACCGGTCAGAACGGCCATCATCAAAATATCTACAAACAGTAAATGCTGGAGAAGGTGTGGAGAAAAAGGCACACTCCTGTGCTGTTTGTGGGAATGTTAATTGGCACAGCCACTACGGAGAACAGTATGGAGGTTCCTTAAAAAGCTAAAAAAAGAACTACTACATGACCCTAGCCATCCCACTCCTAGGTATATACCCAGAGGATACCATACTTCAAAAATGTACATGCACCCCAATGTTCATTGCAGCACTATTTGCAATAGCCAAGACATGGAAGCAACCAAAATGTCCATCAACAGAGGAGTGGATAAAGAAGATGTGGTACACATATACAATGGAATATTACTCAGCCATAAAAAGGAATGAGATAATGCCATTTGCAGAAACATGGATGGACCTAGAGATTGTCGTACTGAGTGACGTAAGTCAGACACAGAAAGACAAATATCATGTGATATTGCTTATATGTGGAATCTAAAAAAAGGGTAAAATTGTACCTATTTACAAAACAGAAGTAGAATCACAGACGTAGGAAACAAACTTAATGGTTCCCAGGGTCTAAGGAGGGGGAGGGATAAATTGGGAGATTGGTATTGACATACACACACTACTATATATAAAATAGATAACTAACAAGGACCTACTGTATAGCACAGGGAAGTCTATTCAATACTCTGTAATGGTTTATATGGAAAAGAATCTAAAAAAAGAGTGGATATATGTATATATATATAACTGATTCACTTTGCTGTATGCCTAAAACTAACACATTATTGTAAATCAACTATACTCCAATAAAAATTAAAATAAATTTAAAAACAAATATCTCCATATAAATGCTTTTACTTACTGTTTTTGCATTTTGTTTATGAACAACAGAGATTCTAGTACATTTTATGTTCATATGAGGCTCTTGATGCTTCCTGCCAATGTACATTGCTTTTTTTTCTACTGGACTACTAATCTTTTCTTACTGATTTTTTAGGACTATTTGTATGTCAAATATGTCAAATAAATTGAAATTATTTTTTCCTAAAAATAAAGTAATGTGATGTACTTCATTATTACTTCAGATATTATAGCACAACAGAGAATTATGATTATGATTTTCACATACTTGTGCTTATATTTTTTCCAAAACAATTGAATTTTCCATCCTTTTAAAATACTTCTAGTAAAGCTCTGCCCCTCAGGTCACTTATGCTTATTATTCCTAGGGAGACACAAATAGTTAAGATGGTAATTAGAAGATGGTCTTCATGTAACTTCCTTTAGGTTCAGAAATGAGTACATTTTTTCTATTATTGTAATTTACTTAAAATCTAAACTTGCTAAGACGGAATCAGAAAAGTATAACCACTTTAATATTAGAAATGAGAATATAGAAGAATTAGGACTTTGGCTCATTAAAAAATCAGTAAAAATCCATAATGTTCTTTAAATTGGCTGCATTAATCCCTGTATAGTGTTCTCATCCTGAAATTATAACTCCTTTTAACATACATATTTAGGAACTGGTAGTTTAGCAAACCAGTAAAAATACATTATTCTTAATGCAGTTTGCGGGCATGAGTCTTTATTCTCCTCTCATGTACAATTAGTGTGTCTAACCTTGAGCAACACTCTTAACCTGTGATAAGTCACTTCTTCAAAAGCAAAAGGAAATTCTATCTGTTCTTTCTGTCTTGCTTTATACATGTGACATACTTTCTTGAGTAAATATTTGTGGAAAACAATATTGCAAACAATAGAGCTATTATTTCAAAATTTAATAAAGGGAGAATAGAAATAAATTTGTCCAGTTCTCTCAGATCTTGCTCCTACTGCTTTGCTTTTAAACATCATGCAACCTTTTAAACATGTTTATCAGTCCCAGATAATAATTCAGACTCTACCATTTAGTATCTGAGTGAATTTGGACAAATAGTTTGACCTTTACTTTTTTTTTTTTTTTTTTGTGGTACGCGGGCCTCTCACTGTCGTGGCCTCTCCCGTTGCGGAACACAGGCTCTGGACGCTCAGGCTTAGCGGCCATGGCTCACGAGCCCAGCCGCTCTGCAGCATGTGTGATCTTTCAGGACCGGGGCACGAACCCGTGTCCCCTGCATCGGCAGGCAGACTCTCAACCACTGCGCCACCAGAGAAGCCCCAAATAGTTTGACATTTTAAAGTTTAAATTTCTTCTTAAAAATAACAGGGATAATAATATTCTGCTTCATAGGGCTGTTGTGGACACTAAATTAGGTAATATGAGCAAAACATCAGATTGCCTAGTAGACATAAGTACTTGGTAAGTGCTCACCTATAATTTTTAACAGTATCCTCCTCATCACTATCATGTCATTATCCTTTTTTCCTTAAGATACTTAAAACATCTAGATACTATAAGCCTTTTTAATCATGCATGGAATAAGTACTATTTATTCTTTTTTTTTTTTTCATTTTAACATCTTTATTGGAGTATAATTGCTTTACAATGGTATGTTAGTTTCAGCTTCACAACAAAATGAATCAGTTATATATATACATATGTTCCCATATCTCTTCCCGCTTGCGTCTCCCTCCCTCCCGCCCTCCCTATCCCACCCCTCCAGGCGGTCACAAAGCACCGAGCTGATCTCCGTGTGCTATGCGGCTGCTTCCCACTAGCTATCTACCTTACGTTTGGTAGTGTATATATGTCCATGCCTCTCTCTCTCTTTGTCACCGTTTACCCTTCCCCCTCCCCATAGCCTCAAGTCCATTCTCTAGTAAGTCTGTGTCTTTATTCCTAATGAAACTTAAAAGCTTTTGCACAGCAAAGGAAACCATAAAGAAGACCAAAAGACAACCCTCAGAATGGGAGAAAATATTTGCAAATGAAGCAACTGACAAAGGATTAATCTCCAAAATTTATAAGCAGCTCATGCAGCTTAATAACAAAAAAACAAACAACCCAATCCAAAAATGGGCAGAAAACCTAAATAGACATTTCTCCAAAGAAGATATACAGACTGCCAACAAACACATGAAAGAATGCTCAACATCATTAATCATTAGAGAAATGCAAATCAAAACTACAATGAGATATCATCTCACACCAGTCAGAATGGCCATCATCAAAAAATCTACAAACAATAAATGCTGGAGAGGGTGTGGAGAAAAGGGAACCCTCTTACACTGTTGGTGGGAATGTAAATTGATACAGCCACTGTGGAGAACAGTATGGAGGTTCCTTAAAAAACTACAAATAGAACTACCATATGACCCAGCAATCCCACTACTGGGCATATACCCTGAGAAAACCATAATTCAAAAAGAGTCATGTACCCAAATGTTCATTGCAGCTCTATTTACAATAGCCCAGAGATGGAAACAACCTAAGTGTCCATCATCGGATGAATGGATAAAGAAGATGTGGCACATATATACAATGGAATATTACTCAGCCATAAAAAGAAACAAAATTGAGCTATTTGTAATGAGGTGGATAGACCTAGAGTCTGTCATACAGAGTGAAGTAAGTCAGAAAGAGAGAGACAAATACCGTATGCTAACACATATATATGGAATTTAAGTACTATTTATTCTTTGCAGCCATTGACTTTTCCCTTGCTTTATGTGTTTCTTAAACATTTTGAAGGAGAGTTCATGTGTGATTGTAGGTTTAATGTTGTAATAATACCACAGAAATGCACAGAAGGTGATTCTATAATAATAATGAGTTTGTATCTAGTTTGTGAAATCAGTTTCACTAATTTATATTCTATATTTATATTATTTACGTAATTTTAATTGTTCTACTGTAAGTATAACAGAAGCTATTGAAATAAATTACTTGCTTACAGGAAGTTTGGTATAAATATATTTTCACATATTATACAAATTTTTCCATTGTTTATGCACCCGTCATACTTTTTTAAAGTATTATTTTCTCTAGCATTTTATTACAATAACACCTTCTATTAACATCCCTTGAACCTAATGAAATAATTGCAATTAAAATAACCCCAAAATTTTATAGTCCAGTTGCCACTGGTGGTCAAAGGAAACAAAACCATATATATAATTTGCTCTCCCAAACAATGCTGAACTCAAGTATAATAGCCCTTCACTCTTAATAGTTTCATAGACGGCTTTTGGCAGTTCTATTAAAAATAGCTGCAGGGACCTTTCAATTCCAAAAGAACACTCATTTCTCTAAGAAATTGTATAGTAAGAGCAGAGAAAGCCTTTATTTATAAAAATCTAACTGTTTGACATCTGTATACACTATAAAGAGTCTAGATGTCCAGATGTGTAACAAACACACCTAAGCCATAGATCATTTGTCTCTCAACATCCAGATTGGTTAGAACTCCAGTGAACTAGTTCTTATTGCATATTTTTTTCTGTTTTTTGATTTTTAGCAAAAACTAAGGAAATACAGAGTATGTTTGCTAATTGTAAATGTTCTTCAAATAAATTGTGAAAGAAATACTTCCTGTTATTCATGGATACAAGTATTTCTAGCTAGCTGACAATTACTTTTCACTTCAAAAACCTTACATAGGTTTAAACAATCAAAATTTATGGATGTCAATCTTGAAATCCCTGAGCTTCAGGAACAACTGTTACTGAAGTAGACCAGCAATTAGCTTAACCACACTGGAGAAATGAAAGAACCACCTACAGATATCACACAGGAATAAAAAATTACAGAGACCATATTTTTATTCTGAATAATAAACAACTCTTTGGATGCATAGTTATTACGCAGACTTCAGGTTGGGAACTAGCTCTTTATTATTCATGGACTAATAAAAGGATGGAATTTTTGTTGCGATCTGTTAATTTCCTTGAATAACTTTTTGTAGTTTTTAACTTCATGTGGCAGAAGGCTAGCTATTTTAAATTCACATACACTTTTATCTAATACATGTGCCTCTAGTATATTCATGTACTTCTTGAGTATATCAGTGAAATATTACTAATCACTGTAAAATCTTTAAACAGAATTTATATTGAGTATAAACTTTCTTTAATTTGTGCACTGTAAAACATTCATTCCCAATACAGTAATTTTCTTTTTTTTTACTTTTTTAAAAAAATTCATCCACAATACTATCATTTATGCTCAATTGCTCTTCATCAACTGTTTCATTTTTCTGGATGTATTTTTTAAAAAAATAATTCTCCTTAAATCATTCGACTCACTTCTGGCATTAATATTCACCGTATTACTCATATAACAAACGTTCGATGTTCAATTCCCCTCAAGTGATGAATGAATGATTCTCCTGATAAACTTCATTAAAGTCAATATATATTTTAAAATAATTTCTTGATAAAACATTGCCCTCACTCCCCACTTCCATCTCTTTTTGTTTTTAATTGGGTCAGTATCTTAGTTTTTTTAACACTGCAAAACCTCATTAAGAAAACAATTGATTTGTTCAAAATAGTACAGGCACACATCGGAGATATTACATGTTGTGTTCAAGACCACCACAGTAAAGCAAATATTGCAATAAAGTGCGTCACACAATTTTTTTGGTTTTCCAACAAAATAAAAGTTATGTTTACATTATACTATAGTCTATCTGTGCAATAGCCTTATGTCTAAAAATAAAATGTACATACATTATTTAAAAATACTTTATTGTTAAAAAATGCAAATCATCATCTGAGCCTTCAGCAAGTCATCATCTTTCGGCTGGCAGACAGTATTGCCTCAATGTTGATGGATGCTTACTGATCAGGGTGGTGAGCACTGAAAGTTGGGATGCTTGTGGCAATTTCTTAAAATCAGATAACAATGAAGTTTGCCACATTAGTTGACTCTTCCTTTCATGAATGATTTCTCTGTAGCATGCAATGTTGTTTGACAGCATTTTACCCATAGAATAACTTCTTTCAAAATTGGAGTTAATGCTCTTAAACTCTGTTGCTGCTTCATCAACTAAATTTCTGCAATTTTCTAAATCTTTTGTTGTCATTTCAACCATCTTCACAGCCTCTCCACCAGGATCAGATTCCATCTCAAGGCACTACTTTCTTTGTTCATCCATGAGAAGCAACTCCTCATCCATTCAGGTTTTATCATGAGATTGCAGCAATTAAGTCACATCTTCAGGTTCCACTTGTAATTCTAGTTTTGCTAGTTCCACCATACTTGCAGTTAATTCCTCCACTGAGAGCCTTTAACCCCTCCAAGTCATACATGAGGGTTGGAATCAACTACTTCTCAACTCCTGTTAATGTTGACATTAACCTCTTCCCATGAATTACAAATTTTATTAATGGCATCTAAAATGCTGAACCTGTTCCAGAAGGTTTCCAATTTACTTTGCCCAGATCCATCAGAGGAATCACTATCTATGGCAGCTTTAGTCTTATGAAATGTATTTCTGAAAATAATAAGGCTTGAAAGTTGAAATTATTCCCTGATACATGGTCTACAGAATGAATGTTTTGTTAGTAGGCATGAAAACAACATGAATCTTGCTGTACATCTCCATCAGAGCTCTTGGGTAACCAGGTACATTGTCATTGAGCAGTAATATTTTGAAAGGAATCTTTTTTTTTTTTCCTGAGCAATAGGCCTCAACAATGAGCATAAAATATTCAGTAAACCATATTGTCAACAGATGTGCTTCATTTAGTCTTTTGTTGTTCCATTTAAAGAGCAGAGGCAGAGTAGGTTTAGCATAATTCTAAAGGGCCCTAGGGATTTTGGAAAGGTAAATGAGTGTTGGTCAACTTAAAGTCACAGAATATATTAGCCACTAACATAGACTCAGTCTGTCCTTTGAAGCTTTGAAGCCAGGTATTGACTTCTTCTGTCTAGCTATGAAAGTCCCAAATGGTATTTTCTTCAAATAGAAGGCATTTTATCTACATTAAAAATCAATTGTTTAGTGGAACAACTTTCATTAATTATCTTAGCTAGATCTGGATAACTTCTTGTAGCTTCTATGTCAGCACTTTCTGCTTCACCTTATACTATTGTTATGAAGATGGCTTTTTTCCTTAAACTTCATGAACCAAC
This sequence comes from Aethalodelphis obliquidens, assembly GCF_003676395.1. Classification (NCBI taxonomy): domain Eukaryota; kingdom Metazoa; phylum Chordata; class Mammalia; order Artiodactyla; family Delphinidae; genus Aethalodelphis; species Aethalodelphis obliquidens. The sequence goes on along the minus strand of NW_020838004.1, from coordinate 8,603,133 downwards.
CTCTGCTAGCTTCAAACTTTTCTTCTTCAGTTTCCTCACCTCTCTTAGCCTTCATAGAATTGAGAGTTTGGGCCTTGCTTTGGATTAGGCTTTGGCTTAAGGGAATGTTGTGGCTAATTTGACCTTATATCCAGACCACTAAAACTTTCTCCATATCAGTAATATGGCTGTTTTGCTTTCTTATCATTCACTTTTTCCCTGGAGTAGAACTTTTAATTTCCCTCAAGAACTTTTCTATCGTGTTCACTACTTTGGTAACATAAAAGACCATTCGTCACAGATCAACATAACAAATAGAATAATAATTTAAAAGTTTGAAATATTGTGAGAATTATCCAAATGTGACATAGAGACAGGAAGTATGCAAATTCTCTTGGAAAAATGGTGTCAATAGACTTGCTTGACGCAGGATTGCCACAAATCTTCAATTTGTAAAAAACGCATTATCTGAGAAGTACAATAAAGTAAAGTGCAATAAAACGAGGTGTGCCTGGACATTACACAAAGGAAATTGGTTTCCTGGACAAACTGAATGCTCTATTTTTCTTTAACAAAATACTAGGGCTTCTGCATCATTCTTATATAATTATTTTCTAGGCTTACCTTTTATTAACTTCATTTCACAATTTGTTAATATTGGGACAACATAAGAACAATTTATCATGTCAGTAATATTCACAGAGTGAATATAAAGCATACACTATAATAGAAATATATAGCATACACTATAATAGAAATAAAAGGCTTTAAACTGTACCTTATACATATCGAAATAAGTGCTACTGAGATTTTATTTTTTATGAAGCTAAGATTACTAAAATAGGAATAGAAAAAATTATCTGCTCAAGGTATCAATTTAACAATTTGACTTCAGTTGATATGGAAACTGGAGTAAATATAGTTCATATTATTACTTCTACTCCTGCCTTTAAAAATAGTAGAAAATAAAACTAGCAGAAAATAAAATTGCTGCTAATCATTATTATTTTATTTTGTAGCTTCATTTTAAATAAAGACAGATTTTATCACTACAAAAACTTCCTCACTATTTATTTTTCCAAATGGGATAAAAACAAAAGAAAGACACTACATTACTCATAATAATTAATTCTCAATTGAGTCCCATTATATATTTGGGCAGGACTTTATACTTAAGCTCACAGAATTCAACCCAGTCCACCAAAGTGATATGTTACTGAGTATTCATGCTATTAGTGCATATATGCATTTCCAAGAACATGACTATATGCTTTTCCTACTCTCGAATATTTTATCCATTCCTATCCACCTCACCTCTGTTGTATAAATTCTGCCATAAAGTGAACTTCACCTAACCCAGGCCACCAAAATCCTTCCCTCAAATGATCTAACTTAGCATTATTTAAATTAAAATTATTATTTTAAACTAAGAATATGCCACTATGCATTACTGCAATATGTTAAGAAGTGAATGAAAAGATTAAGAAAAACGGTAGATATCATTTTGAATTTATGATATAACAAGTTACTCTTTAAAAAATAACTTCACGGGCTTCCCTGGTGGCGTAGCGGTTGAGAGTCCACCTGCTGATGCAGGGGACACGGGTTCGTGCCCTAGTCTGGGAAGATCACACATGCCGTGGAGCGGCTGGGCCCGTGAGCCATGGCCGCTGAGCCTGCGCGTCCGGAGCCTGTGCTCCGCAACGGGAGAGGCCGCAACAGTAAGAGGCCCGTGTACCGCAAACAACAGCAACAACAAAAAGAAACCTTCACAAGACATATTAGTGTGCATACATATACATGAATGCATATAGTCTATGAATGTTATAGCATAGATATGTATAAAATGTTTGTGCTAATAAATTTTCATGTAGATAATATTGTAGAAACTACAGATGAATTATTAGTGAGTTTTAGCAAAGTTGCTTTGCTGGATGGAAAGTAAAGACATAAAATCAGTTAAATTTGTAAACACCAGGTACATGAGTATGAAAAAGTAATAGAAAAATATTATTTTTCATAATAAAAATTATAAAGACGTCAGGAATATATCAGAGAATATACAATCTAAATACAGAAAAAAGACATTTTCAGGAATAGAAAGACTCAGGTACCTAGAGTTACAATCTCAAATTGACCTATAGATTTAATAAAATAAAATTTTTAAAAAATTCCTAACAGGTCGAACTTGTCAAGTTAATATTGAAATGCACATGGAACTGCAAAAAAACAAAACAAAATTTTAAATCATTATGGCTATATAGTACTGATAGGAATGGGCATATAAATGAATGGAATATATAAGGGAGCCCATAAACAGAGACTTAAGAAAATGTGAAAGTAAAAACAAGAAAATTTAAAAAAAGCATTTTTACTTTATCTGGATAGGAAATTATTAATGGATAAGATGCACAATGTGGAAATCACAAAGGAAAATATTGCTACATTCAATATGTTATAATTGGAAGCAATTATCTGCAGCACACACATCTCTAAAGGATTAGTACATAGACTATAAAAGAGGTATGAATGCAGTACAAAATATGCTAAGAAGCTTAACTGTTACTTCACAAAAGAAAAAAAATATGAATAGCCAAAATTCTATGAAAGAACAACAAAACTGATTAGTAATCAGAGATGTAAACTGTAAACCACAATTCACGTGCTCCAAATTGGAAAAATGTTGAAAAGTTTAGTACCAAGTGCCTGTGAGATGACAGGTCTAGAGGGACTTTTACACACTGTTGATGGGAGTGTAAATCTGTACGATTCATTTATATGAGACTATAGAACTTCCTTCCCACTGTGCACCCCGCCCTCCCCAACAAGACAGTCTGGGTTGGGAATTTGGTTATTTACAAAAGAAAGACACCTAATTTATGAAATAAGGCATTTAAAGAATAATTTCAGGAAGAAACTGCAGGAAAATAGCTTTTGAAAAATAACTTTCAGACGTGACTCTTTATTAACAACCTGCTGGAGATATTCATTATAAATGGAGGAGTGAAACTCAAAAATGATATCTGGCTTGAATTAGACAAGTTATAATGAAGCCTGAGAAGATTATCAAATTAACAAGAAAGACATATCTGAAAAGACAAAAAAATCATGAATGGTCCCCTGAAAATAAGTATCATTAAATTATCAGTGGAAGAATAGGTCAAAGAGAACAAGAGTAAGGAGTGAAGAGAGAGAGAATGGAAAATCAGGTGACAGATGGGTCTCAGAAACCAAGGAAGAATCTTTAAGAAAGATGGGGCCTAAAGTCCCCATTGAAGATGTCATTTGAAAGAGAAATGTAAATCAATTTTTTATAAAGAACTCTGCATTAACTTGAATATAGAAAATTATTTGCTTTTTTTCAATTAGGTTCATATTAAGCCTTTGTCTATCATATTTATCTTTATCATTGTTTTCTTCATGATAAGACACAAGAGCTTATTTATATAACTGTGGATGTAAGCAAGCTTTCCAACATTTCTGCATTTTATGAAAGAAAATATTATCACCATATTTTGAAATAACTCTTAGTTAACTTTTAACATTCTTACTTTTCTCTTCACATTGGAATATTAGGCTAAATATTTATGTTTTCACATAAAATAAAGAACGTACTACTCCCACTTGACAATTGGGTTAGCTGTAGCTTATAATTAGCAATTCACAAACAGACACTAATGTAGGCCAGAACACCAAGTTTTTATATTTAGAAATATATTTATTCTACATGTTACCATTTACATTTATTGTGTAAATTACTTGTTAAATTGAGTATTAGTGCTGCACTTTTTAAAAACTGATGTAGAAGATACTACTTCAATCACTGACTAGCTAGTTAGCTGATGTTGCCTTTGGCCTTCTTTTGTCAGGCATTTAAAATAACTCTGCTTGAATTGGTTTACCTTGTTTCCCTCAAATATCCTCTACATACATGTAATATCTGGAAGCATTGTTATCTTATGTTAATCTGACAGAGTAAAGATCATATCGCTTCTTCTATATTAAATCATTTTTAACACATATCATACAGATGGAAAGAAAATTGAGACAACAAAATAAAAAATATAAATAAACCATTTCTTTTAAATTCCTGTATGACTTTCATTATTCATTTACAATATGGAGAACTTTAAAGGAAAATACATAGTTGTATAGTGATTTATTATTCTTTCCTGGAGAGGTATATCTGACTTCTAGGTTAGTGTGACATCAGCAAAATTATTACATTTCTAATCTGAGTAAAATTTTAATTTTAGATAGTGGCTATACACAGTTATTTTTCCCCAAAAAAACTTTTACCCTGGGGAAATCTATAATGCTCAAAATTATACCATATGTGTAAATTCCAATACATTCTTTGCTGTCTACTTCAGACAATACGGTTCATATTAGAATCTCAGGCTTTTAACAGATGAACTTAAAAAAAATTGGAAAATATCTTGCACTTCCTTAGATTTTTTTTTCATTATGACTCTGTTTTTTCTTCCATTTATTTTTTTAATTAATTTTTTTTTTGTTGTTGTTGTTGTTTGCGATACACAGGGCTCTCACTGTTGTGTCCTCTCCTGTTGCAGAGCACAGGCTCCGGACGTGCAGGCTCAGTGGCCATGGCTCACGGGCCCAGCCGCTCCGCGGCATGTGGGATCCTCCCAGACCGGGGCACGAACCTGTGTCCCCTGCCTCAGCAGGCAGACTCTCAACCACTGTGCCACCAGGGAAGCCCCTTTAATTAATTTTTTATTGGAGTATAGTTGCTTTACAATGTTGTGTTAGCTTCTACTGAACAGCAAAATGAATCAGCCATACCTATAAATATATCCCCTCCTTTTTGGATTTCCCTCCCATTTAGGACACCACAAAGCATTAAGTAGCATTTCCTGTGTTATACAGTATGTTCCCATTGGTTGTCTATTTTATACATAGTATCAATAGTGTATATGTCTCAATCCCAATCCCCCAGTTCTTCCCACCACACCCCTTTCCCCCTTGGTATCCATACATTTGTTCTCTATGTCTGTGTCTCTATTTCTGCTTTGCAAATAAGGTCATCTATACCATTTTTCTAGATTCCACATATATGCATTTATATACAATATTTGTTTTTCTCTTTCTGACTTACTTCACTGTATGACACCCTGTAGGTCCATCCACGTCTCTACAAATGGACCAATTTCATTCTTTTTTTATGGCCGAGTAATATTCCATCGTATATATGTACCACATCTAGTCAAGATGGCAGAATTGGAGGATGAGGAATTTGTCGCTCCTCATAAGTACAACAAGAATTCATCTACAAATGGAACAATTCTCACAGAACACCAGCTGAACACTAGCAGAAGACTTCAGACACTTAAAAAAACAAAAGGAAGAAGAAAAAAAGAAAAGAGTAATCAAAAAAGGGACCAGCAACCCTGGCGGGAAGCTGAAGGTGAGGGGAGATCCCCACATACAGAAAAACTCCATCATGGTGAGGATATCAGCTGGGACAGAAAAGGACCTTTGGGGGCTCAAAGGAATGCAGCAGACAGTCTGTGGAAGGCAGGATTAAGTAAGAACTTCATGCATGGTCTATACTGCAGCTCTGACCATTGTAGCCTGAATCATGAGTCGTCTGTTGGGAAAGGGGACTGGGTGCTGGAAAGCAGTGTTTGGAGCACGGTCTTCTGTAGATTTTTAATAAAGTTATACCTGGTTTCTTTGGAATGGACATTATTGTCAAACTTATAGCAAGTGACTTTCCCAGAGCTATTTTAAATTTATTAATGAATTAAGAATTTATTACTCTAAAGCATTTTTAAGATTTAATATCCTTTATGTATTTCCTGGTACTGCATTGGGTATTGGACATTAATCAACATCCAATGAATTTATAATGGAAAGTAATGACTACACAATTCCAATGTTAAAGGAAAGACCTTGTCCAGAGCGATCTCTGTTAAGTGCAATAGGTTTGCCATGCAGGCAGTGCAGAAGTAAGTTAACTGATTATTGTAACAGAGGAGACATCCCTACTTAGAGCTTTATCACCTAATCATCATATTTATGCCAAGATTATGTCAATATGTCTATTCAATTAGGTTATCACAAAAATGCAAAACAGTGCTAAGGATGTCTTCATTGAGAACCAACTATCAATCCCAGTGGGGTCCATCCCCAAATTCTCCAACAGTAGAGAGTAGAAATTAATGTTTTGACCTGTCATATGACAAACTCAGAAATAACCCTTCTCCAGAAGCCATATTTGCTATAATCTGTCTAAATGTAGTGACAATGGATGAAAAAAGGCCTCTATTTGTGACTTATTATTTATTGAGATATAGTTCATACCGAATATGCTTTCAATGTTCTTTTACAAACACTAGAGGGAATTTTAGCTTTGTAAAAATGTGAATAGAGAGTAAGTATACCATGGTAGATAGAGTGTGAATTCTCCTAACTCGGTTTAAATCCCAGGTTCTCACATGTTGGACATAAGATATTAGATAAATTTTTGCCTCAGTTTCCTTACTGGTGAAAGGGGAATAATAGAAGTCCTTACCTGAGAGAATATTTTGGATTTTGAAATCCAATTTAAGAACTCAGAACGTCTCTGGCATACAGTTTGTGCTCAGTGAGTTACTGCTCTTATCATATGTATCAAATCTGTGAGCACTCCTTCTAAATATTCAATTTTATTTTTTTTGCCAAAATATACTAATCACAGCTATTATATATAATTATATATAATTATAAAATACATAATATATAATCTATATAATACTATATATAATATATATAAATATACTGATCACAGCTATTATATTCCTGCATGTCAGATACAGTACTAGACACCTATACCTCTCAGCAAGGTCTTGCCACATCAGTTTTCAGGTCAGTGAAACGTAGCAGGAAATAGTAGGACTGGATCCTCTTATTTGAAGTGAAGGAAGGAAAGAAATGATCGTAAACAGTGTTTTTATGATACATCATACTTTGGAGTAAGTTCTTCACAAGCATTCATCTTGTTGTTTATTCCTTGCAAAAATCAGTTTTACAAATGAAGCCATAAAATTGAAAAAAAACTGTGCTGCTAAATTAAGAATGGAGTCAAAACATGTACCTCAATTTTCTAAGTCTAAATCTCTTGCTTTTTTGTTGTTGTTACACTGTGTCTTCTCCCTACTTTTAATGTCCATTATGGTAATAAATATTAATAAATTCTTAAAATTATCCAAAGAAGTTTCAAATATAATTTTATATAATAGAAGAGAGGCAGGCACATAAAAAATTCCATATGGATATCTGATTATACTATTAAGGTATATCATTTTGACTTTTCACTTTTTAGTAAAGATATAACCTTCCATTATAATATAAATTCTCAAGTAAGGTGTCATCTAAATTTTTTTCAGCCAAAAATTAAGTTGCAAATCAATGGCATATGTATTAATATTGTGTTGTTCTAAGCTGTTGCTTTACAGTTTTTTTTTTTTGTATCATATGCATAAAGAGACTAGCCCATAATCAGCAATTATTTCTGCTTTTGTCAAATATTCCTTTTTGTTGTTGTGGTACTTAACCTCCTAGTCTGAATATTATTTATACTCAGAGAAGAACAAGTTTATAAAAAATAAATCAGATTAGGGTGGTTTGTCTTTCCTAACATTTCTATGCTAAGCCCCATTTCATAAAGATATTTTTAAAATACAGTGATTTCACACTTGAGTTTACTATTTGGCTAGCTGTTGGAATATACTACTATAATCATCCTGCACATAGCCTTTGGAAGCATTTATAGGGACATTCGTAGCTTCAATTTTGATATCACAGCTGCATCCCAAGAACTTGTGACTGGTATTACTTGCACTGCAATTCTGTTTAATAATGGCTCTTGCCTTATGAACATATAAAAAGTGCCCTTCTACCATTAATCTGTAAATCTCTGGTACTGAGGCCAACTTGAGCACACAGTCACTATGACAATTCTCCAAGGACCTGCTGGCTTACAGCCATTGTCTCATTGCCATTGTCAGTAATTACACAGTTAGAGGAAATAATGTGTGGGCAGTGTAATTCAGATCACTTCAACATTCATAATGATGATGAACAACTCTCACTCTTGTTGCATTACCTGCTTTGGCTAACAGCTGAAAATGTGTCCATTGGATAACAACCACTGCTCCAGTTAAATTTGTGATATGAAGATATGATCTTAGATCTCATCTTTTTTAATACGTGGAATCAAGTAAATTAATACTTAACCCAATTGCTAGAACTACATGCACAAATAATTTGGGTTCAACTACTCAGGTTTATGAGTACAAGGTGACATAAGTGCCTATCATTTCATTTAATGTCGCTTAAGGTGATATCCTGGGAATAAGACAGCCCAGATCCTTTTAGATCAGTAGGTTTCAACAGGCATGATTTTGCCTTCCACAGGACACTGAGCAATGTCTGAAGACATTATTGATTGTCACAACTTGTACAGTGTGGGGTGCTACTGCCACCTAGTCAGTAAAGGTTGAGAATGTTGCCAAACATCCTGCGACAAACAGGACAGTCCTTTACATCCTCTCCAACAAACAATTATCTGGCTCAAAATCTTAATAGTGCTGCAGGTGATAATCCTGACTTTAAATGACAAAAATCTGAACTTCAAATAATGCCCTTCAGGGCATACAGTCAGAGTACTGCAAAGCTGTTTTCTGGTCTCCACTGCCCAAATCCTATATAAATGTATACGGGATGACAAAACTATAGAAGTGTAGAAAAGGATATAAATATAGAGTATAAGTATATATCTCAGGAAACAATCTTAAGTACCTTTTCACTAGAGGTAATTGTAGACACATTCAAAGATAGACCAACAGTAAAAATATAATTACTTTTAATTTAAGCATAAGTTTGAAGCAATAAAAACTTGAGTGTAGGCAGTTTGACAGTGATGCCAATAATTTTTGCATGTGCCTCTCTGTATTAGAATTATAGCAAAAATAATACTATTTTTGATAATCAATTTTCACATATATTTTTGCCAAAAAGGAGATTTTATTGAAAGTTATTAAGGAGTCTGATTTTAGAGTCACAATTAATCAATCAGTATTTTCTAAGTGTGACCTAAGTGCCAAACATTATCCTTTCTTTACACTAAAAGCCTGTGATTGGTACAAAGGAACCTAGTTCACTCAAAAGGTAGGAGAAGGCACTTGAGTGGAATTCCTCTAAGTCTTACTAAGTTGCCAGAGCCTGTAGTTCTCAAATTTTTATTTGCCTAAGAAACACTTGAGGGCACTTTCCTGGGCCTAAGCACCAACGAGTCTGATTTAATAGGTGTAGAATAAGATCCAGAAGTAGACATCTCCCGTTGCGGAGCACAGGCTCCGGACGTGCAGCCTCAGCGGCCATGGCTCACGGGCCCACCCGCTCTGCGGCATGTGGGATCTTCCCGGACCGGGGCACGAACCCGCATCCCCTGCATCGGCAGGTGGACTCTCAACCACTGCGCCATCAGGGAAGCCCAAAAGTAGACATTTTTAAACAAACCATTCTGGTGATTTCATGCTGATGATTTCAAAGCATAGTTTCAGAGATTCTGCCTTAAACCTGTAGTTCACTAGGTACAACTCTAAGTAGGTACTGGTGAGAAAGAGAATAGGAAGAGTTATACAGGTCAAAAACGTTTAAAGGGCTTCCCTGGTGGCGCAGTGGTTGAGAGTCCGCCTGCTGATGCACGGGACACGGGTTCGTGCCCCGGTCCGGGAAGATCCCACATGCCGCGGAGCGGCCGGGCCCGTGAGCCATGGCCGCTGGGCCTGCACGTCCGGAGCCTGTGCTCCGCAGCGGGGGAGGCCACAGCGGTGAGAGGCCCGCGTATCACAAAAAAAAAAGAAAAAAAAGTTTAAAGACTATAAACAATAAATTATTATTATTTTATAACAGTAATTCATTGATTCAGCAAGTATTTATTGTAATCCATTTATCTACCACGAGTAGTCTAAGCACTGGGTATATGGTTATGAATAAAACAGAAAAATAATCTGCCCTGATGGAGCTTACATTCCAGCAGGAGGAGACAGACAATGAATTACTAACATCAGGCAGAGACAATTAATAGTTGTCTTCAGATACATATTTTAAGGGTGATTTATTAGTAAGCTCTTGAATGAAATAATAAATTTAAGAATTTCTTTCCTTTGAAATATGTTCCTTCTCTACATCTCTCTCCATAGACCCACAATTCTATCAGTCAAATTTTGAAAATGTTAATTAACATCATATTAATGAGCTAATGTTTTACTTCAAAGCAGTATCATAGTTCACTCTTAAATGTTTCCATTTAAGAATAAATTTTATAAATAAATTTTATTTTGGCTGCCTTTATACCTCTGTGTTAAAATTACATACATTTTCATAATCATATTTTTGTGTGGTATAATGAGGTGTTATCACCTTGTTACCTAACAAAATACAGTTTTTTGGAGTTCTCTGATTTGAATGACAGAGAAATTATGTGTGTGTTTATGTGTGTGTGTTTCCATTTTTTTTTTTTTGATTCAACTATCTAGTACACTAAATTTGGAGAATTTGAAAAGTATTCCAATAAATAAAATAAAAATAATGAAAAGTTCTTGAAAAACTGTAGAATACAACTTTTAAAACTATTTACTGCAGACTTTCTTGTAGCTTTTATTATGTGATTGTGAATTGTAATCCTTCAAGACAAGACAAAATAAGCAGTGTTACCTAAACTTAATCATAGATTCCTTTCCACTGAGTTTATAAAAGGACCAAATGCTGCGAACGAGTGATTAAGAACACAGGGAAAAGTGGAAAATATATATTTTTTTAATCTGAAAGGCCAATTAAAAAAAACTCTCTCTCTATTTAGGTAAACACACACACAAACAAGTGTAATTATATAACTATGTGGCCTGCATCTCATTGGGTATGAAAAGGTTAATCAGAACAACTCCCTTTCTATTTTATGTTAAAATTTACTGATTTTAGTGCTTGCATTTCAATCTAAAGTAGAAGTAATTTTCAGATTATTCCCTAATCATTGTCACTGTTCTCTCCCAAGAGAGAAGAACACAGTTTTCATCATCAAGGCATTAGGACAATAGTATCAAAGGAAAAAACACAATAAAAGGAAGGAGTAGTCAGAATAGAGAACACCAAATCTTTTGTTGGCAAATCTGTAAACATTGGCTGGGATTTGTAGAATATACTGGAGGGAGCACACAATCCAAGGAAATAAATTGCTAAAAGTACACGCACAAAGATACCCTGAGCGCACACATTAGTAAGGATGGAGATTGATCTTTAAATAAAAATAAAGGCTTGAAAAAAAAAAGAATTAATTCCACTACTGATAGGTTATGATTAAAAAAGACATATGAACCATAAAAAAGATCCATTAAATCTGGAATTGTTTGTATTTATACACTGACTTGTTGCAGGAAAGATTGAGAGTAATTACTAATTTAAGACCATTTTAAGTTATAAATTTCACATTTATAATTTTTGTAATGCACAGTTTATTTTTCAGTAGTGAAAAATATAAAATTCTTACACTGACATAAGCTTTGTTTGGTTTCAAGGCCAGATGCTATCATAAAAGAAACCTAGACCCAAACAGAAGTTATCCCCTTAGTCACACTAGTCAAGGATTTTGTTTTATGTTTTGTATTATTTTGTTATTATCTATGCAGTGTGGCAGAACAGAGGATCAATGTCATAATTTTAATGATTATTATTCTTAATGGTATGTGGTTTTATGCTTAAATGTAATAAACTTCAGGTAGTTCTCATTCGATCGGTTCAGTTCTATCAGTTCACAAAGCATCTTGTCTTCATAAAGTTTTATTCTTTCATTTATTTATTCAACAAATGTTAAATGTTTACTGTGCCTCTACTATGTTACAATTCAAAGTGCCTATGTAGGTATCATTGCACATTTCCTTGCATTTTTCGATACTACCTGGTTCTTGCATTAAGACACCAGTGTCAAGTTAGCAAAGCAAGTTTAGCAACACCTTTCAAAACACTGTCTCTTGGGACTTCCCTGGTGGTCCAGTGGTTAAGACATTGCCTTCCAATGCAGGGGGTGCAGGTTCAATCCTTGGTTGGGGAGCTAAGATCCCACATGCCTCACACCAAAGAACCAAAACATAAAACAGAAGCAATATTGTAACCTATTCAATAATGACTTTAAAAATAGTCCATATCAAACAATCTTAAAAAACACTGTCTCAGTGAAACTGTTCCACTGAAGAATATGACAGAGTGGACATGCATTAAACCTCAGTTAATTTATTTATGGTTCAGTCACTTCAGACCCCACTGAGAGTTTATTTTTACTGTATAAAATGATAACAAATTTAGTTATTTGGTTATCTTATCACTTTAAAAATAGTAAATTTGTGTGTGTGGGCATGTGTGTCACATATGCATAAGCACAGAGAAGTAATCATTACAGAATGATAGTTAATGAGAAAAAATAGTAGATCAAAAAAGCCAAGCATTCTGGTATCATATTTGTGTTGGATCAAAAAAAAATAATGTTATGGATGCAATGATAAATAATACTTATGACAGTGATCCTTAGATATTAAGAAATTGCAAACTGTTTCCTCTTTTATGACTGTCCAAACATTTATTTCCTGGTGGGAAATCCATGGTGCCAGGTCACTAAGTTAGAGTCTCATAAGTCTGGACAAATAACAAAGAAACCCTCTCCTTATATACAGTCTTTGAGTGCTGCCAAAATTTAGGAAAAATGAAGAACAAACGTTCAATGATCATAAGCCAGAGAAAGGATAAAAGCTGACATATGAAAAAAAAATCCGAAAATGCGGTAGAAAATGAAGGCATGGAGATAGGGAAGTATTCTATTTTAAGCTGTGGTATAAAATGAATTAGAATTTTATCTCTGTTAAATTAACTGATATTAAATGCCTCTTCTCTTAATAATGATGCATAAACAAACTATTTTTACTACATTTTTTACCTTTATGTTCAGATAGGAGAAAAACAGAAAAGCATAATATAACATAATGGATTCTCAAACATTAGCTGCCTCAGAATCATCTGGTGGGATTGTTAAACAAGTTTCTGGGCCCTGCCCCTGGAATTTCTGTTTCAATAGGTCTGGGGTAGTGCCTGACAACTTTAATTTCTAATTTTAGAAAGTTTCTCATTTTTAAATTTTAATTTCTATCAAGTCCCTAGATCATGCTGATGCTTCTAGACCCTTAGAGAATCACTGATAAAATGCATGGCATATTTTTAGGAATTTCTAAAGATGCTAATGGAAACTTGGTGAAGAACAATTGCTTCTTTCTCTACTATTTTTACTTGATATTGTAAAAAGACAACATAATGCCTTTAAGGGGTAAACAAGAAGTTATAAGATGCTTAAGTAAAGTACATTTTTTTCAGTGTAGTTTGAATCAACTTTTTTTCAGAAACTGTAAGATTAGGATTGGGGATTAATTCAGTTAACCACAGGAATTCAAGTGGCAATTTTTTTTTTTTTTTGGCATGGAGCCCACACACATGAATAATCAGTTTGCATTTTTGTCATAAATAGTATGTTATAACCATACAAAAATGCATTTATTATAAGTTGTCTTGTTCAGAGTTTAGAATTAGAATCCAAAGGAATGATAAAACTTCTTAGATAGGTTTAGGGATCCAAAAGTTGCAAGATCCAAGAATTTTTCCGTGATGAACACTGTAAAGAAGAAGGAGGAGGAGGAGAAGGATGAGGAAGAAAAGAAGGAGGACGAGGGGAAGGAGGAAGAGACTTGTTTCATTGCTTACTAAGTAGGCAGTTAGGTCTGAGACAGCCCTGAAAGAATCCCATATGTTGTGAAAGTAGGTAAATGTTTTCTTATGTGTCCAAGAGGAGCTTGGATGTGGCACAGCAAGCTGATGAACCTTATTATACCTTTTGGATAGAGCAAGGAGAATACAGACAGCAGTAGCCTACAGGATCAGGAAATGCCTGCTTCCTACTCCAGATGACTGGTTATTAGATGTGAGCAAGTATCCTACTGTATATGAAAAGTCACAGTTGGTTTACAGAATCACCCTCCCACAGCAATTTTCCATCCCTCAACAATTTTAAAAGCAATTCATATGGGAAAATGGAGGTCACCTAATATGTGGAAGACATTATGACTATATCAGAAAATGTTCCATTAACTCAGATTAGGGACTAAACCTTTTTAAGTCATTGATCCATAATGAAATCAACTTACATAAACATTATCACTCAAAACTCAGACAATGAAACTAGAAAATAATTTAACACTTTTTCATTCAATAATTAAACCTGACTAAATCTCAATTTAATTTAATCTCTTAAAATATTATCAGAACTAACCTTTACACTGTTTAAATTCCTGTTTGTTAATGAAGTTTCACACCTCACTGGAAAAATGTATTTTTATTTTAAAAAGTATACATTTTTATTCATCAGCTACATGACCAAATATTTTATACAGTAATTTTCTTATGCTGTTATTTATTATTAATGAAAAATTGGAAATGAGTCAAATGAAGAGGTATAGAAGAATAGAGAAATAAATTACTAAATAAACCTATAATGAAATATAGAGTCAACAGAAGTTATAACTAGGAGTTATGGTTACAGGTAGTTTTTACTTACCTCATTACTTTTCTACATTTGCCAAGTTTTCTACAGTCACAAAAATTAGAAAATGATTTTTCTTATCAACAGATTTATATATTTAGGAATTTATCTGCCATATTCTTATGTTAATCATTTTACTCATTCTAAAGGACATTTGTTTGAAATTGCATAAAGTTTTTTTGAGGTGCAGATCATACACTTTTATCTAGATAGAATATATTTATAATCAATCATAACATTTCCAAAAAACATACTATTCTTTATCAGAAAACACTGAAAAAAAATTAGCATAGTACCAAGATAGTTATAATTCTTCTTTTTCTTTTTTTTTTTTTTTTTTTTTTTTTGCGATACGCAGGCCTCTCACTGTTGTGACCTCTCCCACTGCGGAGCACAGGCTCTGGACACGCAGGCTCAGCGGCCATGGCTCACGGGCCCAGCCGCTCCATGGCATGTGGGATCTTCCCGGACTGGGGCATGAACCTGTGTTCCCTGTATCGGCAGGCAGACTCTCAACCACTGCGCCACCAGGGAAGCCCAAATAGTTATAAATCTTATTCACAAATTGTTTCATTTGCCAAGTTAGGTAATGTTCCAAAATCATAACGTTTCCAAACTGTACGTTATAAAATTTTCATTTAACAAAGCCATAATGAATTTCTCAAACTAAGTTGATTTCAAAAAAGACTTCTTAAATTATAACCTTTCAAGAGTTCTTGAACTCATGTGTAAGACCCAGCAATGGTGGACGTTTCTGGGACACAGTTTAAGAATGAATCTAATAATTGAGATTGTGTAGAGTCAGATTCCAATTTATATCTGGCAAATTAATTCTCCTGATTTGAGAACCAAAGTCAAATGTTCCTTTTTTTTTTTTTTTTTTTAATTGGACCCAGTACCTTTCTAAAGCATTTGATTGATCCCATTACAGGACATTAAGCCAAACAGTTCTGCAGGGTAGATTGATGTTTGCCTCCACATGGAATCAAGGGAAGTTTTTAACAATTTGTTCCTCTTTGTTAGCTCCATATGCATAATCCCATGTAGACAGATGTGTAATATGATTTACCCAGTTTTCCAAAGACAGAGTGTTTTATTTTCCATGTTACATATTACTGTATAATTTCCCTACACAATTTACTTTAGAGGACATTATTTCCAACTTATAAAATTGTAATTATTTTGCAAATTATATAACAAAAGTTTTCAGTCTTTTATATGATTATTCTACATAGAACACTATTATTTATACAATGTACCACTTTAGGAAAAATGCATCATGAATAAAGTAACAATTTACAGTTTCTACTGACTTTTCTTGGCCTTTGTTCTATAGCTAGTAGCCAGTAATGAGATAAATCACAGGAAGTTTTAAAAAAGATCAAGTATATTTTTGCTTATATAGATTGATCCCATGATTTTTACAAGACATTAATTTAAAAATTAAATTATCTCTAAAGTCATACATTAATTTTAATATTCTGGTAAAATATATGGTACATACTAGGCACTCTGTATTATTCAATAAGTGATTAAGTTAATAAATTAGTGAATAAATAAAATCTTACAAAAAATTAGGAATAGAAGCCTCTATTTCGAACAGATTTGTATCTTGCAAAAATAGTATCATCTTACATAATGATAAACATTGAGAACTATTCCACAAAAATAAAGCAATTCTACTCATAACAATGGGGCAAAGAAAGAAACATGACAAAATTTTTTAAAAAGAAGTAGATACATATTTTTGGTGGTATTAATGCCTAATGAAGAAAATAAATTTAAACACCACTAGAATTTACAATTTATTATCAACAGAGCCACTCTACAAAAAAGGAATATACAAGTAAACAAGAATAATTTTCTATGTGAGGAATAGCCAGTTGGAAAATATTACAATGAAAGACATGATAAGAAAAATACAAAAATGAGCTCAGAAACTTATAGAAATTATATAGAAAATTAAAATATGTCTTAGGAATATAAGAGAATATTAGAATAAGAAGAAACAATATAGTTATATGAAAAAACAATAAATATTCTAAAGACAGCAATTATTTACAAACTCAACAGTAAGTCTCATGAGAACTCCAAATGAATCGGAAGGCATGAGGGACCAGTGTGAATGAGGACAGGGAAACTTGATAAAGACTCTACATTAAATCTGGAATAATAAACAGATAAAATTGTTAAGAAAATATTTATGATGTTTGCTGGGGGTTTGTTGTATATGGCCTTTATTATATTGACGTTGGTTACCTCTATGCCCACTTTCTGGAGAGTTTTTATCATAAATGGGTGTTGAATTTTGTCAAAAGCTTTTTCTGCACCTCTTGAGATGATCATATGTTTTTTATTCTTCAATTTGTTAATATGGTGTATCACATTGATTGATTTGCATATATTGAAGAATCCTTGCATCCCTGGGATAAATCACACTTGTCCATGGTGTATGATCCTTTTAATGTGTTGTTGGCTTCTGTTTGCTAGTATTTTGTTGAGGATTTTTGAGTCTATGTTCATCAGTGATACTGACTGGCCTGCAATTTTCTTTTTTTGTGATATCGTTGTCTGGTTTTGGTATCAGGGTGATGATGGCTTTGTAGAATGACCTTGGGAGTGTTCCTCCCTCTTCAATTTTTGGAAGAATTTGAGAAGCTTCATCCAATTGAATGAAATACAAGTCCACAAACAGAACCAGGTACATATAGGTATTCAGACTATGATGAAGGCCTAAATTATTAAAGAACAAATACATTTTTAAGCAAAAGTACTTATGATATTTAGTTATGTATTTTCTAATACATATCTCACAATATAGAATTCCAATTTTGTCTATATAAATTAAAGAATTAAACAAAATATCTGGGGAGGAAATCAAAATGGTAAAGTAGGAGGATGTGGAACTCACCTCTCCCCACGAGCACAACAAAAATACATATACATGTGGGACAATTCTCACAGAAAACTAACTGCTAACTGGTAGAAATACTCCAGTATAACCAAGGCTTGAAAGAATGATCCACATGGAATCAGGTAGGAAGGCAAGAAAAGTGATTAGGTCAAGACCTGTGCCCTAGGGAGGTGACTCAGA
This sequence comes from Aethalodelphis obliquidens, assembly GCF_003676395.1. Lineage (NCBI taxonomy): Eukaryota > Metazoa > Chordata > Mammalia > Artiodactyla > Delphinidae > Aethalodelphis > Aethalodelphis obliquidens. The sequence continues at coordinate 8,585,419 of NW_020838004.1, read as the reverse complement.
ATAAAGGTAGATTACATGGAGACCCTCCCTGAGGAGTGAATGGTTCAAACCACATATTGGGTACCCCAGTCCTGAGGTCTGACACAGGGACCTGTGTCTTTCCTGGTTGGAGGGGTGGTGGGACTAGCAGAAGGGCTGTGGGAAGCCTGGACTCTGCTCAGGATGAGCCTGTGAATGCTTGCTTACTCTTAAATGGGGTGGACAAGGTGGACTGAAACTGTGCAGGTGGCTGACTGATTTCCTGTGACTGCCCTAGTATGCCCAGCCTGAGCTGAGAAATTACTTCAGTCTCACATACTTCAACTTGCAGCTCCACATTGGAGGGAGGGCTGCAGGACCAAGGAAAGAACTTGGCTGAGAGACACAGGGGCAAACTGCCCTGAAGGGTCATCTGAGCAGGGCAGGGGTAGCCATTAACAGCAGTTACACAGGCAGTGCATCAGAAGCAACTCTGAACTCTCTCTATGGCCAAATTGCCAGAGCGCACACTACATCATGCAGCAAGAGCCTGCATGGGCCTCTCTTGCTCCAGAAACTGCTCCCCTTTAGGGCAAGGGTACTGGAGCTAAAAGGGGAGAGAACTGACACCTAAAGGAAACAGAGGCAGCTCAGAACTGACCCCCAGGGCTTCTTCTCCAGCAACTAGGGACACACCCCCATCTCCAATAGGATGGTGGAGTCCAGTGAACAAAAATGAAGTCCAGGCTCACAGCTGGCTCCAGCCCTAGCTCCTCATTCTCCAGTCCTACCTCTTACCAAGGTGACAGCTGCCAGTGCAAGCTGAGGAAAGACATGACCTGTGTTCATGTCAAATCCAGCTCTCCCACCAAAGTGACTGGGCACATGCAGACTGTATACAGACACTCCCACATAAGGACTACCTTTCAAGAACACAATAGGAAACTGTTTCATCTAATTTCATAGAGACAGAGAAAGTTAAGCAAATGAGAAAACAGAAGGATTGGTCTCAAGTGAGAAAGCAAGAGAAGACACCTGAAAAACAAATAATGAAACAGAAATAAACAATTTACCAGACATAGAATTAAAAGCATTTGTTAAAAGGATGCTAACAGAATTAGGGAAAACAATAGATGAACACAGTGAGAATTTTAACAAAGAAATAGAAAACATAAAAAATAACCAGTCAGAATTGAAGAATACAATACCTAAAATGAAAAACACACTAGAAGTAATTATAGCAGACTATGTGATACATAAGAATGCATAGGTGATCTAGAAGACAGAATAATGGAAATCACTCAATCAGAAAAACAAATTTAAAAAATGAGAACAGGGCTTCCCTGGTGGTGCAGTGGTTGAGAGTCCACCTGCTGATGCAGGGGACATGGGTTCGTGCCCCGGTCTGGGAAGATCCCACATCATGGAGTGGCTAGGCCTGTGAGCTATGGCTGCTGAGCCTGCACGTCCAGAGCCTGTGCTCCACAACGGGAGAGGACACAACACTGAGAGCGCCGTGTACCACAAAAAAATAAAAAAATAAAAAAAAATGTAAGGGCTTCCCTGGTGGCACAGTGGTTGAGAGTCTGCCTGCCAATTCAGGGGACAGGGGTTCGGGCCCTGTCTGGGAGGATCCTACATGCCGCGGGGCGGTGGGCCCGTGAGCCACAACTACTGAGCCTGCGCGTCTGGAGCCTGTGCTCCACAACAAGAGAGGCTGCAACAGTGAGAGGCCCACGCACCACAATGAAGAGTGGCCCCCGCTCATCACAACTAGAGAAAGCCCTCGCACAGAAACGAAGACCCAACACAACCAAAAATAAATAAATAAATAAATATAAATTAAAAAGAAAAAATGAGAACAGTTTAAGAGATCTCTGTGATAACATGAAGCATACCACCATTTTCATACTAGGGGTCCTAGAAGGAGAATAGAGATAGAAAGAGGTCAAAAATGTATTTGAAGAAATTATGGCTGCAAACTTGCCATACCTGAAGGAGAAAACAGATATCCAGGTACAGAAAGCACAGAGGGTCCAAACAAGATGAACCCAAACAGACACACACCAAGACATATCATAATTAAAATGGCAAAAGTTAAAGATAGAGAATCCTAAAGTCAGTAGGAGAAAGAAAAAAAGACATATAGAAGGGAACCTCCATAAGGCTATCAGTTGATTTTTCTGCAGGAACTTTGCAGGCCAGAAGGCAGTAGCACAATATGTTCAAAGCACTGAAAGGGAAAAAACCTGTAACCTAGGATACTCTACCTAACAAGATTACTATTTACAATAGAAGAAGAGATAAAGAATTTCTCATACAAGCAAAAACTAAAAGATTTTATCAATACTAAACCCTTGAAAGAAATGTTAAAGTTCTGCTCTAAATGGAAAAGAAAAGGCTTTTCTTTATAAAATTCTTACTTATAAAGAACTAAGAATATTTAAGAAAGGAAAAATCCCATTAATAAATGCAAATAAATAGTAAAGGTTGAGGATCAACCACTTAAATAAGCTAGTACAAAGATTAAAAGAATAAAATTGTAAAATCAACCATAATTATAATAAAGAGTGAAGTGATAAATGTGGAGATGTGAAATATGACATCAAAAACACAAAGTATGGGGGAGGGTAGTAACATATATAGATCTTTTAGAATGTGTTTGAACTTAAATGACTACCAGTTTACAACAAGTAGATATAGTAATAGGTCAATATATATGAACCCTATGATAACCAGAAATCAAAAACCTATAATAGATACACAAAACGTAGAGAGAAAGGAACACAAGCATACCACTAAAGAAAATCATCAAACCACAAGGGAATGAACAAAAGGAAGAAAAAATGAACAGGGAAGAACTATAGCAACAAGAAAGCAAGTAATAAAATGGCAATAATTACATACTTATGAATAATTACTTTAAATGTCAATGTTCCAAATGCTCCAATCAAAAGATACAGGGTGGCTGACTGGATTAAAAAAAGAACCATCTAAATGCTGCTTGTAAGGACTCACAACATAGCTAAAGACACACACAAACTGAAAGTGAAAGGATGGGAAAATATATTTCATGCAAAGAGAAACAGGAAAGTGAGGGTAGTAATACTCATATCATACAACATAGACTTGAAAACAAATAACAAAAAACAAGGTCATTATATAATGATAAAGGGATCAATACAAAAGGAGGAAATTAATTTGTTAACACCTGTGCACCCAATATAGGAGCACCTAAATATATAAAGCAAATACTAACTGACTAAAGGGAAAAATTAACCAAAATACAGTAACAGTAGAGGACTTTAATATCCAACTCACATCAATGGACAGATCATTCAGACAGAAAATGAATAAAGCAAGAGTGGTCTTAAATGACACAAAAGACCAGCTGAACTTAACAGATATTTACAGGACATTCTATCCTAAAACAGCAGAACACACACTCTTTTCAAGTACACATAGAATGTTCTCCAGGATACATCACATTAGGCCACAAAACAAGTCTCAATAAATTTAAGAAAACAGAATTTATATCACGCATTATTTCTGACCATAACTATATGAAACCAGAAATCAATTAAAGAAAGAAAAATGAGAAAATCACAAACACATGGAGAATAAACATGTTACTGAAAAAAAATAAACAAAAAAACCCCACAAAGTATCAATGAAGAAATCAAAGAGAAAATCAGAAAATAACTGAAGACAAATGAATATAGAAACACAATGTTCCAAAATCTATGAGATGTAGCAAAAACAGTTCTAAGAGGGAAGTTTATAGCAATATAAGTCCTTCTCAAGAAATAAGAAAAATGTCAAATAAACAACCAAACATTCCATTTAAAGGAATTACAAAAAATGAGAATAAACAAAGTCAGCAGAAGAAAGAAAATAATAAAGATCAGAGAGGAAATAAAAAATAGAGACAAAATAAACATACAAAGAAACAAACAAAAACAATAGAGAAGATCAATGCAACCAAGAGCTGGTTGTTTGAAAAGATAAACAAAACTGATAAACCATTAGGGAGGTTCATCAAAAAGAAAAGAGGACCCAAATAAACAAAATAAGAAATGAAAGAGAGAAATAACAACCAATACCACAAAGATACAAAAAATCATAAGATAACACTATGAACAGTTATATGCCAACAACTTGGACAACCTAGAAGAAATGGACAAATTTCTAGAAACATACAACCTACCAAGACTGAATCAGGAAGAAATTGACAGTCTGAATAGATCAATCCCTAGTAGTGAAACTGAATTTGTAATAAAAACAAAAATTCCCAAAAAACAAAAGTTGAGGACCAGTTGGTTTCACAGGCGAATTCTACAAAACATATAAAGGAGAGCTAATGCATATATTTTCAAACTATTCCACAAACCTGAAGAAGATGGAACACCTAAATTCATTGTACTAGGCCACCATTAGCAAAACCAGACAGATACTACAAAAAAAGAAAACTACAGGCCAATAGCTCTGATGAATATACATGCAAAAATTCTCAACAAAATATTAGCAAACCAAATCCAACAATACATAAAAAGGATCATACACCATGATCAAGTGGGATTTATTCCAGGGATGCCAGGATGGTTCAATATCTGCAAATCAAACAATGTGATACACCACATTAACAAAAGCAAGAAGAAAAAATCACACACCCTTCTCAATAGAAGCAAAAAAGCATCTGACAAAATTCAACACTCATTCATGATGAAAGCTCTCATTAAAGTTGTTATAGAGGAAACATATCTCAACATAACAAAGGCCATTTATGACAAACCAATAGTTAACATTATATGCAACACTGAAAAGTTGAAAGCCTTCCCTCCAAATTCAGGAACAAGACAAGGATGCTCATTATTGCCACTTCTATTTAATGTAGAATTGGAAGTACTAGCCACAGTAATCAGACAAGAAAAAGAAATAAAAGGAATCTATACTGGATGGGAAGATGTGAAACTGTCACTATTTGCAGATGACATATTTTACACAGAAAACCCTAAAGTCTCCACCTCCAAACTATTAGAACTAATAAGTGAATTCAGCAAAGTTGTAGGATCCAAGATTAATAAACAGAAATCTGTTGCTTTTCTCTATACTAATAATGAACTACCAGAAAGAGAAAGCAAGAAAACAATCCCATTTAAAATTGCATCAAAAAGAATAAAACACCTAGGAATTAACTTAACCACGGGGGTAAAAGAGCTATACTCTGAAAACTATAAATCATTGATAGAGCAATTTGAAGGTGATACATATAAATGGAAAAATATCATGTGTTCATGGACTGCAAGAATTAATGTTGTCAAAATGGCCATACTACCCAAAATAATCTACAGATTTAATGCAATCCCTATCAAAATACTCATGACATTTTTCACAAACTAGAATAAATAATTCTAAAATTTACATAGAGCAACAAAAGTCACCAAATTGCCAAAACAATCGAGCAAAAAGAACAAAGTTGAATATACCATGCCCCCTGACTTCAGATGATACTACTAAGCTACAGATATAAAAAGCATGGCACTGGCACAAGAACATACATATAGGTCAATGAACAGAATAGAGAGCCTAGAAATAAACCCACACACCTACAGTCAATTAATTCACAAAAAGGAGGCAAGAATATACAATGGAGAAAAGACAGCCTCTTCAATAAGTGGTGCTGAGAAAATTGAACAACTGCATGTAAAAGAATGATATTAGAATATTTCCTCACAACATACACAAAAATAAACTAAAAATGGATTAAATACCTAAATATAAGACTGGAAACCATAAAATTCCTAGAAGAAAATATAGGCAGAACACTCTCTGGCATAAGTCATAGCAATATTTTTTTGGATGTATCTCCTAAGATGAAAGAAATAAACACTAAAATAAACAAATGAAATCTCATTAAACTAAAAAGCTTTAGAACATCAAAGGAAACAATCAACAAAAAGAAAAAAACAACCTACTCAATGTGAAGAAATATTTGCAAATGATTTGACTGATAGAGGTTGATATCCAAAATATATAAACAGCTCATACAATTCAATATGAAAAAACAACCTTTTATAAAAAAGACAGAATACCAGAACACCTAAATAGACATTTTCTGAAGAAGATATACTAGTTGCAAACAGGCACATGAAAAGATGCTCAACATAACTAATCAAGAGAAATGCAAATCAAAACAACAATGTGAGGGACTTCCCTGGTGGCACAGTGGTTAAGAATCTACCTGTCAATGTAGAGGACATGGGTTTGATCCCTGGTCTGGGAAGATCCCACATGCCATGGAGCAATTAAGCCCATGTGCCACAAATACTGAGCCCACGTTCCACAACTACTGAAGCTCGCACACCCTAGAGCCCACGCACCACAACTACTGAAGACCGCATGCTCTAGGGCCCGCGTGCTGCGACTACTGAGCCCATGTGCTGCAACTACTGAAGCCCGTGCACCTACAGCCCATGTTCTGCAACAAGAGAAGCCACTGCAATGAGAAGCTTGTGCACTGGAATGAAGAGTAGCCCCCTCTCGCTGCAACTAAAGAAAGCCTGTGCACAGCAACAAAGACCCAATGCAGCCAGAAAATAAATAAAAAAATAAAACAAAAACAAGCAAACAAAAAACAATGTGATATCACCTCACACCTATCAGAATGGCTATCATCAAAATGTCTACAAATAAATGTCAGCAAGGATGTGAAGAAATGGGAACCCTCCTACACTGTTGGTGGGAATATAAATTAGTGCAGCCATTATGGAAAACAGCATGGAAGTTCCTCAAAAAACTAAAAATAAAACTACCATATGATGCAGCAATTCCACTTCTGATTATCTGAAGGAAACAAAAACACTAATTTGAAAAGAAACATACACCCCAATGTTCAAAGTAACAATATTTACAATAGCCAAGGCATAGAAGAAGGCAGTGCCTGTCAACAGATGAATGGATAAAAAAAATGTGGTATATATATGTGTGTATATATATGTGTATATACACACACAAACCACATTATACACACACACACACACACACACACACACACACACAATGGAACACTACTCAGCCACAAAAATGAATGAAATTATGCCATTTCCAACATTGTGGATGGATCAAGGCAGTATTATGCTTAGTAAAATATGTCAGACAAAGAAAGACAAATACACTATGTTAACACTTATGTGTGGAATTAAAAAAAACAAACAAACGAATGCATATAACAAAACAAAAACAGGCTCACATACATAGAAAACAAAGTAGTGTTTACCAGTGGGGAGAAGTAATAAGAGAGGAGGGGCAAAATAGGGGTATGGGATTAAGAGACACAAACTACAATGTATAAAATAGATAAGAAACAAGGATATATTATACAGTACAGGGTAATATAGCCATTTTTGGTAATAACATTAAGTGGAGTATAACCTATTAAAATATTTAATTACTATGTCATACACCTGAAACTAATATAATATTGTAAATCAAGTATACTTCAATGAAAATAAATATAATATCAGAAATTAAGAGAAAGTATAGGTCAATATATGGCTGTGTGTTGCATGAGGCATTCAGAAAAATAATACTAATAGAAACAATTATGAAAAAGATTGTTGATACATTGCATACCAAAGTAAAGTTTACTTTCATCAAAAACAATAACAATTTCAAATTGTAGAAGTCAAATAAAATTCAAAAATTATGTTAAATACCTACACATACACAGAAAACATATGTTTGAATATTCTAAGGGAAAAACTACATTACCAACATAAAACGACAGATTTACAATCATGGAGCTCATAAGAAAAATTATAAATTGCCAATATATATGAAATATTTATCACCATTATTAAAAATATTGCATAAGAAAACAGCAATGAATTTTTAAAATCTATTACATTTGTATAGTCCAATTGTAGTGAAACTTTTTTGCATCAGCAAGATTTTGGAATAGACGTTCTAATATTATTGATGAGTATATGTTTTTAAAATCTTTCTGGAATGCAGAGACTATATATTTAGAGTTTTTAAAATGTAAGTAACGTTTTTATTGAGCACTTCCAGTTCTAATGATGGATTTTAAGAAAAAAAATTAGAGATGTTAATAAAACGATTTATCTATAAGTATGTCTGTAGCAGCATTATGCTTAGGACAGATAATTTGGAAATAATGTGAATGTCATTAAGCATCATTATAATGGAAAGCTATTACTCATTAAATGTCATATTAACATTGCAAATTAATGAACTGGATCAATATTCACAATAATTGACAAATAACATTCACGATAATCGCCAAGTAAAAATGCACGTTTTGCAAAAGAGTATATTCAGCAGCTATTGTTATTTGATGTGTTTTGTATTGATAGAAAAAGACTAGAAGGCCATATACCACATTACAACAGTGGTGCAATTATGCATAGTTTTAATGTAAGAAGTAGTAGTAATATTATCATAAATAACTGACATTCTAAAGGACCTTTTATTTCCCAGGCATTAACCTAAGCTCTTTATATGGATCATGTCACTTAATAATCCTCACACAAATTTTTTGAGAAAGATACTATTTTTATCTCCATTTTACCAATAAGGAGACTAAGACTTGGGGAATATAAATAATTTGTCTAAAATTGTAGATACAGGGACTTCCCTGGTGGCTCAGTGGTTAAGAATCCACCTGTCAATGCAGGGAACAGGGGTTCAAGGCCTGGTCCGGGAAGATCCCACAGGCTGTGGAGCAACTAAGCCCATGCACCACAACTACTAAGCCTGTGCTCTAGAGTCCACAAGCCATAACTACTGAGCCCACGTGCCACAACTACTGAAGCCCGCACGACTAGAGCCCATGCTCTGCAACAAGAAGCCACTGCAGTGAGAAGCCCAGCACTACCACAAGGAGTAGCCCCTGCTCGCCGTAACTAGAGAAAGACTACGCACAGTAACAAAGACTCAACGCAGCCAAAAATAAATAAATAAATGTATTTTAAAAATAAATAAATAAATAAAATTGTAGATACAGTAAGCGGTTGAACCAAAACTTGGTCTAATCTAACTCAGATTTATTTTCTTCTATTTGTGTGTGTATTTGTGTGGCGGGGGATGGGGTGTCCTAAGTGTTGTAAATATTATTAAAATAAAGCTCAAAAATGACATTTAGAAGAAAACAAAGCTAGGAAACCTCGCAGTCTTCATTGTTTTGACTTTCTTAATTATCTGATAAAACTCTTGTGTGCTGTACACCGATACATATTCTCTTGAGACAGAGAACCAAAAGTATATACCTCTTGATATTTGCAAGTGCTATGATTTTATTTTCTCAAACAAGATGGTCTGAACAGATGACTAAATAGGGTTTATTTAGTTACTCAACATCTACTTTCAGTCATCTAAAAAACACTGAAATATGTTGGAAGAAAAAGAAAAAAGAGAAAAGGAAAGTACTGGAGAGGAAAGTAAGGGGGAAAAACAGGGAACACACAATAGTGATAAAAAAAGAAGAAACAAATGGGACAACAAGCAGAGATAAAAGAACCAGTGTTCTCTAATATTTAAATTATTAAACCAAATTAACTCATGTAGTTATTGTGGGGATTTTCAGCATTAATGTGAACTGTATAACACAAAATACTCTTGCACAATGCTGGGTGCTCCATTACAGACAATACATTTGTCCTCTCCCATTGTGGAGCACAGGCTCCAGACACGCAGGCTCAGCGGCTATGGCTCACGGGCCTAGCCGCTCCACGGCATGTGGGATCTTCCTGGACCGGGGCACGACCCCATGTCCCCTGCACCGGCAGGCAGACCAAAGGAGTCCAAATTTTATTCAAGGAAATTCTGCTGTCATTCCAGACATTCGCCTTCCTCAATTACTTCATATGATATGTTGAAAATTCAGTAGAGATAAAACCTATTAAGTGAATATAATTCAAAGGGAAAGAAGTCCAACCAACCTTTCAAATATATTAAAATATTCTTAAATTTAACTAGATCTGGACAAACCAATGTATTCAGACTATATTGTATTGATGACTGTCATAAGAAATGCCTATTGTAAAATACCATCAAGGATGCTTTTCACTATTATTATGAAGCCATCTGTAACATAATTCAAGAGTAGTTTAATAGGGCTTCCCTGGTGGCACAGTGGTTGAGAGTCCGCCTGCCGATGCAGGGGACACAGGTTTGTGCCCCAGTCCAGGAAGATCCCACATGACGCGGAGCGGCTGGGCCTGTGAGCCATGGCCGCTGGGCCTGCGTGTCCGGAGCCTGTGCTCTGCAATGGGAGAGGCCACAACAGTGAGAGGCCCGCATACCGCAAAAAAAAAATAAAAAGAGTAGTTTAACAAATGTAATTTTCCTGGGAACTTGGTAATTTTTTATGTTTTAATCATGGGGATACTAAACTATGAAACTGATAATTTTTTTTCTTTCTCCTCAGCAGTTAGATAACTTTGGTTTAAAAATGTGGCTCTTTCATGAATAGGTCACAAATGTGTACATGTAAAAATAAAGTATATACATTTAGCCTCATGTATGATTGCCTTTTACCTACAATCTTCATTTTTTTGTTTATTCTTTGTTTATCTTTCATCTCTCTTTTAATATACACTGAAGTTTCATTTCTGTGCTTTCTTCAGCTTCCTAATTTTTTGTATCTTGTATGGAAGACCATACAAGATATTTGACTGAATGAATAAATGAATCACTTTCCTAAACCATTAAAGGTGAGTGCTAATGTCTGTTTATAAATACATATGGGAATCAATTTAAGTGTAACTACCAGTATAATTTTGGTTTGCTTGATTTCCAAAAAAATTGTGTAGTTTTATAAAAAAGCCATGCCTCAGAAAACCATTAGCCATTTCACTGCAGTTTTCCAATTGACTTTATACGCTATCTCTACCTCAGAGACTGTGCAATGCACTTCTTTGTCTTCCCATGAGCAAGCATGGCAAGCTGAGTAGTTTCTCAGAACTGCTATTGTTGATGATGGTGCTTATGGACATAACAGTACCTTTGTTAGATCACTCTATTTAACATGTGATTATCTACTAGTCACAAAAACCCGATGGTAGTGGAGATAAAAAATAATTATGCCCTGGTCTGCATACCCTAGGATAATTAGTAATCGAGAAGACATACTCACAAAACAAATAATTCAATGATGTAATAGGTACAATGATACAGATATACACAGTGTTATAGGTGGAACTACATAATGAAAATTAATAAAAGTAACAAGGTTTGCAATGCCTGTAAATAGTCACAAACTGTTTGCTGAGCATTTTCTACGTGTGGATATAATGTTAAGCTCTAGAAATAGAGCACTGAGGAACACAGAATTCTCTTTTTTGAATCCCCTTCTGCTTTTACATGTTTTAGGTTTTTCCCTCACTTCCTTAGATAATTCCTTGCATCATTTCTTTTCCTCCTTTATTGCAATACATAATTATTTTTTACATAGAAACAAGTTATTTTATCTACATATGATTAAAATTTAAAGATGTATCCCATCACTATACCATCTTACCCTCTCAGTAAAACTTAACTCCACTTCTTGTTTGATTGTTAACTCTGACCAAACTATTTTATGCTGAATACAATGTGTCAAGGAATGTCACCATGCATAAACCAAGATTATTATTTGAGGAGATTTGAAACATTGTTCTCAAATTTGTACCTGCATGTACCTGTGTGCCAATCAGCGTACTCCAAAAATTCAGATTTCCATATAGAGTAAGTTTTTGGATATGTTTTTATTTCTTTGTTTTTTTTAGTCTTTGTCTGCATTTCAAACAGCAAGCTAGGGAAATTCCTCTTACAGTATTTATAATGACTACAAGAGTAGAGTCATCAGAAAAAGTAGCTTAAGAAGAAACTATAAATAATTGTTCCCTTGCTGTGAGTGAACAACATATTTCTCTGGGTTTAAAAAGTCTTATCTAGGATAATTCAATTCAGCTGTGAAAAAGTACTGTAAAGAACTTCTGCATGTGTTACCTGAAATTAAATGTAGCCATGTGGACATGTGAGTGAGGGAAAAAAGCCTTGAACACCTGCTTTAAGGAAAAAGAAATTACTTGAAGATGACTTTCTTCAGGAAACCTTTTCTCACCACTCCCTCCCTAGCTGGACAAACCATCCTGCATTTGTGCTTCCATAATGACCTTTAAGTTCCTATTTCTATTAAAGAATCATATGTCATCATTCTATCTATTTAACATTTTCTATATTCCCATATCCTAGACCCAAAAATTGACACAAAGGAGGTGCTCACTTTTTGATAAATTGAGTTGGGAAATGAGTAGGGCATTCAGGAATTTAAGCAGCAAACCAAAGTTATTAGATCATAGGGATAAGTACATATCAATTCTAGTTAATACCAGATTAGTACTATGACATTTTGGCAACTATCAATTACAAAACTGAAATGATAAAATATCTATATCCCACATTTAGCTAAGGTGAGTATAGAATTTAAAAGGAAAAGAATATGGTTATATACTAACAGGGTATTATAATGCCAAAAAGCTTAATAATCACTGATGATTTGCTTTAAATTGTGACAAAATCTTTCACATATTGTCACTAAGTTTTTGCTCTGCTTATGCCTAAGCCTCCTCATTAAATGTTAAAATAATATACGCACAGCAAACAAACAAAAATTCAAACAAGCAAATCCCATATAACATAGCTTTTTCCTATCTAAAAAATGGAAAACATATGTTTTGGTAATTTAATATTTTCCCTAAAATTAAGTGAATTAACCTCCAAAATTGAAAGGTCAGATTTTATGGATAATTGTTTTATGTTTTTATTTTTAAAAGAGCTGTCATCATTTTTACTATCACATTCTGCTATCTTCAAGGCCAGTATGACTGTGGTCTTACCAGAAAAAAAATGAATAATCTTTCCGACTCTATAAAGCAAATATATTATCTTAAAATGACCATTTCCATTGGAGAAAAAATGCTTTCTAGACTCTTTTAAGTATGAATATTTAACAATAAAAGAAACATTGAATATAAATTTGATTCCATTAGAAAATAGTCACAAAAAAATTAGTCAGGAAATTTTAATAAAAGCAAGCTATTTATAGGTTGCAATTCACCTGTTATCCTGAAAAATCAGTATTTTTGTAGCCAGAGGAAATTATTTCTCTTATTTTTCTTTAATGTTATATATATATACACACACACACACACACATACATTTTTTTAAAGAAAAGCAAGCCATGTTGACAGAAGTAGCACAGTGACCATTGATGCCAGAAAGTTCATTTGCTCCAGTTATGCTGACACTGTAGCATGAAACTGCTACTGTACTCAAAGTCTTGATAAATGTTTCCTATTTTAGAAACATGAATTTCTCCAAGGTGCCCTTGGAATAAAGCCCTTCAGGCTTTCATGATTTCCTCTAAATGTTTAAAATCATTCTCTCCTTATGTGTTCTGAGTAACAATCATTGGCTTCTTTCCAGAAATAAAATGTGCTTTTCTCTATTTTTCCCCTTATTGGCTTCATGCTGTGTCCTGCTTTTTCTTAAAATTATGATATAGTTTTAATCATTCATGGGATAAAAATAATAATTTTAAAAGTCTTAAATTTCATGGCTGAGGTGAAGAAACTAACATTTAAGTAATATAGAAAAAAATCTATGCAGTATTTAATAACAACTATTCACACTAACAAATATTAGTTATCACTTGAGAAAGTGACTTAAACATATTATTTCATTAACTTAGGATGTATTTAACAAAGAGGTGTTTGTTATATTTAGTACACATTACTAATACCATATATATTTTATCTACAATTCAAAACTAAGTATAGCTTTTAGATAAAATATCCAATATTAAATTACGAAAAAAATTTGTGAACTTACTTGCTCAATATAATACATTATAATGTGCACACTGCTACCTTGGATATCTAATGGCACAAAAAATTGCTCACTATATGTATGAAAAAATAACAAAATAGAATATAGTATGATCTTAATTATGTAATAAAATACTTATGCATAAAAATGTGTGTAAAAAAAGTGAAAAATTATTTTGAAATGGTATCACCCTATGCTTAATATATCTATATCTATATATACATATATATATGGAACACCAAGGCTAAATTTATATAATCAATAAAATATATATCAGCAAGGCTAAACATGAATGCAAAATAATGATAGATGAAATCAAAATATTTGACTATATGCATTTTTAAAATTTATGTACATTAAAATAACATAATTAAAAAGGTAGAAACTATTTTTTGCCACAAATGTGACAAAGGGTTAATGTATATAACAAATAATTATTATATGATAAACTTTTATGAGAAAATTAAAATACCAATACTTATGAAAAGTAATATAAACTTATGAGAAAAACTTTTACTTCAAAAAACACAAATGATTTAGCAGAATATTTAAAATGTAATAATACTATATTCTGATAAGGGCTATTTAAGTGAACTCCCTATAAGTGGGAATTTACACTGGTAAGATCTATATAAAAAACAGATCTAAAAATTCACATATTCATACAGTTTAACCCATTTTTTGGAATCCAAGGAACCAAATCAGAAATCTAGACAAGATTATATATCAAAATGTATAATCTAATTCTCCTTATAATTGCAAAGAAAAAAAAGAAAAGAAAAAGGAAATATCCAACAACAAAGTAGTAGTCCAAACAATTACAGGATACCTGGTAAATGTTACCTAAGAATTAATGTTGTATTACCATTACATGTGAGAATATCCACATTTTATATTAAGACAAATGTTGAGTACTAAAACCATGGGCAATTATTAGTTAAGTCTGTTTCACCTGCCTTTACTAATGAAGGTTGATTTAAGACTTGCATGTCCTCCAAGAGGCATGCATCCTAAACAGTAAGATGTTTGCAATGTTATTTTTCCAGGAACTTGGAGTCAGCTGCCTCTAGTTCAAGCTGAGCTGGTTAAGACTGGACATGTGGGACCAGGACACTTCAACTGGCATGGATGAGCTGCTTGGTGACTTTTGAACTTGCAGAGACCTACAGCTTAGGTATGCCTGCGCAGAATGACAATTATAACACCTTTTCTAATCATGTTTCCCCACGCTCCCCATGCCTCAGACCATCCTGCTTCTTTATTCTTTATCCCATAAATACCCTGAGCCCCTTGCCTCCCTTGGCTGCCTCGTGAATAAACCCTCTCTTTGCTGCAAACCTCCACGTCTCTTGGCTTGCTGTGTGTGGGACAAAATGAACCTGGTTCAGTAACAGTACTGCATATAAATAGACATAATAGATAGATATATAATAGATAAATAGATATAGATATATGCTCTTGTATATTTAAGTGTAATTATGTCATAAATATATAAACTAGATGGAAAGAACAATAAAATATTAACATTGTATATCCCTGAATGGAAAAATCACATACTTCCTCCTTTTGTGCATGATTCCATATTTCCCAAGTATTCTATTATTTTTATAATCAGAAGAAAAGTGTTTTTTTAATTAAAACTAATTGTGTATTCAAATTACACATTTTATCACAAACTCCTCTTTTTCATTACCAATAACTTATCTAAGCATAGGGTTTAAAGGATCTTCATCATGTTAAAGAATTCTGAAAAGAAATAGTATGTAAAATTGTTCAGAAATAATTTTGTTTCCTTTACTAGCATGTTGAAACAATTACCTTAAGAAGAGATACATTTTTTTTTTTCTGACCACAGGTAATTTTTTTGAGTCCATGTGTTTTTAGGCTGAGTTACCAACATGAAATAAAACAGTCTCCAGGCAATTAACAAAATGATGCTATCAAACACAAACAGAATACTGTAGTCACATGTAGGCATATTATAACTTTAAGTGCTCTTTTGATGTAAAGGAACTAACATTTCTTAGTTAACTCTCCACTGTTATATGTAAAGCACTATGATTATCATTTTTACACTTATTGTCTAATTCCTCATAGGATTTATAGTACTAACTTTATCTAATAGTTGAGAAAGCTAATGCTCAGAAAAGTAACAAATTTACCTAATGTCAAACAACTGTAAAATTGTATTGGAAAAGAGCTCTTTTTCAATTTAATTGAATTCAACAAAATGCATTGAGCACAATTAGCACATATCAAATGATATGAGACGTAGAAAGGTGAATAGATGTGAACACATCATACATGTGTTGTTTTTGCCTATTAGGAACTTAATATTTAGAGGGAGAGGAAGATACATCCATATTAGTTACAAGGTAGATACTCTATACAAAGATACCACATACATGTTAATGTAATCTAGTGGAGTTTTATTTTGATTTAAAAAGAAGACTTCACAGTGGAAATGGCCTTTTACCCAGGTACAGTGGGCAGGCAGACTTTTTGTGGAGAGAAGTAAATGTACAAATGAGGTGACCAGACAGTTGTTTATAAGAATGTGAACAATGTTGAATATCATTCAAAGTCACCTGTGCAGAAAAGGAGAAGATTTGACCTGTATTGTTTGGACTACATTAAATTAATAAATATTTGATGCCTCATTCATAATATGTATATTATACCAGAAGTATGTGTCAGGGTGTTTTACAGACTCACACATTAGTGCTCCTTTAGTTTGGTAGTATACTTTAAATTCTCATTTAACATTCAACTTCTTTAATAGATTGGCTAGAATTCATTTCTAATAATTTTGTTAGAGCCTAGAGCTTTATAATAGATTATGGCCATACTTTAAAGGCACTTAAGATGTTCTACCCATGTTTTTTCAAATAAAATATCATTATCGCTTATGTTGAATAGTTTGTAAGACATTAAATTATTTTCATAATGACTTCAAATGATTTCATGTACTTTAGTAAAATGATTATTAACTCCAGGACTAAATGGTTTTTTTTTTCGATATTTCCTCATTTATTTTAAGAGTCAAATACATCTCTCCTATGCATTCATGATTTACATGCTTAATTACAGAGCAATCAACCTCTCACCCCAATCCACTTTGAATATTTTAAGTACATTATAAAATAAATAAAACAAAATGTTTTGTTAAAAAATATACCAAAATGCCTGTGTCAGTAGTACTTATTCTCTTATCAACATTTTTAGCATATATGGAGAAGAAACATTAAATAAATTGCATTAAATAAATTGCATTAAAAAGCATTAATTAATGAAAAAGATCTGTAAGTTTTCAACAGAGTCACACATTAGAAATATATGAGTTTTGCCACATAGATTTGGTTGTGAGAATTCAAGGAACAGATTTTTAAGTCCAGGTAGGTCAAAAGAAATGTTAGTGGGAATGTTTGGGACCTATCCAATAGAGTGAATATACTTAATGATAATAGGTAATGATTATGTAAGGTAGGCTAAACAAATCCCACAATTTGAATGTTTCTGAAGTGAACTTCTAAACTTCTGAAACAGTCATAAAGAAACATTCCTAAGAGATGAGTTCTGCTGGGTAAATGACTGGTTCTGCTGCATGAAAAATTACTTTGTGAAATATAAAAAGAAATATGAATGATTTCATGTTCTTGTTTCCTTTTTAGCAGTAACCATTCTGTCCTTCACTCTTTTCTCTCAAGCCTCTAGTGGCCTGTTGCTATGGTCTCCATGTTGCTACATGGAGAACAACATTCCCATTTTGCTTCAATTTCCTCCCATCTGTATTCCTTGTTTCCTCTATTGATTTTTTCATCTCCTCACCCCTTAAATGTTGGAGTGCCTCTTATATTTTTGATTTGTACTTACTGCTTTGGATATTTCATCAAGTCATTTGGCTTTATGTGCCATTTGTCTGTTATTAAAAACTAACAAAAAAAATAAAAATTAAAATATTAAAAAAATAGAAAATAACAAATATGTATTACTAAATTCAATTTCTCATCTGAATTCCAAACTCCATCCTTCTAACTTCTGGAAATCTCCAGCTGGATATCTAAGAGTTGTCTCAAACTTAACATGTCCCCAGATGAACTCCAGATATCCCTTCCAAAACTAATTCTTCAAAATGTCAAAACTGGTTCTTCAAAACATCATCCTCATTTCTGAAAACTGGGATCCTACTTTCCTCCTTATCAGAATAAATGCATTTAAGTCATCATTGACCTGAAAGGTAGGCCTTTATGTTTCTGCATTGACCAGTCGCTGGACTTGGGTTGCCCTGGAAAGAGAATGTGACCTTGGATGCTGCTACTCTCATCTGAAAGGGACTCAGCTGTGAGCTGTCAGTCACCATGATTCTCACCAGGTGGCACAATGAAAGATTTTATCTAGAAAGAGATGGGATCTATATTACACATCACTACATCCGTTACAAATACCTTCTAGATCAATTAAAAATTTTGTGTCTTTTCTCAAAAGTTAATTTTATCATTTTCACATGGTAATTATGCCATATTTAGAGAGGAGTTGCCAAGTTCTGAGCTTATTTTTAGTCACAGGTTAGTACTTTGAAGTTTACCTCTGCTGTTTTATAATAAATACAGGGTATACTGATGACTGGAAGGCTCAAAACCATATTAAGTTAATAATTTCTTATATTGCATACACTGAGCATTAATATAATGTTGGAATAACATTGAAATACATGAATAGTGATAGAGACAGAAACATAGCTTTGGTTTTTAACTCCTGAGAGAGTGTTTTAGAAGTTCTCTTGTGGAAAGAAGAGTAAAATATTAACATTTTTATCACCTTGTCTGCAGATTTCTTATTGAACATCCATTGGGTTATTTAGAATACTGTCCCAATTGTAATGACTACATTGAATGGCATTCTCTGTAGTCTAGCTTTTTGTCAGGAATGGTGAAGCTCCATTCTTTTACTCTGTTTGGTATTCATGGTGTATGGGGAGAAGAAACAGTTATATAGACCACAGTAAATGAGTGCACTTAAAAAACTATATTCTACAATGAATGATTGAGGAAATAGGAAAAATTTAGCTGGAGAAGTGAATATTCAGAAAAGATATAAAAAAGCCCTCTAAATATTTGAGAAGTTTGCATGTGGCAGCAAAATTTAGAATTAATATCATTGGTTTCAAGTGATGTAACTATCAATGAAAGGAAGCTTCAGAAGGCAGATTTCCACTTGATATGAAGAAGAACTCATGATGACTAGTACTACCAGACAATGGAGTGAGTGCCTGGAAGTAGGAAATTCCTTATTACTGGAGCTTTTCAAGTATAAGACAGAAGACAACTTCATTGGAATGATATAAACAGGGCTCAAAGCATTGTTCATACTCCCTAGATGAACTTTACAATCTTTCCACATGTAAGATTCAATGATTCAACATCAACCTCTGTACATTCTTTTAAGTCATATGAATTTGAAGCAAACTGTGATACTGCTCTTTTAAACACAGAGAGAGAGAGACAGAGACAGACAGAGAGACAGAACATGGATTAAATCCATGCTACTTTTCAGACTTTAAGGAATGAATATATTTTAGTTCAAAATGAATCCAAATATTACTTTGGATTAGTATTAGTATGGAGCAAGAGATACCTTGTGAGTTATTAAATTTATCTACCTAAATGGGTTAATGTGGTTAAGACTATTTAGACCCACTTCTCTCCCTGTCTGATATAATAGCTGTGGAGATGAATCAGTGAGATTTTACACAAATAGGTATAAGAATAGAATAGAATAGAATAGGAGTGGGGGTGTAGACAGGGATTCACTACTAACAAAGTACAATTCCTGACTAAACACAAGCTACTACGGTACACAATACATTTGATTTGCTATCAATTTCAAGCCCACTCCCATCTCTATTTGGGAAAGAAAATATGATGACACTGGAAACTGAAGCTGAGTTCCAGCAGAGCCATAATCATCACTGACACTTAAGGGAAAGTGTAAATCGACCAAGGAATGAAGAATAAGAGAAAAGAGTTATTTAGGTTTCTTTTTGTTTACATACATAATAAATAGTTCAGGTTTTTCTTTTAGGTGGCTAGTATGAAAGAGTTTGAAACAATCATAAACAGTTATTAACAATGACAAGACAAGGGAGAATACAAATGAACTTTAAATGACTGATTTGAAACAGAAGTGAGGAGCCCGGAGCAGTGGAGACGTGAGCCGCCAGCTCGCAGCACCGCAAGTCCTCCCACCTGCCCTCGCCCCTTGGCACGGTAGCGGGGAGGCAAGAAACATAGCTACTTTTCTAAGTTGTAAAGTCAACGTCTTCTAAAAATTTCCCGAGAAGATAGCAGAGTAGAAGGACTTGCTCTCGTTTCCTCTTATGAAAGCACCAGAATAACAACTAACTGCTGAATAGTAACTGACAGGCAGACACTGGAACTCACCAAAATAGATACTCCACATACAAAAACAAAAGAGAAGCCATAATGAGATGGCAGGAGGGTCACAATCACAATAAAATCAAATCCCATAACTGCTGGGTGGGTGACTCACAAACTGGAGAACACTTATACCACAGAAGTCCACCCACTGGAGTGAAGGTATTGAGCTCCACGTCAAGCTTCTCAACCTGGGGGTCCCATAATGGGAGGAGGAATTCCGAGAGAATCAGATTTTGAAGGCTAGAGGGATTTGATTGCAGGACTTTGACAGGACTGGGGGAAACAGACTCCACTCTTGGAGGGCACACACAAAGTAGTGTGCACTTCAGGACCCAGGGGAAGGAGCAGTAACCCCAGGGGAGACTGAACCATACCTACCTGCTAGTGGTGGAGGGTATCCTGCAGAGGCATGGGGGAGCTATGGCTCACTGCCATGACAAGGACACTGGCAGCAGAAGTTCTGGGAAGTATTCCTTGACGTGAGCCCTCCCAGAGTCTGCCATTAGCCTGACCAAAGAGCATGTAGGTTCCAGTGCTGGGTGCCACAGGCCAAGCAACCAACAGGGAGGAAACTCAGCCACACCCATCAGCAAACAAGGGGATTAAAGTTTTACTGAGTTCTGCCCACCAGAGCAACACCCGGCTCTACCCACCACCAGTCCCTACCATCAGGAAGCTTGAACAAACCTCTTAGATAGCCTCATCCACCAGAGGGCAGACAGCAGAAGCAAGAAGAACTACAACCCTGCAGCCTGTGGAACGTAAACCACATTCATAGAAAGACAGACAAAATGAAAAGGCAGAGGGCTATATACCAGATGAAGGAACAACATAAAACCCCAGAAAAACAACTAAATGAAGTGGATATAGACAACCTTCCAGGAAGAGGATTCAGAATAATGAGAGTGCAGATGATCCAGAACTTCAGAAAAAGAACAGAGGCAATGATCCAGAAGATGCAAGAAATGTTTAACCAAGACCCAGAAGAATTAAAGAACAAACAAACGGAGATGAACAATATAATAACTGAAGTGAAGAATACACTAGAAGAAATCAATAGCAGAATAACTGAGGCAGAAGAACGGATATGTGACCAGGAAGACAAATGGTGGAATTCACTGCCGCAGAACAGAATAAAGAAAAAAGAATGAAAAGAAATGAAGGCAGCCTAAGAGATCTCTGGGATAACACTAAATGCAACAACATTCGCATTACAGGGATCTGTAAAGGAGAAGAGAGAAGGAAAGACCTGAGAAAATATTTGAAGAGATTATAGTTGAAAATTTCTCTAACAGGGGAAAGGAAATAGCCAAGCAAGTACAGATAGCACAGAGAGTCCCATATAGGATAAAACCAAGGAAAAACACACCAACACACATAGTTATCAAACTGACAAACATTAAAGACAAAGAAAAATTATTGAAAGCAACAAGGGAAAAATGACAACATGCAAGGTTAACAGCTGATTTCTTTGCAGAAACTGTACAAACCAGAAGGGAGTGTCATGATATATTGAAACTGATGAAAAGGAAGGACCTACAACCAAAATTACTCTGCCCAGCCAGCATCTCATTCAGATTTGACAGAGAAATCAAGAGCTTTACAGACAAGAAAAAACTAAGAGAATTCAGCACCACCATACCAGCTCTACAACAAGTGCTAAAGGAACGTTTCTAATTGGAAAACACAGAGAAGAAAAGGACCTACAAAAACAAACCCAAAACAGTTAAGAAAATGGTAATAGGAACCTACATATTGATAGTTACCTTAAATGTGAATGGAGTAAATGCTCCAACTAAAAGACACAGTCTCGCTGAATGGATACAATAAACAAGACCCATATGTATGCTGTGTAAAAGAGACCCACTTCAGACCTAGGGACATATACAGACTGAAAGTGAGGGGATGGAAAAAGATATTCCATGCAAATGGAAATCAAAAGAATGCTGGAGTAGCAATACTCATATCAGATAAAATACAATTTAAAATAAAGAATGTTACAAGAGAGAAGGAAGGACAGTACATAATGATCAAGGGGGCAATCCAAGAAGAACGTATAACCATTATAAATATATATGCACCCAACAACGGAGCACCTCAATACATAAGGCAACTGCTAACAGCTCTAAAAGAGGAAACTGACAGTAACACAATAATAGTGGGGGATTTTAAGACCCCACATACACCAATGGACAGATCATCCAGACAGAAAATTAATAAGGAAACACAAGCTTTAAATGACACAAAAGACCAAATAGATTTAATTGATATTTATAAGACATTCCATCCCAAAACAGCAGATTTCACTTTCTTCTCAAGTACACACAGAACATTTTCCAGGATACATCACATTTGGGTCACAAATCAAGCCTCAGTAAATTTAAGAAAACTGAAATCATATCAAGCATCATTTCTGACCACAACACTATGAGATTAGAAATCAATTAAAGGGAAAGAAAGCATAAGAAACACAAACACATGGAGGCTAAACAATACATTACTAAATAGCCAAGAGACCACTGAAGAAATCAAAGAGGAAATCAAAAAATACCTAGAGACAAATGACAAGAAAAACATGATGATCCAAAACCTATGGGATGCAGCAAAAGCAGTTCTAAGTAGGAAGTTTATAGCAATACAATCCTGCCTCAAGGAAAAAGAAAAATCTCAAATAAACAATCTAACCTTACATGTAAATTAACTAGAGAAAGAAAAACAAAGAAAACCCAAAGTTAGTAAAAGGAAAGAAATCATAAACATCAGAGCAGAAATAAATGAAATAGAAACAAAGAAAACAATAGTAAAGATCAATAAAACTAAAAGCTGGTACTTTGAGAAGGTAAACAAAATTGATAAACCTTTAACCAGTCTCATCAAGAAAAAGAGGGAGAGGACTCAAATTAACAATATGAGAAATGAAAAAGGAGAAGTTACAACTGCCACTGCAAAAATACGAAGCATCATTAAGAGACTATTACATACAACTCTAGGCCAGCAAAATGGACAAACTGGAAGAAATGGACAAATTCTTAGAAAGGTATAACCTTCCAAGACTGAACCAGGAAGAAATAGAAAACATGAGCAGACCAATCCCAAGTAATGAAATTGAAACTGTGATTAAAAATTTTCCGAGATGGTGGAGAAGATGGCGGAAGAGTAAGACACGGAGATTACCTTCCTCTCCACAGATACATCAGAAATACATCTACACGTGGAACAACTCCTACAGAACACCTACTGAACACTGGCAGAAGACCTCAGACTTCCCAAAAGGCAAGAAACTCCCCATGTACCTGGGTAGGGCAAAAGAAAAAATAAATAAATAAAGAGACAAAAGAATAGGGATGGGACCCGCACCAATGGGAGGGAGCTGTGAAGGAGGAAAGGTTTCCACACACTAGGAGACCCTTCGTGGGTGGAGCCTGACAGTGGTGGAAGGGGGAAGCTTCGGAGCCATGGAGGAGAGCGCAGCAACAGGGGTGCAGAGGGCAAAGAGGAGAGATTCCCGCACAGAGGATAGGAGCTGACTGGCACTCAAAAGCCCGAGAGGCTTGTCTGCTCACCCGCCGGGGCGGGCGGGGCTGGGAGCTGAGGCTCTGGCTTCAGTCGGAGCGCAGGGAGAGGACTGGGGTTGGTGGCGTGAACACAGTCTGAAGGGGGCTAGTGCGCCTCAGCTAGCCGGGAGGTAGTCCGGGAAAAAGTCTGGACCTGCCAAAGAGGCAAGAATCTTTTTCTTCCCTCTTTGTATCCTGGTGCTCGAGGAGAGGGGATTAAAAGCACTGCTTAAAAGAGCTCCAGAGACGGGCGCCAGCCGCGGCTAACAGCATGGACCCCAGAGACGGGCATGAGACACTAAGTCCACTGCTGCCACCACCAATAAGACTGTGTGTGAGCACAGGACACTATACACACCTGCCTTCCGGGGAGCCTGTGCAGCCAGCCACTGCCAGGGTCCCGGGATCCAGGGACAACTTCCCCAGGAGAATGCACGGCATGCCTCAGGCTGGTGCAGTGTCACGCTGGCCTCTATCGCCACAGGCTTGCCCCACATCGTGCCCCTCCCTCCCCCAGGCCTGAGTGTGCCAGAGCCCCCGAATCAGCTGCTCCTTTAACTCCGTCCTATCTGAGCAAAGAACAGACGCCCTCCAGCGACATACACGCAGAGGTGGGGTCAAATCCAAAGCTGAGCCCCGGGAGCTGTGAGAACAAAGAAGAGAAAGGGAAATCTCTGCCAGCAGCCTCAGGAGCAGTGAATTAAATCTCCGCAATCAACTTGTTGTACCCTGCATCTGTGGAATAAATGAATAGACAACGAATCATCCCAAATTGAGGAGGTGGACTTTGAGAGCAAGATTTATTATTTTTTCCCCTTTCCTCTTTTTGTGAGTGTGTATGTGCATGCTTCTGTGTGAGATATTGTCTGTAGAGCTTTGCTTTCACCATTTGTCCTAGGGTTCTAGCCATCTGCTTGTTATTTTTTTTTTCTTTTTTTCCTTAAAAAATATTTTTTATAATAATAATTTTTTATTTTAATAACTTTATTTTATTTTATCTTACTTTATTTTATTTTCTTTTATCCTCTTCCTTGCTTTCCTTTTTCTTTCTTTCTTTCTTTCTTTTTTTCTTTCTTTCTTTCTTATTTTTCTCCCTTTTATTCTGAGCTGTGTGGATGAAAGGCTCTTGGTGCTGCAGCCAGGAGTCAGTGCTATGCCTCTGAGGTGGGATAGCCAACTTCAGGACACTGGTCCACAAGAGACCTCCCAGCTCCAGTCATATCAAATGCCGAAAATCTCCCAGGGATCTCCATATCAACACCAACACCCAGCTTCACTCAATAACCAGCAAGCTACAGTGCTGTACATCCTATGCCAAACAACTAGGAAGACAGGAACACAACCCCACCCATTAGCAGAGAGGCTGCCTAAAATCATAATAAGTCCACAAGCACCCCAAAACACCACCAGACGTGGACCTGCCCACCAGAAAGACAAGAACCAGTCTCATCCACCAGAACACAGGCACTAGTCCCCTCCACCAGGAAGCCTACACAACCCACTGAACCAACTTTAGCCACTGGGGACAGACACCAGAAACAACGGGAACTACAAACCTGCAGCCTGCAAAAAGGAGACCCCAAACACAGTCAGATAAGCAAAATGAGAAGACAGAAAAACACACAGGAGATGAAGGAGCAAGATAAAAGCCCACCAGACCTAACAAATGAAGAGGAAATAGGCAGCCTACCTGAAAAAGAATTCAGAATAATGATAGTAAAGATGATCCAAAATCTTGGAAATAGAATACACAAAATGCAAGAAACATTTAACAAAGACCTAGAAGAACTAAAGATGAAACAAGCAATGATGAACAACACAATAAATGAAATGAAAAATACTCTAGATGGGATCAATAGCAGAATAACTGAGGCAGAAGAATGGATAAGTGACCTGGAAGATAAAATAGTGGAAATAATTACTGCAGAGCAGAATAAAGGAAAAAGAATGAAAAGAACTGAGAACAGTCTCAGAGAGACCTCTGGGACAACATTAAACACACCAACATTCGAATTATAGGGGTTCCAGAAGAAGAAGAGAAAAAGAAAGGGACTGAGAAGATATTTGAAGAGATTATAGTTGAAAACTTCCCTAATATGGGAAAGGAAATAGTTAATCAAGTCCAGGAAGCACAGAGAGTCCCATACGGGTAAAGCCAAGGAGAAACATGCCAAGACATATATTAATCAAACTGTCAAAAATTAAATACAAAGAAAACATTAAAATCAGCAAGGAAAAAACAACAAATAACACACACGGGAATCCCCATAAGGTTAACAGTTGATCTCTCAGCAGAAACTCTGCAAGCCAGAAGGGACTGATGAAGGAGAAAAACCAACAACCAGGATTACTCTACCCAGCAAGGATCTCATTCAGATTTGATGGAGAAATTAAAACCTTTAAAGACAAACAAAAGCTGAGAGAGTTCAGCACCACCAAACCAGCTTTACAACAAATGCTAAAGGAACTTCTCTAGGGAAGAAACACAAGAGAAGGAAAAGACCTACAATAACAAACCCAAAACAATTAAGAAAATGGGAATAAGAACATACATATCGATAATTACCTTAAATGTAAATGGATTAAATGCTCCCACCAAAGTCACAGACTGGTTGAATGGATACAAAAACAAGACCCATATATTTGCTGTCTACAAGAGACCCACTTCAGACCTAGAGACACATACAGACTGAAAGTGAGGGGATGGAAAAAGATATTCCATGCAAATGGAAATCAAAAGAAAGCTGGAGTAGCAATTCTCATATCAGACAAAATAAACTTTAAAATAAAGACTATTAGAAGAGACAAAGAAGGACACCACACAATGATCAAGGGATTGATCCAAGAAGAAGATATAACAATTGTAAATATTTATGCACCCAACATAGGAGCACCTCAATACATAAGGCAAATACTAACATCCATAAAGGGTGAAATCGACAGTAACACATTCATAGTAGGGGACTTTAACACCCCACTTTCACCAATGGACAGATCATCCAAGATGAAAATAAATAAGGAAACACAAGCCATAAATGATACATTAAACAAGATGGACTTAATTGATATTTATAGGACATTCCATCCAAAAATAGCAGATTACATATTTTTCTCAAGTACTCATGGAACATTCTCCAGGATAGATCATATCTTGGGTCACAAATCAAGCCTTGGTAAATTTAAGAAAATTGAAATTGTATCAAGTATCTTTTCTGACCACAATGCTATGATACTAGATATCAATTACAGGAAAAGATCTGTAAAAAATACAAACACATGAAGGCTAAACAATACACTACTTAATAACGAAGTGATCACTGGAGAAATCAAAGAGGAAATCAAAAAATACCTAGAAACAAATGAAAATGGAGACATAACGACCCAAAACCTATGGAATGCAGCAAAAACAGTTCTAAGAGAGAAGTTTATAGCAATACAGTGCTACCTTAAGAAACAGGAAACATCTCAAATAAACAACCTAAACTTGCACCTAAACAATTAGAGAAAGAACAAAAAACTCCCAAATTTAGCAGAACAAAAGGAAACATAAAGGTCAGATCAGAAATAAATGAAAAAGAAATGAAGGAAATGATAGCAAAGATCAATAGAACTAAAAACTGGTTCTTTGAAAGATAAACAAAATTGATAAACAATTAGCTGAACTCATCAAGCAAAAAAAAAAGGAGAATACAAAATAGGATTAGAAAGGAAAAAGGCGAAGTAACTACTGACAGTGCAGAAATACAAAAGATCATGAGAGATTACTACAAACAACTCTATGCCAATAAAATGGACAACCTAGAAGAAATGGACAAATTCTTAGAAATGCACAACCTGCCAAGACTGAATCAGGAAGAAATAGAAACTCTGAACAGACCAATCACAAGCACTGAAATTGAAACTGTGATTAAAAATCTTCCAACAAACAAAAGCCCAGGACCAGATGGCTTCACAAGCGAATTCTTTCAAACATTTAGAGAAGAGCTTACACCTATCCTTCTCAAAATCTTCCAAACTGTAGCAGAGGGAGGAACACTGAGAAACTCATTCTACGAGGCCACCATCACCCTGATACCAAAACCAGACAAGGATGTCACAAAGAAACAAAACTACAGGCCAATATCACTGATGAACATAGATGCAAAAATCCTCAACAAAATACTAGCAAACAGAATCCAACAGCACATTAAGAGGATCATACACCATGATCAGGTGGGGATTATTCCAGGAATGCAAGGATTCCTCAATATATGCAAATCAATCAGTGTGATACACCATATTAACAAATTGAAGGAGAAAAACCATATGGTCATCTCAAGAGATGCAGAGGAAGCTTTCGACAAAATTCAACACCGATTTATGATAAAAACCCTCTAGAATGTAGGCATAGAGGGAACTTTCCTCAACATAATAAAGGCCATATATGACAAACCCACAGCCAACATCATTCTCAATGGTGAAAAACTGAAAGCATTTCCACTAAGATCAGGAACAAAACAAGGTTGCCCACTCTTACCACTCTTATTCAACATAGTTTTGGAAGTTTTAGCCACAGCAATAAGAGAAGAAAAGGAAATAAAAGGAATCCAAATCAGAAAAGAAGAAGTAAATCTGTCACTGTTTGCAGATGACATGATACTATATAGAGAGAATACTAAAGATGCTACCAGAAAACTACTAGAGCTAATCAAGCAATTTGGTAAAGTTGCAGGATACAAAATTAATGCACAGAAATCTCTGACATTCCTATACACTATTGATGAAAAATCTGAAAGTGAAATCAAGAAAACACTCCCATTTACCACTGCAGCAAAAAGAATAAAATATCTAGGAATAAACCTACCTAAGGAGACAAAAGCCCTTTATGCAGAAAATTATAAGACACTGATGAAAGAAATTAAAGATGATACAAATAGATGGAGAGATATACCATGTTCTTGGATAGGAAGAATCAACACTGTGAAAATGACTCTACTACCCAAAGCAATCTACAGATTCAATGCAATCCATATCAAAGTACCACTGGCATTTTTCACAGAACTAGAACAAAAAATTTCAATTTGTATGGAAATACAAAAGACCCCGAATAGCCAAAGCAATCTTGAGAATGAAAAATGGAGCTGGAGGAATCAGGCTCCCTGACTTCAGACTATACTACAAAGCAACAGTAATCAAGACAGTATGGTACTGGCACAAAAACAGAAAAATAGACTAATGGAACAGGATAGAAAGCCCAGAGATAAACCCAGGCACATATGGTCACCTTATATATGATAAAGGAGGGAGGAATGTACAGTGCAGAAAGGACAGCCTCTTCAATAAGTGGTGCTGGGAAAACTGGACAAGTACATGTAAAAGTATGAGATTAGAACACTCCCTAACACCATACACAAAAATAAGCTCAAAATGGATTAAAGACCTAAATGTAAGGCCAGAAACTATCAAACTCTTAGAGGAAAACATAAGCAGGACACTCTATGACATAAATCACAGCAAGATCCTTTTTGACCCACCTCCAAGAATAATGGAAATAAAAACAAAAATAAACAAATGGGACCTAATGAAACTTCAAAGCTTTTGCACAGGAAAGGAAACCATAAACAAGACCAAAAGACAACCCTCAAAATGGCAGCAAATATTTCCAGACAAATCAATGGACAAAGGATTAATCTCAAAAATATATAAACAGCTCATGTTGCTCAATATTAAAAAGCAAACAACCCAATCAAAAAATGGGCAGAAGAGAATAAAGACACAGACCTACTGGAGAACGGACTTTAGGATATGGGGAGGGAGAAGGGTGAGCTGTGACAGGGCGAGAGAGAGTCATGGACATACACACACTAACAAACGTAAGGCAGATAGCTAGTGGGAAGTAGCCACATGGCACAGGGATATCGGCTCGGTGCTTTGTAACCGCCTGGAGGGGTGGGGTAGGGAGGGTGGGAGGGCAGGAGATGCAAGAGGGAAGAGCTATGGGAACATATGTATATGTATAACTGATTCACTTTGTTATAAAGCAGAAACTAACACACCATTGTAAAGCAATTATACCCCAATAAAGACGTTAAAAAAAAAAAAATGGGCAGAAGACCTAAACAGACATTTCTCCAAAGAAGAAATACAGGCGTCCATGAGGCACATGAAAAGCTCCTCAACATCACTAATTATTATAGAAATGCAAATCAAAACTACAATGAGGTATCACCTCACATCAGTTAGAATGGGCATCATCAGAAAATCTACAAACAACAAATGCTGGAGAGGGTGTGGAGAAAAGGGAACCCTCTTGCACTGTTGGTAGGAATGTAAATTGATACAGCCACTATGGAGAACAGTATGGAGGTTCCTTAAAAAACTGAAAGTATAATTACCATGTGACCCAGCAATCCCACTACTGGGCATATACCCAGAGAAAGCCATAATTCAAAAAGACACATGCACCCCAATGTTCATTGCAGCACTATTTACAATAGCCAGGTCATGGAAGCAATCTAAATGTCCATGGGCAGACAAATGGATAAAGGAGATGTACATATATAATGGAATATTACTTAGTCATAAAAATGAATGAAATTTGGTCATTTTTAGAGATGTGGATGGACCTAGAGATAGTCATACAGAGTGGAGTGAAGTAAGTCAGAAAGAGAAAAACAAATATTGTATATTTACGCATATATATGGAATCTAGATAAATGGTACAATTGAACTGGTTTGCAAGGCCCAAATAGAGACATAGATATAGAGAACAAACATATGGACACCAAGGGGGAAAAGTGGGCAGGGGTGGTTGTGGTTGTGGGATGAATTAGGAGATATGTATTGACATATATACACTAATTGTATAAAACAGATAAGTAATAAGAGCCTGCTGTATAAAAAAATAAATTAAATTCAAAAAAAAAACCAAGTGATTTTGCAATAGAAACCTTATCCCATATATTAGAATTGGAATGGTTTATAATTTTAAATGACAATCAAGAAACTAGGCAGTCAATTTAATATAAGGTGTCTGAGTCTTGCAATCTTTGGAATTTCAGTTTGAATCAGTATCAGAATCTAGTGGTTTAGAAATGAAAAATGCCATGCTGTTTTGGTTTATAAATGTAATGTATAATGTCTAATCTATTGGCTTTTTAAAAATCTTCATAAGCTTGGTTGGGAAATTCTATTTTAATGTTTTAATCATATGTACAATTAAACTTCTGAGCAATTTCCAGATAAGAAAAAGCTTGGTAAAGTTGAGTCTGAATTAAGCATTTTATTTTCATATGGGATTAGTTCATGGCTAGTACATTTTCTGTTTTTCTTTCCTTTCTTCCTTTCCCCCTTCCTTCCTTCCCTCCCTTCCTTCCTTCCTTCTTCTTATCTATATATGTATTATATAAATATTTTCTTATTTTTGTTGTGTAATTTGCACATTTTTATAGATTGATAAAATCTGTATACCTACAAACTGCAGACAAATAATTTACTCTAGTTGCATCCATTTATTATATATGTGTAAAATATGAATATTTTGTCTTAGCAAGCAGCATATAAAAGCAAGAAAAACAAAGTAATTTTTGCTATTTTAATTTTTTTGTAAATATAAACATGCGTGGCATAAATAGTCAAATACCTGGGGATCATCTCTAAATTACAGGTTACTAAGGACAGAAAATAATTATGTAGACTTTTATGACTTAAATAAATATATTGCTGTAGTGTTTTTAAATCATTTTCACCCGTTAGTTTTTCATATATTCTATTAGAAAATAAAATTTTCATTTATAAACTAAAATTGAAAGAAATAATGATAATAAAAATATGACAGGTGTGTTATGTGTGTGTGTGTTGTATAGCAACAAATAAAATGAAGGCTTACACTAAATTACTTCCCAGAATTTTAAAATGGTTTATGACTTATTTACATGTGTTAAAGTATTCTTCTAAATAAAGTTAATATAATATGCCATAAAGATTTGGATATCATTATAAGTACTTATTTTTATTTCATTTTAAAATTTATAAAATGTACTCCAACCTAAAGCACTCCTGGGACACAGAAGAATAAAAAGGTTATGACTATTAATGTTAATAAAACAGTAAAAAAAAAGAAAGGTATAACTATTAATGTATTTTCCACGTGGAAGAATAAGCTGTGAAGATGTGCTTTGTTTGAATGCACGTGACATTTATATCACTCTTGAGACACAAAAATTAATTTTGGTAACTGTAATATTATGCATAAACAGGGAGATCAGCTCAGTGCTTTATGACCACCTAGAGGAGTGGGATAGGGAGGGTGGGAGGGAGATGCAAGAGGGAGGGGATATGGGGATGTATGTATGCATATGGCTGATTCACTTTGTCGTGCAGCGGAAGCTAGCATAACACTGTAAAGCAATTATATGCCAATAAAGATGTTAAAATAAATTAATTAATTTTAAAAATAAAAGAACTGACACTATTAAAAAAAAAACAAAAAAAACCCTAATCTGTGTTTCCAATTTTTAAACAGAAAACCAGTCCTAATGATCAGAGGTATTCCTTAGTAAGCTGAGGAACAGAACTTCAGAGATAAATTATTTTTTTTCTGTCTATAATCTGTGTCTTTGAGATAGTATAAGGAAATTTAATCATTTCCTCAGATTATTTTTCCATCGTGAATTAAATAAATTGGAAATATATCCTTTCTTTTGCCAAGTGTAGCCTTTTATTTTATTTTAATTTTTATTGGAGTATAGATGATTTACAATGTTGTGTTAGTTTCAGGGATACAGTAAAGTGAATCAGATACATATACATATGTCCACTCTTTTTTTTTAGATTCTTTTCCCATACAGGCCATTGCAGAGTATTGAGTAGAGTTCCCTGTGCTATACAGCAGGTTCTTATTTATTTATTTTAAATATAGTAGTGTGTATAAGTGATATCATATATGTGGAATCTAAAAAGAAAGAGTACAAATGAACTTATTTACAAAACAGAAGTAGAGTCACAGATGTAGAAACCAAACTTATGGTTACCAGGGGATAAGGGGGGAGGGATATTTGGGAGATTGGGATCGACATATACTGATTAATCCAGTAGGCTACAAAGTGGTTTCCTTGCTTTTACCCTTTCCTCACACCCTTTCCCACCACAGTATATTTTCACATTGCAGCTAGTGAGATCTTATTAAAACTAAAGTCAGATCATGTCACTTTTCTACTCAAAATCTTTCAATAGCTCTCTATTTACTCAGAGTAAAAGCCAGTCTTTACTATGGTCTACAGACCCTTTATTATCTGGCTTCCATTACCTCTCAGACCTCATCTCGATGCTCTCCCTGAAAACACTCAGTTCCTGCTTCACTAACTTCCCTACTTTTCCTAGAACAAGCAAACTCCTAACCTACGGCCTCTGGAGGTGTCTCTTCCTGGAAGGTCTTCCCTCCAGATATGTTCATGGGCAAACTACTTGCCTTGTTCAGTGCTTTACTCTCTGTCACCTGCCTAAGAATGAGGTCTAGCCTATTCAAGAGATCACTCCATTTATAATGTTAACCTTCTCCCTATTGCCATAACTTCTAAAACCCTTAACCATTCTCTACTTTTTCTTTTTTTCCTTAGACTTTATCATTTAATATAATATACTACTTAGTATGCTATTTATTATTTAATACATTAATCTTTTACTAGAATATATTTGTAAGATTCTATCTGCTAGCATGTAATCCCTGAGTAGACCACTTTTTTGTTGACCTGTATCTCAAATGTCTAGACAGTACCAGTTATTTAACAAATATTTGACAAAAAAATTAAGTGTCAGGCACATCTATTAGGAAAGGTTAGAATCAATTGTAATAAATACTAAATTAACAAGTGGCTATAATGATGTACGTGTTTATCTTTCACATAAACAAAAGTAGTTCAGGGGGCTAGTTTGATGACTCATAAACTATCAATATCCAAGTTCCTTCTAATTTTCTGCACTTCTCAATGTGTAGATTCTACTTAGGGCTTCTGCACTCATAATCTAGGCAGAAGAACAAGAAAAAGGACAAAAGGAGG
Source organism: Aethalodelphis obliquidens (assembly GCF_003676395.1). Lineage (NCBI taxonomy): Eukaryota > Metazoa > Chordata > Mammalia > Artiodactyla > Delphinidae > Aethalodelphis > Aethalodelphis obliquidens. Next base: position 8,551,543 of record NW_020838004.1, on the reverse strand, counting down.
GAATATTCACTATATATAAGCCACTTCCTAGAAGTTGCATATACCAATTTACTTCATAATTTATTGCCCAAAACTTAAGTCACCTTATCACATCCAAATGTAAGAGACAGACGTCTGGATAGTGAGTTCTTATTCTAGGAAGTTACATGCACAGCCGAAGATCTAATCTTCTATCACTGGAGACCTAGAGATTGTCATACTGAGTGAAGTAAGTCAGACAGAGAAGGACAAATATCATATGATATAGCTTATATGTGGAATCTAAAAAAATGGTACAAATGAACTTATTTACAAAACAGAAATAGAGTTACTGATGTAGAAAACAATCTTATGGTTACCAGGGGGTAAGGGGAAGGGAGGGAGAAATTGGGAGATTGGGATTGACATATACACAGTACTATATATAATAGATAACTAATAAGGACCTATCGTATAGCACAGGGAACTGTACTCAATACTCTGTAATGACCTATATGGGAAAAGAATCCAAAAAAGATTGTATGTATATGTATAACTGATTCACTTTGCTGTATACCTGAAACTAACACAACATTGTAAATAAACTATACTCCAATAAAATTTTTTAAAAAAGAAAGCAAAAATGGGTATTTGTTGACAATCAACCATCATTGTCATAAAATCCAAATGCATATGGTAAGTGAGCAATTGGATGTAAATATGGTGATCATATAAAACTGTTGAGAGTGTCAGTCCTCTTTTACAAATGTTGTCACAAAATAATTACTCTCATATTCGAAAGTGTTCTAATTTGAACAATAAATTACAAAGTCATCTTAGATATGGGACTGTAGGTCAGTGAAAATATCTGGGCTAAAGATGTATTTCTAGGACTCAAGAACATATACAGTATTTTTTAAGATTTATTTATTTATTATTTAATTAATTTATTTTTGGCTGCATCAGGTCTTTGTTGTGGCATGCAGGATCTTTGTTGAGGCATGCGGGATCCTTCGTTGTGGCACACTGGTTCTTTGTTGTGGCACGTGGGCTTCTCTCTAGTTGTGGTGTGTTGGTTTTCTCCTCTCTAGTTGTGGTGCGTAGGCTCCAGGGCATGTGGGCTCTGTAGCTGTGGTGCGTGGGCTCTAGTTGAGGCACACAAGCCAGTAGTTATGGTGCACGGGCTTAGTTGCCCCACGGCATGTGGGATCTTAGTTCCCTGACCAGGGATCGAATCCGCGTCCTCTGCATTGTGAGGAGAATTCTTTACCACTGGACCACCAGGGAAGTCTCCACATACAGTATTTAAATACATGAAACAGTATGAGTTGACTTAGAGTTGGTGTATAGATGTAATAATGGAGAGGCCCTATAACTGACATACAAAGTACTCTAAAATTTAGAGGTCAAAGAGAATTAGAAGCCAGCAAAAAGGCAGAAAAGGCTAACCAGTCATGTCAGAGGAAAATCGAAGAGAAGTTGGTGTCACAAAGGCCAAGGGAAGATAGTGTTTCAAAAACTATGCAAATAATTTTGATAAATGGGATCAAATGAGAACTGAGCATTTACCATTATATTTGGCAATGTAAAGTAAATGATTAGTTTTAGTAATAGCTATTTACTAGAATTATCACTGCTAAATGGAAAGAAAGCAATGGAGAAAAGAAGGACACATATATGCTTTTGTTGAAAGTTTTACTTTAAAAGGAAGCAAAGAAATAGGGCAGTAAAGGAAATATCAATACAATTTCCCCCTTTTTTTTTTTTAATCTTAAAGCTAGGGTAAATTTCAGCACGTAAGTATGTTGAAGAGGATGATTCTATAAAAAGTGAAAATGTAATGATGCTTGGAGGTAGCAATGGTGGGATAAGAGGGAACGCAATCTAGTAAATAAGCAGAGGGTTTGGCCTTATGTAGAAGCCCATTATTGAAAGAGGGAAGACCTACTGACTGAGTGTGTTGGTAGATTTAATGGTGAAAGTATGTAAAAATTTAATGGGGAAAGTATGTAAAAATTCTCTGATTTCTTCTATTTTCTGCTTGAATAAGGCACAGTATCATCAATGAAGGAGGATTAGGAAATGTAAGAGTAAATGGAAATGGAAAAGAGCTGCAACTCAAAGAGAATCTGAGGATCAATAAACATTGGTGTCACCAACAGCTTGTTGGAGATGCAGATTCTCAGGTATCTCACAAGATTTTTAGGACTTGCATTTAATAAGGTCTCCAAGTGATTTGTGTGCACCTTAACTTTGAGAAACATCAGTCTAAGAGAACAGGAGAGCAAATCATTATGGGAAATGTAGCAGGGCTGTCCAAATGACTAGCTGTGCTTTTGAGGTTAGTGGTCATAATTTTAAAATGAGATAAGTTTCCATTAGCTATCTTTAGCCAACATCCTAATTAAGATCTTCTCCAGGGTATCTTTTAGTCACTTGAAACTGAAGTCCAAAACAAAATCTGTTCCCCCACTAGTCTTCCCCATTTCATAAATGGTACCACAATCCCCTCTGTTGTACAACCCAAATATTGAGAAATCAACCTTAATTCCTTTTATCCTCTCCTAACTGTATAGTAACCTATTAGGAAATCCTACATACTTTACCACTAAAACCTACTCAGCTGCTCTCCTAGCCTAACCTCTATCATGTCTTCCTGGATGATCTCAACTGCCTCTCCATTGCTGGTTTTGTTTCCACTTTTGAAGCTTGATAGTGACTTCTCCATATTCTAAGAATGATTAAAAACAAAGACAAAAAACTAGCTGAAGCAATCTCAAATTTTAGTGGACTACAGACCCTCTCAGCTGAGCCATAATTACAGGAATTTAGGCTGGTTCGCACTGAGGAGATAAGCCTGAATTTGGGAGGAGTATAATTTGATTCCTGCCTTCAAGTATTTGAAGAACAAATAATCACTAACATTTTCTGACTGCCAAAGAGGCACACACTGGACTAGGCACTAGAAATCCATTATCTCCATTTCTTAAAATAACACTTCATGATAGTTTCCACTTAATTACCACCTCCAAGGCCATGAAAATTAGAACTATGACAACAAGAATGATATAAGGAATAACTTTCAATCAGAGCAATCTAAAGCATGGACTTATTTGAGAGTATCTAGTTAAATATCACTTGAAATATTCTATCTTAGTAAAGATAGCCACTGGCAGAGATGCTGTGGAAAGAATTCAAGCATCAGCTAGGCAGTTGGGCTAGTTCATAACTAATGTTTATAGCATTACTGGAATTCCATAGTTCTGTGATTCACTGAAACCTAAAATTCTTTGCCAGAATGGAATTAAGTGAATCTACACTTGAAGCAATGCATAAAACATTCTATGGTGTGTGTAGGAAAAAATAATTTTCACCAGATTTGTTGAGGGCCATCAGATTACTAGGGGGATGCCAAAGTGTCTGAAATTTCAAAAGGATCTGCCAGTCGGGCCTTGTTCTTGTGGCTGTTAACATCTCAATTAAATCAGGGTTGGAAAGAAAAGTGAAAGTAGTCCCAAACTAATAAATTCATTACACAGAACAGCGGCCCCCAACCTTTTTGGCACCAGGGACCGGTTTTGGGGAAGACAATTTTTCCACGGATGGAGTCGGCGGTGGGGGCATGATGGTCCAGGCAGTAATGCAAGCAATGGTGTGTGTGGGGGGGATGGTTCAGGCGGTAATGCGAGTGATGGGAAGAAACGGGGAGATGCAGATGAAGCTTCGCTTTCTCACCCGCCACTCACCTCCTGCTGTGCGGCCCAGTTCCTACCGATCAGCGGCCCAGGGGTTGGGGACCCCCGGATTAAGGGATTTGTCAAAGTTCACACAGCCAATGCCAACTAAATTTCCTGGTAACTAGTCCAGATAACAAATCATTATACTATATGCCCTATGCTGGAATACTCCTTACATTTTCTTTATGCTTTGATGCTTTAATTTTCTGATAGTTCTTTGCACAGCTTAGTTTTTCTCTGATCCCCAAGTTCTAACCACACTTAAATACTTTGTTTCCTAAAATGCCATGCTCTCTCAAGACTCTGTACCTCTGAATATGCTTTTTCCTTTCTCTAAACTATATTTTGTTGGAAAGTTATGCCAACATGCTCAATGCTTCCAAAGAGCATTTTTGTGTACCTCATATAAAGATATAAAACCAATCATCACTAAAAACTTCTAACTTAAAAATAAAAAAGTCCAAACAAAACTAAATAAAAAAATAAACATTTAACAGACCAGAAGATAACTTTAAGAAAATAAAAATAATAAATGTCTTCAATGAAATATGAGCAGATAAAGCATTATGTTAAAGTAAACTAGATGCTATTAAAATAATAAAAACTGATATTCAAAGAATCTGAACTTCAAAACTGAAAATAGGATAGCATAAATAAAATACCGCCATCATAGCATTGGAAAAATACTGAGCAAATTTTCCACAAAGCAGAATTTTTAAAAAATAACCAAAAAAAGATGAGATAAGAAAATTATATAATTAAATCAAGAGATGCTAAGTCCAAAGAAGGAAAACTAGTCTAGAGGGGGAAAAATAAAAGGAGCAAATCATTCAAGAAATAAAAATAACAAATTTCTCAGAATTGTAGGATAGAGATTTCCAAATAACAAGGTCTCTAGATCAGGAGGTCATTTCACAAAATATGTCACGGATATATCAAATGACATCAGAATTTACAAAAGCATTACTGTAAATCTGAACTGTCCAAAAAATGAGCAAACTATTTTCTAATGTAGAATTTACTTTCTAGCCACTCTAACACATAGCCAATTTTAGATATGTAGCTACAAAAATTCTTCCATCTCTACATCCTTTCACAGGAGGATACTAAAGAATATTCTTCACCAAAACAAGTGAGTAAACAAAGAAAGAGAATATTAAGTAATCCAAGAAATAAGAGCTCTCATATAGGAAAATAAAAAAGACAAATTTCCAGGATGACAATAAAAGGGATTTCCTAGTATCACAGCCATGCAGTAGAAACTTATTCAATGGGAACAATATATAGGGCTTTACGGGATGTGTCTCTAAGAATAAAACTGGAACCAAAGAATTAGCTGATGTGACTGATCATAAAGTGAGAAATGTTATAGTTCTATTACAGCTTAGACAATAAATATTTTTAATTTGGCAAAATATTCATTGAGCTTGCAATGTGCTTCAGTTGTACTAGATACTTTAGGATACATCAGTGAACAAAAGAAACAATGGTATCTGCCCTACTAGATTATACAATCAAGAAAAAAGTTGGTTAGGCAATGATTAACTCCAGAAAAACAAGACAAAAATCCAACCAAGAAAGAAAATGTAATCATGTTACACTACATGGAACAACTTAAGAACAATCTTTACATAGTCATAATAATTTATATACTATATTTGATTTTAAGAAAAATATGCTAAATCACTTTTAATTTGGGATTTTGTTTTTGTTTTTTACAGAATGATGTTGGGACCTAGGGATGGGAAATCAATACATAATACATATAACTGGAAAAAAGATGAAGTAAAAGCTGTGTAAGCATGCATGCCCATCCCCAATCTCTAACAAGGTAATCCATTATATCAGCATTTTGCTGAGGAGGTTGAACTAGCTCTCCCTCTGAATCCCTCTCTACTGAGATCTATAGGCAGCTGCTACTGAAGTTAAAACATGAAATGATATACATCTGCCATCCCCCTACTAAATGATCTCTAAATCAGTTTCTAAATCATACACTATAGAAATGTTTTAAATATTAGTATATGATGTCCTATGAAATAAAATATTGCAAAAATTGAGAGTCAGGGTGGTACAAACGAGAATACAAAATAGGGATGGGAATTCTCTTGTGTTATAATTTGATATGAAGTTTTTATTTTTAAATGGAAAATATTACAAGAATATTTACTTGTTCACAATCTTAAAATAGGTGGTTATTCCAGCTCAATAATCCAGAGAGTGGCAAACAGCAAATCTAAAACCTTTCACAAAGATTTTACTATTTTTTCTTAAAGAGGTTCCCTGTCATCTTTGGAGTTCAGAATATGGAGATATATAGTTATTATAGACTAATCACTGATTGCACTCTGTTAAGCTTTGTATTAGTAGAGCAGCATGGATATTTCGTTGTTTTTATATAATAATTTTAAGATTTAATAAAGTTATCTTTCTACATGTCAAATGTTTAAATTCTGGGTCTTAGTGTGATATTATAATATTTTAAATATTATTAGAAATAACTGTCCTCTATTTTACATTGTGACTTGCAAATTAAGATGCACAGAGAAAGTGCTTAATGGTAATCATCTGATTTATGTAATATAAATGTAGTTGTTTTTCTTAATTTATGATAAATTAAACATTTTATCCCATACTTCTTTCAAATAACTTCCTTAAAGAAAGAAATTGCATTTTCTCATAATTTTCAAAATCAGAAAAGTTTAAAAGCCAACTATTTACATAGTAAAATTGCTTTTGATTGACATCATTATAATGTTCTTACATTTTGAATTCCATTCGACCTCACCATGTTCTAAATGATAATGTGAAAATTGAGGGTTACCTAAATTAAACAAAATCATTTTGGCACACTAACTCCTACCCATTAAAAAATAAACTTGGAATTAATTGTGTTTTTACAAAACACTGCAAAAAAACCAGCTTACTCTCTCAGGATATAGGAAATGAACTTTAATTGAAATCTTGTTTGTAAACCTATTGTAATTTGTTCAAGAAAGTGTATATTATTATATTGGCTTAGTAATAATTATGACTCTCTATAGAAGATGTATCCTTTGGGCATATTTTCCCTTAGGGTATTAATTTAACTTTCCCATAAGCAGTATTAAAGTCTATATTCACCTTATGGCACTTTTTTACTGCCAAAAATTAAGGTCTATCTAGTAAAAGCATATTTCAAATAACCATAGTAAGGCTATTATAAATGTAACTTCTGTCTTTATTGAAAAGCTTCAGTATATACCACTAAGCTCATCTTGTAACTACTCCTTTCTAATATAGAAAGGAAACCATTTGAATTGCATGCACTAACCTCTTAATCTACAAAACCTGTTAATGTATGTGATGCTTTTAACGCATTTTACTTTTCCACATACCCGATGGTCGTTCAGGGATCAAATCTGGCAGCTAACAATTGGCCATTAAACATTCTGTCAATAGATCATTCTTTTTATAGCCTGTTACATTTCAAAAAGTGATTGATCTAATTAAACACAACTGTGAAACTAAGCAGAGATTTAATTAACATTATTTGATGGCTTTGGAATGGACATTATTATTAACAGAGACATTTGAAATAACTCAAATCAGAGTTAAACTCATTAACCCAGGCTTTTAGTATTACTTACTGCAGTATAACTTTTATTTTTATATACAGTTAATATATGCTTTCTGCAAAATGCTAACAGTTACATGGCCATACAGTATACTGCTTAAAGATGAAGACACTTTTTTAAAGTTAAAAAAAAGTATTAATATTAAGTAAATCCCTTTATCAAAATGTTTATGTTTATTATAACAAAATTATTTTCTTTGAATTATTCAAGCATTTGCAATTATTTTTTATCATGGTAAATAAAAATGTAGTATTAACAAAATTTGTCTAATAAAAAATAAAGTTAAAATGGTAAGAAAAAGAAGGAAAGAAAAAGTTGGCAATAGTAGTGTTACATTTGTACTTGAATCTCTTGGATTTCCATTGATCATGGGCCTGCATTTTTGTCACAGCTTAATAAATTTCTGTTGTTGTAGGCCAACTCAGTAGGTAGGGAAAACTATACTTCTTGGAGTGTGCTTCAGTAATATGACACAATTATTACTGATTACTTGAGACTCTGGTGCATTACTCCTCTGAGGATTAATTTATCTGATTGCAGATTGGTACTGTACAATTTCTAGTACTTTAATCCTTTGAGAGCTGTTCTATAATTATTGCATGTGGTACATGCTACAGTCTTTTCCTATACATTATGGCAAACAGTTCTATATGTCTCAAAAGTATTCAATTCATATCAACTTTACTAATGAAAAAGATTTTATATATCCTCATTTCAGATTTTGAAGAGTCATGATATCTCATCACAACATGTAAATTTTCAAAGAAAGAGCAAATAAAAATAATGAAATTATTAAATTATAGTAAAATTATTAAATTTAATATAGTAATAAATATAGTAAAATTTTTATATATTTTATATATATAGTTTATATATTTTTAAATATATATAAAGTTTATATATATATAAATATAAAGTATATAAAGTATTTATAAATATAAAGTATTTAAAAATTTATAAATTTTTATATATTATATAAAGTTTGTATATATATAAATATAAAGTATTTATAAATATAAAAGTATTTATAAATATAAAATATAAAGTTTATATAAATATAAACTTTATATATATATATAAAGTTTGTATATATATTTTATATATATATAGTAATAAATATAGTAAAATTATAAAAAATATTAAATTATAGTAAAAATAATTAAATTATAGCAATTATAGTAAATTAAATTTATAAAAGTAAAACTTTTATAATGTTTTTTATGTACTGAGAATTATAATTTGGCCTAATTTCGTAGAAGATAGTAATTTGATATCATCTAGGATATTATAAAACAAGCTAGAGTACTGCTTTGGTTTACTTGTTTGTTTCTTTTTTGATACTTTGTCACATACAAAAGTAATTTTTACCAAAGAAAGTGTTGAATGAAAACTTCTGCTCTCTTAATTGCATTCCAAAGTCTGTGCTTGACTTTGTTAAAAATATTTTAGTGAAAGAGATTCAACAGGTCAAGGAAAAAATGCAAACAAGTTAGATTACAAGGCCAAAGCTCTGAGAGTCACAATAGACTACTGGTTGAAACCATACTAATCTCAGTCTAGGGCAGTAAGAGGGTTAAAATTCTTTGAAAGTCTTTAAAAATTACACGTAGACACACACACATGGAAAAATCAGGGTAGAAAAAAGGGAAATTTATTCATGCATTGGATCTCCTATACAGCCTTGCAGAGCACTGGTTGCCCAGTATTTAACCCCAGACTGTATAACAAAGCAAAAACACAAATCAAATCAAAGCAAGTAATATTTATTTAAAAGAAAAGAGACAAACCATCTGAGGAGAGTGAGAAGTTCTCTCCACCTATATAAAGCTCCTACCCAGGAAGACTTTCCACTTACAAAAAACTTTTAGAAATAGATCTACTGAGAGGGCAGACAGCAGAAGCAAGAAGAACTACAATCCTGCAGCCTGTGGAACGAAAACACATTCACAGAAAGACAGACAAGTTGAAAAGGCAGTGGGCTATGTACCAGATGAAGGAACAAGATAAAACCCCAGAAAAACAACTAAAGGAAGTGGAGATAGGCAATCTTCCAGAAAAAGAATTCAGAATAATGATAGTGAAGATGATCCAGGACCTTGGAAAAAGAATGGAGGCAAAGATCGAGAAGATGCAAGAAATGTTTAACAAAGATCTAGAAGAATTAGAGAACAAACAAACAGAGATAAACAACACAATAACTGAAATGATAACTACACTAGAAGGAATCAATAGCAGAATAACTGAGGCGGAAGAACGGATAAGTAACCTGGAAGACAGAATGGTGGAATTCACAGCTGTGGAACAGAATAAAGAAAAAAGAATGAAAAGAAATGAAGACAGCTTAAGAGACTTCTGGGACAACATTAAATGCAACAAGATTCACATTATAGGGGTCCCAGAAGGAGAAGAGAGAGACAAAGGACTTGAGAAAATATTTGAAGAGATTATAGTCAAAAACTTCCCTAACGTTGGAAAGGAAATAGCCACCCAAGTCCAGGCAGTGCAGAGAATCTCAGGCAGGAAAAACCCAAGGAAAAACACACCGAGACACATAGTAATCAAATTGGCAAATATTAAAGACAAAGAAAAATTATTGAAAGCAGCAAGGGAAAAACAACAAATAACATAAAAGGGAACTCCAATAAGGATAACAGCTGATTTCTCAGCAGAAACTCTGCAAGCCAGAAGGAAGTAGCATGATATACTTAAAGTGATGAAAGGGAAGAACATACAACCAAGATTACTCTACCTGACAAGGATCTCATTCAGATTTGATGGAGAAATCAAAAGTTTTAGAGACAAGCAAAAGCTAAGAGAATTCAGCACTACCAAATCAGCTCTACAACAAATGCTAAAGGAACTTCTCTAAGTGGGAAACACAAGAGAAGAAAAGGGCCTAAATAAACAAACCCAAAACAGTTAAGAATATGGCAATAGGAACATACATGTCAATAATTACCTTAAATGTGAATGAATTAAACGCTCCAACCAAAAGACACAGGCTCGCTGAATGGATACACAAACAAGACTGATATATATGCTGTCTACAGGAGACCCACTTCAGACCTAGGGACACATTCAGACTGAAAGTGAGGGGATGGAAAAAGATATTCCATGCAAATGGAAGTCAAAAGAGAGCTGGAGTAGCAATAGTCATATCAGATAAAATAGACTTTAAAATAAAGAATGTTTCAAGAGACAAGGAAAGACACTACATAATGATCAAGGGATCAACCCAAGAAGGAGATATAACAATTACAAATATATATGCACCCAACATAGGAGCACCTCAGTAAATAAAGCAACTGCTAACAGCTCTAAAATAGGAAATTGACAGTAACACAATAATAGTGGGGGACTTTAACACCCACTTACACCAATGGACAGATCATCCAAACAGAAAATTAATAAGGAAACACAAGTTTAAATGACACAGTAGACCAGATAGATCTAATTGACATTTAGAAGACATTCCATCCAAAAAGAGCTGATTACACTTTCATCTCAAGTGCGCATGGAACATTGTTCAGGACAGATCACATCTTGGGTCACAAATCAAGCCTCAGTAAATCTAAGAAAACTGAAAGCATATCAAGCATCTTTTCTGACCATAACACTATGAGAATAGAAATCAATTATGGGGGAAAAATCGTAAAAAACATAAACACATGGAGGCTAAACAATACATTACTAAATAAGCAAGAGGTCACTGAAGAAATCAAAGAGGAAATCAAAAAATACCTAGAGACAAATGACAATGAAAACATGATGATCCAAAACCTATGGGATGCAGCAAAAGCAGCTCTAAGAGGGAAGTTTATAGCTATACAAGCCCACCTCAAGAAACAAGAAACATCTCAAATAAACATCTAACCTTACGCCTAAAGGAACTAGAGAAAGAAGAATGAACAAAACCCAAAGTTAGCAGAAGGAAAGAAATCATAAAGATCAGAGCAGAAATAAATGAAATAGAAACAAAGAAAGCAATAGCAAAGATCAATAAAATTAAAAGCTGGTTCTTTGAGAAGATAAACAAAATTGATAAACCATTAGCCAGACTCATCAAGAAAAAGAGGGAGAGGACTCATATCAATAAAATTAGAAATGAAAAATAACAAGTTACAACAGACACCACAGAAATACAAAGCATCCTAGGAGACCACTAAAAGCAACTCTATGCCAATAAAATGGACAACCTGGAAGAAATGGACACATTCTTAGAAAGGTATAACCTTCCAAGACCGAACCAGGAAGAAATCGAAAATATGAACAGACCAATCACAAGTAATGAAATTGAAACTGTGATTTAAAATCTTCCAACAAACAAAAGTCCAGGACCAGATGGCTTCACAGGTGAATTCTATCAAACATTTAGAGAAGAGCTAACACCCATCCTTCTCAAACTCTTCCAAAAAATTGCAGAGGAAGGAACACTCCCAAACTCATTCTATGAGGCCACCATCACGCTGATACCAAAAGTAGACAAAGATACTAGAAAAAAAGAGAATTACAGACTAATATCACTGTTAAATATAGATGAAAAATCCTCAACAAAATACTTGCAAACAAAATCCAACAACACATTAAAAGTATCATACAACATGATCAAGTGGGATTTTTCCCAGGGATGCAAGGATTCTTCAATATATGCAAATCACTCAATGTGATACACCATATTGACAAATTGAAGAATAAAAAACATATGATCATCAATAGATGCAGAAAAAGCTTTTGACAAAATTCAATACCCATTTATGATAAAAACTCTCTAGAAAGTGGGCATAGAGGGAACCTACCTCAACATGATATAGGCTGTATACAACAAACCCACAGCAAACATCATTCTCAATGGTGAAAAACTGAAAGCATTTCCTCTAAGATCAGGAACAAGACAAGGATGTCCACTCTCACCACTATTATTCAAATTCACTATTATTTGGAAGTCCTAGCCATGGCATCAGAGAAAAAAAAGAAGTAAAAAGAATACATATTGGAAACGAAGAAGTAAAATTGTCACTGTTTGCAGTTGGCATGATACTATACATAGAGAATCCTAAAGATGCCACCAGAAAACTACCAGAGCTAATCAATGAATTTGGTAAAGTTGTAGGATACAACATTAATGCACAGAAATCTCTTGCATTCCTATACACTAATGTTGAAAAATCTGAGAGAGAAATTAAGGAAACACTCCCATTTACCATTGCAACAAAAAGAATAAAATACCAAAGAATAAACCTACCTAGGGAGAAAAAAGAGCTGTATGCAGAAAACTATAAGACACTCATGAAAGAAATTAAAGATTACACAAACAGATGGAGAGATATATCATGTTCTTGGATTGGAAGAATCAATATTGTGAAAATGACTATTCTCTCCAAAGCAATCTACAGATTCAATGCAGTCCCTATTAAATTACTAATGGCATGTTTTACAGAACTAGAACAAAAAATCTTAAAATTTGTATGGAGACACAAGAGACCCCAGATAGCCAAAGCAGTCTTGAGGGAAAAAAATGGAAGTGGAGAATCAGACTCCCTGACTTCAGACTATACTACAATGCTACAGTAATCAAGACAATATGGTACTGGCAAAAAAACAGAAATATAGATCAATTGACAAGACAGAAAGCCCAGAGATAAACCCACGTGCCTATGGTTAACTAATCTATGACAAAGAAGGCAATTACATACAATGGAGAAAAGACAGTCTCTTCAATAAGTGGTCCTGGGAAAACTGGACAGCTACATGTAAAAGAATGAACTTAGAACACTCCCTAACACCATACACAAAAATAAACTCAAAATGGATTCGAGACCAAAATTCAGACACTATACAGCTCTTAGAGGAAAACATAGGAAGAGAAGTCTTTGACATAAAACACAGCAAGATCTTTTTTGATCCACCTCCTAGAGTAATGGAAATAAAAACACAAATAAACAAATGGGACCTAATGAAACTTAAAAGCTTTTTCCAAGCAAAGGAAAGTACAAACAAGTCGAAAAGACAACCCTCAGATGGGAGAAAATATTTGCCAAAGAATCAATGGACAAAGGATTACTCTCCAAAATATATAAACAGCTCCAGCTCAATATTAAAAAAACAAACAACCCAATCCAAAAATGGGTAGAAGACCTAAATAGACATTTCTTCAAATAGGACATACAGATGGCCAAGAAGCACATGAAACTCTGCTCAACATCACTAATTATTAGAGAAATGCAAATCAAAACTACAATGAGGCATCACCTCACACCTGTCAGAATGACCATCATCAAAAAATCTACAAACAACAAATGCTGGAGAGGGTGTGGAGAAAAGGGAACCCTCTTGCACTGTTGGTGGGAATGTAAATTGATACAGCAACTATGGAGAACAGTGTGGAGGTTCCTTAGAAAACTGAAAATAGAATTACCATATGACCCAGCAATCCCACTACTGGGCATATACCCAGAGAAAACCATAATTCAATAAGACATATACACCCCAATATTCATTGCAGCACTCTTTACAATAGCCAGGTCATGGAAGCAACCTCAATGCCCATTGACAGATGAATGGAAAAAGAAGATGTGGTACATATATACAATGGAATATTACTCAGCCATAAAAATGAATGATATTGGGTCATTTGTAGAGACGTGGATGCATCTAGAGACTGTCATACAGAGTGAAGTAAGCCAGAAAGAGAAAAACAAATATCAAATATTAATGCATATATGTGAAACCTAGAATATGGTATAGATGTTTGGTTTGCAGGGCAGAAATTGAGACACAGATGTAGAGAACAAACATATGGACACCAATGGGGGGAAAGCAGTGGTGGGTGGTGGTGGTGGTGTGATGAATTGGGAGAATTGGATTGACATGTATACACTTATGTGTATAAAATGGATGACTAATATGAACCTGCTGCATAAAAAAATAAATAAAATTAAATTAAAAAAAAAAAAAAAGGAATAGATCTACCTGCCCAATGCCAAAGGAAACCCACCTAAGGTGTATTATTATTAATGAAAAGACAATAGTTGGTCAGCAGACATGAGAGAAAAGCAGCCTCATCACAGAGAAATATTAAGAATAATTTTTCAGATAAGCTGACACTACAGGTAACAAACCAGGTAATAGAAGGAAGCTAATAACAAAAATCATTCCATATTTTATTTGTATTCAAGAAGGTACTGCACTTAAAAAAAAACTATGAATAAATGAATAAATCACCAACAAAAAAGACATGTTACAAATCATGAAAATTATTGCTAAAATAAGAAATATACTAAACTGATAATGTCTCTAGATAATAAAATAGATAATATACAGAAACAGAAATGAAATATATGAAGAAAAAAAAAAACAACAAGAGGACCAATCCAATTAGTGAAAGAGGAAAGAAAGATTAGGTAAAGAATTAAAAGAGAGGTAGAAAATAATTTTATCAGAGCCAAAGTTCTCTTTATGGTGAGTAAAATAACTAAAAATGCCATGCTTATGCCCATGGAATTTCAGATTATCATTCTAAAAATTGTTAGAAAAAGACAATGCTGAAAGCTTCCATTAAGAAAACAAAACAAAGGAAAAATCAACTGCTTTCTTACTATAGGCAAAAAATAGTTGTAAAAGAAAGATATTTATATATTTGATTTCAAGATTTTAATGTTATCAATGTGGAAATTAAAATGATACAACAATCAAAATTTAAATAAATTTAAGCTAAAATCAGAAATAACCCCAAAATGCCATCTCTGAGTAGTGGAACTAAAGTTGGAGAGGAATTTTATGGGTATCTGTATTATTCTGTACTATTTAAATTGTGATTATTTGTACAGATGGACTTGGCTAAATAACTTTAAAATTCTAAAATAAATGTAAAGAATAGTTTCTAGTACTCACTGAAAGATATTTCAAAAGAGCTGTAACGTGAGTACACTAATTATCCCAATGTGGTATGTCTTAGACTGCTCTGGCCGTTATTACAAAATAACATAGACTGGGTGACTTAAACAACAGAAATTTATTTCTCACAGTTTTGAGGCTGGAAGTCCAAGATCAAGGTGCTTATGGATTTCGTTCCTGGTGAAAGCTTTCTTTTCTTTTTGCGGTATGCGGGCCTCTCACTGTTGTGGCCTCTCCCGTTGCGGAGCAACAGGTTCCAGACGCGCAGGCTCAGCGGCCATGGCGCAGGCTCAGCGGCCATGGCTCACAGGCCTAGCTGTTCCACGGCATGTGGGATCTTCCCGGACCGGGGCATGAACCCGTGTCCCCTGCAGCGGCAGGTGTACTCTCAACCACTGCGCCACCAGGGAAACCCTGAAAGCTTTCTTTACGGCTTGCAGTGGTCTGCCTTCTTGCTGTGTCATCACATGGCAGAGAAAAAGAGCTCTCCTCTCTCTTCCTCTTTGTACAAGGGAATTAACCGCATCATGAAGGCCCCATCCTAATAACCTAATTTAACCCTAAATATTAGCGATTTAACATATGAATCAATGAATATGAATTTTGGTGGGTCACAAACATCCAGTCCACAGCAGGGAATAATCCTTCAACAGTCTTTAGTAGTTTATTTTAAACACTTATGGGCAGCTGGTCTCTAAAATATCTTCCTTCCCTCAGTGTACCAAAACTCTTGGTATTGGTGCTCGGTGTAGTCTCCTTTCTTTGAACCTGGCATGGTCCTGTGACTTTTTTTTTTTTTTTTTTTTTGCGGTACGCGGGCCTCTCACTGTTGTGGCCTCTTCCGTTGCAGAGCACAGGCTCCGGACGCGCAGGCTCAGCGGCCATGGCTCACGGGCCCAGCCGCTCCGCGGCATGTGGGATCTTCCCGGACCTGGGCACAAACCCGTGTCCCCTGCATCGGCAGGCGGACTCTCAACCACTGCGCCACCAGGGAAGCTCCCTGTGACTCCCTTTTGACCAACAGAATATGGACAAAGTAATAGCCTTCTGAAGCTATGTCATAAGAAGTTTTGCAGTTTCTTCTTGCATTCCTTGCAATGCTTGCTCCTCAGGTGTTATTACCACTACCTTGGAATCCAGCTACTATGCTATGGGAAGCCACATGATTAAGTCACTTACAGGTACTCTAGTCAACTACCTCAACTGACCTCAGAGCAAATAGCCAGCATCAAGTGATAGCCAGGTGAATGAACTACCTTCGTGTCCAGCTCAGCTGAGCCTTCAGATGCCTCCAACTTCAGCTGCTATCTGATCACACCTGCATGATAGACCCCCAAGCAAGAATGGCCCACCTGAGTCCAATCAACCTATGGAAACAGATAAGAATTTATTTTTGTTTTTCGTCCCAGTTTTAGGGTAATTTGTTTTATAGCAATAAATAACAGAAACCCTAGCATCTGAATCCAGGTACCTCTGTTATCAAATCTTTCCAATATGTTATTCCTTTTTTAAAGTTCAGGTATTATAATAGAATTATATATTGATAAAATGTAGCCAACCACTCTTTATAAATACTTGGATTTGGGGGGAGTATAGCTTACCCTCAGGAAGCAGTTAGTTCTTAAGATAGCTGAGTTCTCAACTTCATCCTTACAGTTCCTGCAAAGGAGTCACATCTCTGGCCAACTAATACAAAGCTCCTGTGTCTGCGTTGGGTGATGGTCTGATGCATCTGACAAAGGAAGTGTCATATTCTATAAATCAATGTGTGGGTATGGATTGTTGCATTTGCTTGGGTGAGAGTCTATCATATAACACCATTTTCCTCCAGAGTTTACGGAAATTGTATGCAGAAACAGGAATACAAAGATTTGGTTTTGGAAAAAGGGAGGACTTAAGGGACTGTACTTATAGGAGTAAGTCATTACTATTTAAAGACTCACGAAGTGGAAGAGAGGAATTTCAATATTCTGGGCAAGCCTATTTGAGAGCAGCACTCATGATGAAAGTCTCCATCAAAGGTTTCTTCTTTTTTATTTTTCCCTGTCTTGGGTCCAGGTTGCTGAAACCAATAGACAGATGTGGGATGATGTATCATCTTACTTGGTGACAGTATTCTAAAATTCAAATTCTGCTTTATTTAAGGAATGTCTACTTTTAGTTTAAAGGTGGAATATGCAAGTATAATATCACGGAGCTTAGGAATTTCACTTCACTATTGGTCCTACGATATAAACAAATAAGCACACTGATTATTAACCTGATTTATCTTGCTCACAAGAAGTTATGTTTTAAATATTTATTTACCTAAGAATGATTTTTCTATTTACAACTTTAGAAAGTCACAGTATGAAATTCAGGTTAAAGATGATAAATTGAAAACATGTAATTTTCTCTCCATAAAATGAGATTCCATACAATGTAAATAAAGGGGAAAAATGATGGGAAATCCAGAGTGGAGAGGGCCTCAAGACATTTGTTTAAAAAAAAAAAAAAAAAAAAAACTCTGGAAAGTCAAAAGTGGCTATAAATCTCCTGATTGGTATGTACAGGATATGGCAATTTTGAGAATCCACAGAGGATGTTATAGAGAAGAAAGAAGCTTACTATGCCCTCACAGAGCACTGAGTAACTCAAAACTAAAACTCAAAGATAATTGCAAGCCACAATTTTATAACCCGAGAAACCATCAATCAATAAAAGGATAGAATAAAGTGCTTTTTAGAAAGGTGAAGATTCAGAAACCTATTAATTCTCCAATACACCTTTTTTTGGAAGCAGTTTGAGACTGTGATCCAGAAAAACAGAAGAGAAAACAAAGAGGAAGATATTGATTACTGGAACAGCAAATCCCATCCATCTTGGGAGTTAAAGGAAGTCCCAGGAAAGCAGTAACATAGCTCTGGGTCTTGAGAGCAAACAGCTTCTTTTACAATAGAGATGAATTCAGGGAGGAGTGTCATGGGAAATG
Organism: Aethalodelphis obliquidens; assembly: GCF_003676395.1. NCBI lineage: Eukaryota > Metazoa > Chordata > Mammalia > Artiodactyla > Delphinidae > Aethalodelphis > Aethalodelphis obliquidens. The sequence goes on along the minus strand of NW_020838004.1, from coordinate 8,533,367 downwards.
CTGCCTTACATGATAACATGTCTCACCCACAGAACAAAATACGATCCATTGGAAGAAACTTTTTCAGGGAATTTTGACACTGTTCAGTAATTAGGAAAACATGTTTATTTCAGAGAGTGGTTTCTTGTGTTTTTTTTGTTTGCTTATTTGAATTTGTCACGTATTTATTCCAAATTAATTCTAAAGAAGCTAAATGTCAGACTACACTTAGAATTCTGAATATAAATTATTAGATGGATTTCATTTTAAGAGAAATATAAAGTTTTTGTTTAAAAATGCAGAGTTTTTTTTTTTTTTCATTTTGGACCTAGTGAGCCTAATGTTATGGGATGAACACTTATTTAATAGAATGTAAGTTCACTGAACTGTCTGATGAATATTTTCCAGAATGTCAATCAAGCTGAGAATGTACAACTGTTCAGCACAATGAGCTAAAAATGCCTCAGAAATAAAAGCTGCAAGCAACTGTAGGCTTAATATTTGAAGCAAAGCAGATTCAGAACTGAATACCTCTGTGCCAGCTTTCATGCAGCTATATTCATGACACTACAGAGCTTTCTTCAGACCTCGCTGCAGGCCATTTACTTTACTTTAGGGGATTGAGCAGTGCATTTAACACTGTAGAGAAACTTTTCAGCTATATACTCAGTTCTGGCTCTTAAACCTCTTCCACTCTGTACCGATCACAGGTGCTATGTAATGATGCTGACATAACTTTGGTCATGGCCAGAAGCTAGTCATGATTTTCTGACAAGATGGCAAAAGAAAAAAGAAAATCACCCGTTTCCCTCAAATGTTAAATTTCCTTTGAGAGTTAGTTTAATCGTTCCGCTACAGGGAGGAGGTATGTCAACATTAGGTTCAATAACATGAACATTCTTAACTGTTACAGGGAAAAAAAAGAGGAATGAGTGATCTCACAGCCTAACCCTTTCTTTAGTTAAATCCATATAAAAAGTCTCAGGCAGATAATGACAGGCTATATCAATTTGGAGTATTTCTCTGATCTACACATGATTTTCTATCTCAATATTATCAGAAATTTAAATATTGCTTTAGAAATGCAGTGCAAATACTACTTAATGAGATCTTTGAGTTTTGCTGGTATATGTTTAAAGAATCTGAGAGACCTAACATTCACCTTTGCATAAGCAATGATGCATTTTTCCCAAAGTATATAAAATCTATTATATGCATAATATTTAGTATTGACTTAATAAACTGTTATGAATTCTATTTGTATTAACACAGAGCCTATTAATAAAACTTTGAAACTAAAAGTGTCCATTTAGAAGATAATGAAAGATTTATTTTGGATTAATATATAATCTTTACAAGATGTGTTTACAAGATGAGTTTCTAAATGTGAAATTTCATTTTAAGGTTATAACAGTAACAGTAGAGGTATGACATATATAGCCTTTGTTGTAAGAGAGGTTATATGAAAATCTGCAACTATAGTTAATATTATCTTTTAATGAGATCATTACATCTACAAAACAATTTATCATAAGTGTTTTCCAGATGGTAAATTCCACTGTACTTTATTATATGATACAAATTTAAAATGGGAGTAAGAAATCTATGTTATATATTCATGAATAAACCTCCTACATAAAGCAGACTATACCTGCATTTTCTACCTCAGAGCCAAACCAGTTAGTCAATATTTAGCTGTCAGATGGTACATAAAGCAATCTGGACTTTCAGGAGGCCCAAAGGATTTTCTGTATAACAGCAATGAAGGACCCCAAATAAGTACCAAGATGATTACACTGGGAGGCAAGGTCACACAAATGTGTCTCTGTAAGCCTCAGTGTCCTTACCAGCAAAATTGCAAGAATCATATTTAAGGTGAGGGTTATTCCCATTTTGAGTATTGAAAAGAGGTAAACTACCATCTATTAGGGTTTCTCTGGCACAAAAGAAGTATTAAGTAGATAATAGATTAATCTTTCTCCCTCCCTCCCTTCCTTCCTTTCTTCTTTCCTTCCTTCCTGCTTTCCATCTCTTCCTTCCTCTCTCTCCCTCTCTCTGTCTCTCTGTTTCTGTTTCTCTTCCTCCCTTTCTCTCTACCTCTCTTTCTTTCTTTTTTTGGATGTGTCCTGAATCTGAACTTATAGATCCAAAACCCTGGAGATTATTTACAGACATATGAGTAATTAGAAGGAAAGCCATATATTTTAATAACTAGCAAAATTAGAAAGAAAGCCATATATGTTAATACCTAGCAAAATTCAATGGCATTTACTTGATTAAATGACTTTTAAACATTTTCACAATGTTTATAATAACTGAGATACAGTGTTTATGAACTGTATTTTTTGTAGTGTACTATACATACTATATAGTACAAAGGAACTAAGCTAGTAAAATATTTACTCCAGAGTTTAAATAAGACTAATTTGTCATTGCCTAGGGCTAATTTTGTTATATTATTAAGAATGCTAATTAAAGAGATCTTAAGAAGCCCCCTGATTTTATTTACATTTTTAGTATTTTAACTTCACTTCTGATGGCAAAGAATCCAAAACAAAAGCTAAATCTATTTGAAAATTTTGTGTCCATTTCCCATTACCTTTGAACTCTTAGCCATTGCTCAATTTTCTGTGATCCACATTTTAAACAACCTTAATAATACCATTGTTAAATTAATTTCAAAGTCATTTCAACTTATACATTCTACAATGCCATTAGCCTGCCAGGCATTGAACAAATATTAATTGAATTTAATTGTTAATTGGATGATTTGAATAGACCATGAGGCCCAGCACAACTTCTGGACGAATAATCGACTCAACAGAGTTTTTAACCCCAAACAATTTTGTCAATGAGGAAAATACATCTATTAATTCAAAATAATTAAAGGTACCTATATTAAAGTTTTTCCTAAGATGACCATTTGGAATATAATATGAATTAATAAACTTATTTCAACTTAATGTGGCATTTATAAATATAAGATGACATATTTGACCAAAATAGGCTACTTATATATTAGTTTCCTGTTGCCACTTTAAAAAACATACACAAACTTAGCAGATTAAACAAGACATAACTATGACTTACAGTTCTGTAGTTTAGAAGCCCAAAAGAAGTCTCACTAAGATAAAATCAAGGTGTTGACAAGGCTGTGTTCCTTTCTGGAAGCTCTAGGGGAGAATTCATTTCTTTGCCTCATCCAGCTTCTAGAGACCACCCACATTCCTAATCTCATGGTCCCCTTCTGCCTTTAAAGCCAATAATGTTGCACTCTCTGTGCTTTTCTTTCATAGTCATGCCTTTGTCTGACTGACTGCATTCCTGCCTCCCTCTTTCACTTTTAGGAACCTGCCTGATTTCACTGGGCCCACGTGAATGATCCAGCATGAGCTTTCCTAGTTTAATGGCACCTTAATTCTATCTGCCATGTAACCTAAGATATTCATAGGTTCTGGGGATTAGGATGTGGGGCCATTCTATATACCACAGTAGGATACCTATTTTCTTTTTTAAAGGGCAGCCTAAACCTAGGGTTTGCCTTTGAATAGTTTGATTTGGGAACTGAAGCCAAGGAACAGGATTTGGGGATTGGGAACCATAAAGCAGATGAGGAAGACAAGACAATACAAGGGTATGGTATTTGGCTGATCACCACTGTGGACAACTGTGGCTCAGTTCTGCTTGGGTCCCTTAATGGGACCACAGAGAATGCATATTAGAACTGTCTGTTTAAGGGATGGAAAAGGGTCGTATTTATGCAATAAGTAACACCTCAAGGGTGTTAACTGCTTTGCACTTCCAGGTTTGTACCTACATCATAGGAGCTAAACAGTTTCCTTCACACACCCTATTTATTCCATTATGACACAGAAGCATGCAGACAAAAGCAACATATACACAAGTTGCCATTGGACAAGTTGCCGTCAGGTTATATAGGCATGCAACCACAACAATAATTAAAGGAAAGTAGGCCTACATATCTCTGTCACTCTTAGTAGAAGTTAGGGACACAAATGAAATAGCCTAAAAATTGAGATACATTGGGAAGGGTGCAATAAAATCTATACAAGTCTGAATTGTACTATGGACACTGATGTCTGTTTCTTGGCTTGATTACAAAATAAGGAGTACATGGATAGAAGGATGTATAATAGAAACATCCAAGAAGGCTTTATGACTAACCTAATTCAGAATAGTGTTGTTACTCACAGAAAATCAAATCCATTCAGGGAGTACAGCTTGGCAGCTATAATACTCAAAATAAGACTGTTAGAAGTCATATGGTTCTGGTAATAGATCAATTCAGGGCAGAACCTTGAGCAGAATCCAAGGCTACCTGGTGTTATAGGGAAGAAAATGCAGCCTTAAAAGAGAGTTTGAAAGTATAATCAAAGCCATTTGAACAAATCCAGGTATCTGGATGATATTGGAAAGCAAATCTAAGCAAACATGATAATGGGATGGAGAAGACCTACATCATCTGATGTTGTTGATAATAATGATAATAATGGTCATATATTGGATTTATTATCCCTTGCATTAATGACTCAGTTTACGCTTGTTGTTTTTTTCTTTCTTTTTATGTTTATTTCAAATGCACACATTAGAACTTTTTTTTAAGATCCAGTTATGTATTTAAAGCTGGATATAAAGTGAGACAGATTATCATTCTTCACCTCTCCCTATATCCACATCCTTTACAGTTCTGATTAGAATGAATTTCCCCATCCATTGTGTTGAACTTGTTTAAAGCAACTTGCTTTGGCCGACGGAAAATGGGAGGAAAGGATACTGTTAGAGCTATGAGCATAGGCCTTAAAAGACGCTGTGTGTTTACACGTGTCTTTTTGTATTTTTGACATATTCATGAGAAAAATCTGCGCCAGGTGGCCTATTGATCCCAGAGGAATAAGAGGCATGTGAAGCAGACCTGAGCACATCCTGACATGGAGCCAAGTCCAGGTGAGATCTGCCTACTTCAGGTCAGGTGCTGATGACCCACACAGTGAGCATGAAAAGAACTGGTTGCTATTTCAAGGCACTTAGATTTCTTGTGGTTTGGCATATGGTGTTGTTATAGCAATAATTGACTGATACAAAAGCCATTTTCCACAAATTTTCTATCATAATTTCAGCTTTGAGTAAAGCTAGTCTAAAACTAAATGACCATTTCGCTTACAGTGTTCACTTCACGTTTGACCTTACCTGTCGTCATCAGGGCACAAACATAATCCTGGCCCCAATAACTGAAACCTAGGAGTTAAATTTGACTTCTTTTCCTTCATTGATTTACCAGTAGGACTTGTTGAAATTTATTTGAAAAAAAAACCTGTTTGATATAACCTTTTCTGCTCAAAATCCACTGCAAACATTCTAGATCTAGGTTCTCATCATCAAACTATTATATTAGTGAACTTGACCGAGTCCTGTTTTCTGAAGCTTATCTCTTCTTATAATTATCATCAACATCAATACCATTTCTCACTTTTCTCATTCCTCCTTCCCTCTTTCTTTATACATTAATTCATACTTTTCATAGGCTATTATTAATCACTTACTATGCACTAATATCATAGATGGCGTTGGGAATACAAGGTAGAATATACCTGAGTCTATTTTCAAGATAATAACCAGTTTTATTTTTTAAAGCTATACATTATGTTGAGATCAGATCTGTCAGAGACAGTTTCAACAGAATAAAACTACCAACAGCAACCAAAAAAACAAGAAATAATAAAAAAAAAAAAAACCTCTCTCCTCAACAAGAAAGTGTAAATATTCTTTAGGGTAAAATCAGTTACAAAAGAGCAAGTACTCCCCTTTTATTCACCTTGTAGGGACAACTGCAAAATTTTACAATTCACAAAATGTTCAACATAGATGATTAAGTTACTATAAACCTTATGATAAAAAAGTTTATAAGACTTATTTTTTGTCAAAGTTATATCTTTTTCAGTGTCAATTCATTTTCCCTTTAAATATCAATAAGCATGGTTAGAGCATCTAAAACTAGGATAACTAGGAGAAGAACATATATAATTTTGATCTTGTTTGGAACTTCTGCTTGCCTGCAACAATGTCCTTGGTTTACCTTATTCTTAGGATCCCAGTTCTGCAAACATTGTATATCCTGTTTTTATTAGCCTGGTAGGAAATCCAGTTTCTTCATAGTAATCAGAATGCTCTATGTACTTAAGCCAACAAGGTCACTTACCCTGTCTGTAAAAGCTCCTTATCTGATACAACTGTGTCTTACAATTCTATATCTAACATTGGTAAAGTATAAAGCTTATACTTTGAGATTTCACCATTATGGGGAAACAGAAATTTAACCAAATAATTGCAATAATATAGGGTAAGCAAGGACAGTGAGATGACATGGGAAAAAAAAATTAGTTCTAGATCGATATAAGGATAGAGAGAGACAAAGGCGGTGGGGAATCCTCAACAGAAGCAGTAACGTCAATTTTGTTTTTTTAAAAAATAAATGATTTTGCCAATCAAAGAGAGAAAGTCCATCTGTAACCAACTGGCATGCCTTGAGCACTAACGTTTGCCAGATAAATTATTTCATTTCCCTTACAACAATCATAGTTTTATAATCATCTCTACTTTAAAATTAGGAATTAATGAATCAAATAAGTGAATCCTTGTGCTTAATGTTACCCAATAATTAAGGGGTAGAACTGAGAATTAAACTTAGACTCCTTTGTTAAATCCAATGCTCTTTCCATTCAAAGTGCTGGGAATGACAGACTCAAGAGCAAGCAGAAGTAAAAACATCAGTGTGGATAACGAAGGGCACATAATTCAGAGTGATATTCTTGCAGTGAAGTTGTAAAAATGTGATTGTTATTGAATAATTTGTATATTTTTGTATTTTGTGAATTTTGTATATTTTTCAGATGTTCTTTATGTTGGGAATGTGATATTGCCTGAAGAAAGGGGAGAAAATATGTCACATTTTCTGAATTTCATGTATTACTGAGTATATATATGAAAATATTTGTAAATTGAATTTCTATATTCCAGATCTAATTTCTCAGTTAGAGAATTTCAAGTTTAGGGGAATAAATTTTTTCTTCAATAGAAAACAGCTCTTAAGAGTTTGATATGTAATTATAATTTATAAAAACACTTATGTGTTTTCTTATGTATGTATATAGAGCTTCAAAATTATTTTAATACCTTGTTATATACTGTAAGCTTTGAGCAGAAATTATAGAATTTCTAATTTTATAGTATTGTGGTCAAAGAACATGTATATAACATTCATTCTTTGGAATGCGTTAGGAATTATTCATGGCAATAAGTCTCCAATTTTAAAAATATTCCACATGTGCTTAGAAATGTGACTATTATGTATTCTTGACTTTCTATGGGCAGAGTGCTAGAGAGATAGAAGGCATTCAGATAGATCAACTGATAACAGGTAAATATTTAGTTATAGATAGTATTGTCTCTGACCCATTAATTCCTTTACATCTGTGAAACTTACTACTTGCATAATCAATTTCTCAGATCTATCCTCCAAATCAATTTTTCTCATGATTTCCTGACTGTAAGTGATCTGGTTTGTGTATGTATTGTGCTCTGTGATTTTTATGTATTTCTTATTTTCTCTTTTCCTGATTTTAATTGGATTAAATAATATTTTCTTCATTCTCCTCCCATACTAGATTGGAAGACATATATACTCCTCCTATTCTTTGACTGGCTACATTTTATATTTTTTAATGTGCACATCATGCTTATTTTTAAAGTTAATTTTTAAAAGAGGAACATTGTGAGAGAACTTGGTCATCCTATATTAAACCATACAACACTTTCACTATCCCAAGTATATAATATTGGCACAGATATTAGAAATATACATATGTGAGTCAAAATAGAAAACCCAGAAAACAAAAAGAATATTGAGTAAGAACTTAATATATCAAAAAATTCTACTTTGACATAGCGGGAAAATGGTAGATAGTAATTTTGCTTGTGCAACAGAAAGAATATAAAGTATCACCTAGCTCCTAGCATACACAAAAATGGGTTTCACAAAATGCTAAATAGACTAAATACTTGAATATACACAAAACAATAATGGAAACACACACACACAAACACACACGAAATCACACACCCATGTTAGAAATGAAACTCAAATCTCTAAAGAAAATGATGGACACATACGAGTTTACTTTTTTTTTTTTGTAAGTCAAACTATACAACAAACAAAACCAAATGAAAAAAATAGATTGTGAAAAATATGTGCAACGCATGTGACAAAATGTTAATATATATTTTCTTCAATTGGAATTGATATTTGACAGTTATTTAAAGATAGATTTAGCTTTCAATATGCATGGACTTTTATCATGAATCACTCATTGCTTATAGAAAAAGGAAAATATAAGCAAGTAAATTTGTACAGACATTTTTAGGATGTCCACCTTCAAAATCTATTTCTTCTGAATCACTTTTTGAATTGGATTCACGGTGTTCATTGTTTTCTGTGCTATATCATCCTCTGTGACAACACAAGTATTGGTGATGAAGAATTTGTTAAAACAATCCATAAAAGAAGTAAAGGTCATCAGTGATGGCATTTAAGTAGGCTTTAGAATTTTGTAGAACTAACAAACTGTCATTTATAAAACTTTTAAAGTTAGCCTAAAATATACATAAAGTGTAACAACTCAATCACTTTTAGAAAATAAATGCATATTAAATTATAATCTAGATCCAGATACAACATATTATAAACACTCCAGAATTCTAGTCCATTTTTAAACTGGTGTATACTAGAAGCACCTCAAATTCTAGTCCATCTGTAAACCAGAATCTTACAGATGGACAAGTATATGACCAAACAGAAACTTAAATATTATTAATAAGCAATTCAGAGAAGAAGAAATTCCAGCAGCAAATAGGTAAGAAAAGATTTCAACCTTTGCTAGATATTAGAGAAATATAATTAATAATAAAATAGTTTCTAAAAGTCAATATGTTAAAAATAAAGAGAATGTATTTTTGTCAGAAATTTAATATAAAGGAGTCCTTTTATATATTGCTTCTTAGAACTGTGAATATTAAAATTTTTTAAAGAATAAACATGACAACATATCTTCTAATTAAAACTATGCATAGCCTTTCACCCAGAAATCACAGTTCTGGGAATATATCCTACAAAAATAAAGCATATATAAATAAGAATATTACAGCAAAGTTAGTTGTTTATTTTGTAGTGACTTCCAATGGAAAAGAAAGTGAATATCTAGTAATAGAGAAATGGTTAAATGTATTATTCAGCCATTCTGAAAAAATGAACTATACTATTCCTACTAAACTATAGGGAATTGTATGAGGAATAAATTAACATATTCAAAATGCTAATAAATGGATGACATACAATTACTTTGTTCAAATATGAAATAATATGTTTTCCCAGAAGAAATTATAGTATTGCCATCAAGTTGGAAGGAAGAACCCACATCAAGTTACATCAAACTTGTGGAGAGGGTTAGGGAAAAGGCCAACAGAAAATAATATATGGTAAACAAAACTAAATTTGCACAAAATAAAATTATATATGTATAAAAGTATGTTAATTCTTTTATATTCAAGTATGTGTGTAAATATACAAAATGCAGTATGAGAAAAGGTTAAGAAAATGCCAATATATTTATCTCAGAGTAGCAACATTTTAACATTTATATTTTTTACATTTTTCATTTTTATATGTAGATTATATAAAGTATGTTCATTTTAATATAGAGTTATTTAAATGTTAACAATAAAAGTATTATATAAATAAGAAACAATTCTATTTTTATTGTGGAAAAAAGTAAGAAATACCTCTATCACTTGTAATAATCTTACTGCAATCTTCCACAATTTGCTGTAAAATAATTTAGTTCCATCTACTCTTAATTTTTCTGAGATTAGTTTTTATTTTTTAGTTTTTACATATATTGCAATATATCCTACAAATTTCTTTATTTACCATTACTTTTTAACCTAATTCTTTTTTTTTTTTTTTTTTTTTGGCGGTACGTGGGCCTCTCACTGCTGTGGCCTCTTCCATTGCGGAGCACAGGCTCTGGACGCGCAGGCTCAGCGGCCATGGCTCACGGGCCCAGCCGCTCTGCGGCATGCGGGATCCTTCCGGACTGGGGCGCGAACCTGTGTCCCCTGCATCGGCAGGCGGACTCTCAACCACTGCACCACCAGGGAAGCCCTTAATCTAATTCTTTTTAAGGTTTTGTTTCTTTCTTAGAAAATTGTATCCTTTAGTAAATTCAATATTTCCACCATGTTGACTTTGTATTTATTTCACAATTTTGAACCATATTTAATTAAGAAAAAAATTCCAGGTATGAAATATAGCTCTTTGAGAATATTGTTGCATTGTTTTCTGGTTTCTATTGTTATTGCAAAATGATTGCTATGTATGCCTTTGCAGATAATCTGCATTTTTTTCTCATAGTTTTAATGCTTTTTTTTTATATCATCTTTGCAGTTTAATGTCTCACTGTGTTCCTAAAATGTATTTACCATTATCTTGTTGAATTCATCTTTACTAGAAGTCCTATTGAACACTGCTTGGAGATCTTCATTTTACTGTCTTTGTTTCTTAACTTTAATCATATATTCTTGAAAATGTTATCTATGCTTTAGGTGATTTCCTCAAATTTATTTTTAATTTATGAATTTTCTCTTCAGCTCTGAATAAACTATGTCTTGTCCTTACTTTGATTCTATCCCAGCCATTTTCTCTATTAGTTTTAAAACATATTCATTGTAAATTCTTGTTTGTTTGTTTGTTTCTTTTTCCAGACTGGTCTATTTTCCTTGCCTCTCAAGGATGTAACATTTTAACTGTGAAATCATCCTCTGCAGAAATTGTTTTCAATAGTTTGATGCTATGGATTCTAATGTAATTCCCCTGAAATAGCTTTCTTTGCATTTCAGTTTTCACTTGCATTTGCCTGTGTATGGGCCCATGGGCTGTGCCATATCAGCATCATATCGTACGTCATTCTTTTTCTATGTCAGAATTTCAGCACCATGAGGGCAGTGTGAAAAGTTCCAGTACATGTGCAGAATATAAGCCTTTCAATCATGGCTGTTTTTTCATTTACAGGTCAAGTAAAGACTATGTTGTATGCTTCATTCTCAAGCTACTAAGGCAGAATTTTTGTAATCCTGTATTGAGAGATGGGTCCTATATTTAGACATTTTCCCAACTCTTTGATTTATCACGGAGACCAGTTATTGCTCCCTTGTGCACACAAGGCTGGTATCCTTGATTACCTTCCCCACACAGTGTTAGATCCTGAGTCCTACAGCACATGTAATGCACAATTCCTATGCTTATCTAAGCCATTCAGTTTCAACTTCTGCTGTCTGTACTTACATTGTGTTCACTTTTTTCTTTTGGTTCCTTGGGCATTTTCTTTCTTATTTTTCAACTTTTCTCTGTATTAAAAATCATATTTTATTCCAATTTTCATGTTTATAGAGGGATAAGACCTTGTATATTAGCCCCTATCACACTGATGAAAAATCTGATAGAACATCTCTACCTACAGGAAACCTATAGCAAATATTTTGTACAATAATCATTTCATAATACAACTATGTTTACGCTTATATACTGACAAGATACATTAAAAAAAACCCAAAAAGTTTGAATTAGAATTGAACAGGTTTTGAGTCTTCATGACCAGATAATTTGTTTTTCTAAAGTATTACACACAGTTTATAATTATGTGCAATATATAAGTGCCAAAAAAAATAAATTCCAGGAACATATAGAGATGGTCATTTATGTTAGAGTTAGCACTTTGATACTGCTATATGTGCATCTGTTTATAGCAGGTGCAATTTAATATTACTTTTAACTAAAGTCCCCAGAAAACAAATATAATAGTAAGTAAAAGGCTGTCATTTTGTCTTCAGTATTTATATCAGCTAGGGAATGTTCTTTTAAATATAATATTTCCATATGGTAGATTTAGGTAAGCATGTTTTAGCTAAGCTTCATAAAAGTGGTTTTATTTATAGCTATGTGATATAAAAATTCATAATGTATATACCAATACTATAAATATGAATGACAGATATTTCATTTTTGGTAATTTTTATAAACTTTTACAAAATAATTACAACTTATAACTCTAATATCTAATGCCATATAAGTATATTTTATTATACAATTAAGTATGCTAGTGTATCTAGCTATCTTATTTATATATTATTTTTCTAATTTTGTAATTGACTTTTCCCTTAACTTGAATTAAGACCTCAAGAAAATAGAAATATTTTAAAGCAAAAATGGCTTAAATATTTGGTCATTTACCCTATAGTTAAACAAACTAAATATTAAATAAATTTTGGCACTTTCTTATAATAAGGTGTAAGGTAAGCATGAAAAATCATGTTTCAAAAAATTGTAAAGTGTATCCGTAACATAAAAGTTGCTTAACCTAACAAAGAAATTCTCTGTTTACATATGTTGAGATACCATTCCTCACCTATCATAATGATAAAACATAAAAGGCCTGACAACATATTCTGTTGGCAAGAATGTGAAGAAAGAGGCACTCTCAAACAGATGGTGAGATTGAAAAATGGAGGGAACTTGACCATAGCTAACAAAGTTATATGTGAAGTCACCTTTGAATCAACAATCTAATACCTAGGGATCCATGTGAAAGTTACATTGCCAAAATATGAAATGATATATGTACATGATTCCAGCATTATTTACAATAACAAGAATGAAATCAACCCAACTATTCACTGTTCATCATCACAGGACTGGTTACAAAAAGTGTGCTATAGCTGTACAAGAAAGTACTACTCACTTGTAAAAGGAATGAGAAAGAAATATCTCTCTACTGAAATAAAATCAACTCCAGTATATACATATATATATATGATATATATATATATCACAGAATGATGTTTATATATGCTCAATTTTGCAAAATAACTATGTACATTCATTCATATTTGCTTATATGTGCAATACTAAACACTGGAAAGGATAATCAAAAAACAATACAAATGATTGTCTATAGGAGTAGAAGTGTTCAAGGATCTTCCTCAAATGTACATCACTGTATGGTTTCTGACACATATGGTTTACATTCAATAGTGTTTTACAGAATTAGAAATAAAACTAAGTTAAAAAGAAAAAATAAAACTGTAAAATCAATAATTTAGTTATTAGTATAGTGACAAAACTATCACACACAAAAAAGAATTGCCTTAAGTGACTTTAAAACACCGAAATTTAATAATGAAGAGAATTGCAAAGAAAATTTAACAGGCCCTTGGTAGATTTAGTGTTTGTAGTAATATTGCTACTATTCTTTTGAGGTTATTATCAGTAGAATATAAAATCAAGGAAATAAATAAGCAAAACTTAAGATATCCAGCATAAGAATATATAGAATTGAAGAAGTTTGTCAAAAACTCTGTGATTTTGAATTTGTATTGGAAATAACATAAAATCTTACAAATATATATTTGTATATATTCCCATAGCTTTTGGCCCACTTTGAGTGACTAAAAGTCCATCGTTGACTAGTTTAAATTCACATCTCACATCTGACTCAGAACTTTGCCTCCCCTTCCCCAGTCATTCACCAACGCTGCCAATTAAGCTTGGTATTCCAGGGATTTGAAAGAATTGGGGGACAGGATCAGCTCTGTGATTGCTTCTCCCACTCCAGTGACTGAAGTAGATGGGCAGTGTTGTGGCATGTAGGATACGGCCACCCTCCCTTATGTGGTAGACTCGTCTGGTGCTGGTTGAGGCTAAAAGGGAGGAAGACACATTTTTCTTCACTTTACTCTCTTTGATTGTAATCTTTTCTTCAGGTGGCCTGCCACATCTTCACTTCATACTGACTGCCAGTGCCTCTGTGTGGAGGCACCAAAATGCTGGATTTCTCATGGGATACAAATACCATTTAGGGGAAAAAGCCTGGGTGAGGTGCTCCTCAACCCCTTTCATCTCCAGCAGCTCCAGTTATACTCCCCTGCATCTTCTTCTGAGAATTCTATTATCACTCATTTTTGTTAGGTCAGGGACCAGTAAGATAACTTTTCATTGTCATTTGATCCACAGGAGATCCTTGAGAACTGGCTGCTCAACCCTCACTTCTCTCTAAGGTGTGGCACCATCTCTCTTTTTCTCTTTTTCCATTCTCAGGCTCAAGGAAGATCAACAAGTACACTGGCAATCAGATACCCCAGCAGAGATTAAGACTCCAGGCTTCTCTTCTTTCAGCCACCCTCCATTTTTACAAGTGATTCTCTTGGGTACCCCTGTTGCTTGATCCTTTGCTCTTCTCTCTGGTCTTATTTATACAATGAAAACGTGGTTATTTTTTGAAGAAAGTATCTGTCCACCTTGATGATGTATCTCTTTAGAGAATGTGGGTACTGAAAAACACTTTGTCTTAAATTCTGGGTTCATGAAGACCATTCCAGGATAGGAAAAAAAAAAGTTACACTCAACATCTTCTTACAACGACTATGAGGATAGTACATACTAAATTTGAATAAAAAGCATCATTTGAGACAACTGGTTGCCAGGCAAAAATATTTTAAAAAAATAAACTTTGCATTAAGGAACTATGGAAACTTATTAACATAATGAGTATTTTTAAAATACAACTACAAATTTCCAGTAAAGAAAATATTCATGCTCAATAAAAGCATTCCTGAGATAAAAACTTTAAAACTTCAGTAAATTATGTAAGGCTGTGAGTGCTATGATGTGATGCAAAAGATAATCTAAAGTAGAAAAAGTTTCTCTTTATTGTGTTTTTAAGAACTATGAGTGATGGAACACTTCCTCCTTATGTGGTTTGGATGGAATAAAACCAAAAAGGAGGGACTTCCCTGGTGGCACAGTGGTTAAGAATCTGCCTGCCAATGAAGGGGACATGGGTTGGAGCCCTGGTCTGGGAGGATTCCACATGCCGCAGAGCAACTGAGCCCATGCACCACAACTACTGAGCCTGTGCTCTAAGAGCCCATGAGCCACAACTACTGAAGCCCCGTGCCTAGAGCCCATGCTCCACAACAAGAGAAACCACCACAATGAGAAGCCCCCTGCAACAAAGAGTAGCCCCCGCTCACTGCAGCTAGAGTAATCCCACGTACAGCAACAAAGACCCAACACAGCCAAAAAAAAATAATAATAATAAATTTTTAAAAAAGGAGAATCAACAATAATTTTTACCTCATAGGACATGTTGGTAGGGATTTAAGTTGCAAATTAGATTTTATTTTTGTATATTTACAAATTCTAAATTTTTTCCTGTTTCTCCTTCTAAATAATATGTGAGGTTGTTCTGCCTTTGCAAAAAAAACACCTATCTTCTGATATATTAATAAACCTATGTCTTGAGGGATTATTTTTAAATCATTATAACATTTCTCTGTACTTAATTTCTCCTACTTCTTCACCAAATTTCTCCTACTTCTTTATCTTTTTAAGAATAAAATATGAATCATTAGCTCTTATTGTTTAGTCACTGAAATGTTTAAGTTCAGATTTAGTGCATTTATATCTTTACAAATGTATTGTAATAGACAAAAGGTGAGAAAAAGTTCAGTGCATTTCACAAAGATCCTAACTAAGGTCACAAGAAAAGATATTTATTTTCAGTATTTCATTGTACAGGCAATCATCTTCTGAGAAATAACTGTCCATTACCTCTGAGTTCAGAAGACCAAGTCATTTTATTTTTTAAAGAAATTAGTACATTTTATTGATCATTTTCTTAACACTCATCCATATACCCTATCAAGATTACTTTTAAACTCACCATTCCAGTGTTTTATTTCAGGAGTTTTTATCAACCATTTTCATGATAAGAACTCAAAAAGTATTTGAGTGAATGAATCAAAGAATATTTAAGTTATTAATTTACCCAATCAGACTATTCATGCAAGTCTTGCTAACCACACCATCTGAAAAGAGACTCATTTTTGTGTTTTATTGATATTTTCTTTCTTAATTTTTATTTTTTTAATTGGTTTTTGTTGTGTTCTCCCAAGGACAAGATTGGAGCAACTTGGTTTCTCTGTTTACATTTTTTTTCCCTCTGCTTATGTATCTCCTTAGATACATACTCAGACATCTAATTTCTTCCTAACTTACTTTTAGAAAGTTTCTTTAGCACCTGGGATTGATTTATTTAAACTGAATTTGGGTTTATGTAAACACTACACACTATCAAGAGAATTAAAAAAACAATGACTAGTCTTTTTATCTGTGTGTTTCCTAAAAACATCATTTTTTATCTAGAGTGTTAAACATCATTTCTTCTAGCCACTTCTATTTTTAGATATTTCTCTTAGACTTCTAGTAGAGCTGGATTATTTTTTTCTCAAAATGACTACCTTGTTCTCTATCATCTCACAATAACAATCCTATGTTGTTGTTTCCAAGTAAAGCAACACTTCAAGCTCTTTGGCAGTGTACTAGTTTTAAAAATCATCTTTGTACTTCTATATAATAGTGAAATTACATAGCATAAATAACTATTATTAAGCAAGATTTCATAACATTTATTATTAAATATGAATATTTTAAGTGCCAGATAATGAGCTAGAAGGAAAATATATTTTAAAAAGTTATTACATAAAGTGGTGTAATAAGAGAGAAGGCTCTATATGAGTATGAAGGATATGGCTGCTCGGATGAAGAGGACCAGCAGGATTGGCGTTCATTTTCAAGAAGTTCATTTTCAAAAAGAATTAGGAGTTTTCCAGATTAAATGGTGGAAGCAGGAGTTATTCCAAGTGGAAGGAGTATCAAGTATGAATTCATGGAGTTATAAGAAAACATGCATATTCAAGCCTTGCAGTAGTTAAGTATAGCCATAGTGTAATGTACAAAGGTATGTGGACAGGATATCAAGAAAATATGCAAACCAGAGAAGGATACATCCTGGATGTAAAATGAATACTTTGAATTTTACCTTGAATTCTAGGCAAGGAGTGACAAATAATAGTTTTACCTTATAGAAACTTCACTACACTAAAAGGGAGAATAAATTAGAAGTTCAAAACAATGGATATTAGGAAAACAGTGTATTGTACTAAGCCAAGCAAGTCATAATGAAGACCTGAATGAAGGCAATGAAAATCAGTATAAAGATAAGTGGACAGATTCAAGAATATTAAGTAAAATTGGTAAGTCTTCATCTATTAAGCATGTGAGTAAGGAAGAGAATGGCATTTCTGGACTGACCTGGACAGCAGAGTGAGTGGTTAAGCTATTTAAAAAGATAAATAAATTTTAAGGTGAAGATCTTGAGTTCAATTTTAGAAGGGATTTCACGTAAAACAAAAAAATAAATATCTAGTAAAAAATTAACTATATGGATTTGGAATGTATGTATTTGGGTTGGAATAGCAAGTTTCAGAGCTATCCACATATTAGTGGCAGTTGAAATAAAAGAGGAATGGGATTACCTAAGTCAGTGGTATATCACAGGAAAAGAAAAGACCTGAGGAAGGAAGTTCGGAGAACAACACTTTAGGGTAATTAAGAGAAGATGTCTTAGCAAGGAAGATAGAATGAAATATTCAGATGTAAGAAGAAGACCAGGAAAACTAATACCATGAAAAATAAGACAGAAGATACTTTTTTAGGAGACAGGAGCAGATGACTAATGGTTATGGATGTACCAGGAGTTTGAGTAACATACTGACTTAAAAAATAATTGGGCTGATCAACAAGGATAGTTATTATAATCTTGGTGCAAAGCACTTCAGTGGAATGTCACTTAGAGGAACAACTTCTGTCTGGTTTCTGAAACAGTTTTCATGGAATTATCTGGAGTCCTTGCTACTTCTGAATTAAATTTCAAGTATTTTTCAAATTTATCTTTAATAGAAAATGTCAGAGGGAATTTCACCACTGACACACAATCAGAAAGATGAGAGATGTTGATGGAAAATCTATGTTGCTTCTAGGTATGTAAGAACACCTTTAGTGAAAGATTAGGTTGAGGTAGATGTTATAGAGAAATTATAATGTTTTGAATATAGTAACTAATCTTAATATTATAATAACCCCAATTGCATAAGGATACTAGTTAGGTAGGAGTCATGAACTCAGCAAAACACTGAGTGTCTTCTAAGTGACAGGTCCTGTTATAGATAATTTCATATATGTATAAATAAGAAACATTTGATCCCAAATCTAGTGGTAAACTACTATAGGTTAGTTGAAGTTAATAGTTTCTGCTACCATCTTAGGTATCTTTTTTTGACTGTATGAATAGTGTACTTCATATGCTATGGTAAATTTTTAATTACACAGTAAAACTCAATCATAGATATTACATTTTAGAATACATGTCACCACTCTTGGTTGTAATAGGTTACTATTACTGAGGCAAGCTTTGGCACCTTTATTGTCAAATACTTGAGTTGATGATTAAATAAAGAAGCCTACCTACTTTAAATATTGAAACCTATGAGAGGGCAAACACTATGCCGTTGACTTCTCATTCCCCCTGTTCCAGGACCCCAAACTCGTGGATGACATCCAGAGCATGGAAGGGACTAAGGCACAATGCAAGACAAAAACCTAGAATGCCTTGATACAGGACTCACCCTGTCACAGCACTGCTGTCTTCCTATAAGATGTTACTTGGTTTGAGTAGCTGTATTTTTTATCCATAATTTATTAGTGAATTGTTATTGAAAAAATGCCTGTGTATGAAGCCACTTTGCCAGGGAATCCCCAAAGGAATCTTTACTGGGTACTATTATTTTAATGAACAAAGGGTTTCTGTAAAGCATAACTGTGAGGTACAGAATTCAATGGTGCTTCATTCCACTTCATTATCAAGTAGCTTTGTGACAAAATAATGAAAGCAGCATTAACTTGAATTTGCCACTCTACATATATTTTGTCATATCAAATGCTCATTTTCAAAATAATAGTATTAAAGTACCAAAAAATTAATGTGGAATAAAAGCAGCACACCCACACTTCAAAGGATATGTACCTAACTAAACAAAAGTGTTTATTACTGGGGCTTTCTATTTTTTTTTTCTTTAATGTTTCTACACAATTAAAGAAAACATTACTCTTTCCAGAGGGGGAGGATGAAAACAACTGTGGGTAGGGGCTTCTTTAGAAGAGGGATTGTTTTTTTACTTTTAAAGTGGTCTCAGAATATTTAAAAATAGTGATTCCCTTTGCCAAGCCTCCCTGGGCTCCCGGCCCCCCCGCCCCCAGCTGCTCTCTCTCGGCCTTTTCTGCTTCTTGCCCCTTCACCATCTCCTCCTCCTTTCTTTTTGCTTCTAATCACGTATATGCCACCCCTCCTGAAAAACTACCTTCTCCCCTCTTATTTTGTTGTTTGCTTTTGTTTTGAAACAAAAATTCCAAATGAACAAAAAGGTTGCATGGGAAGGAAAGGTTTCGTGAGCTTAGTTATTCCACCAGCTGCCAAGTTTTAAGTTCTTCCTCCAGCTCTCACTAACCTCTTGAGCAACCAGAAGTTGCAGCCCTTGCTAAAGCCTAGATGATGCTAACCGAAAAGCAGAAAATTAATAAGGAGTGGGGGATGTATTCTTATTATTCATGAGCTCTGAAACATGCCCGAGAATGTCTAATGGTTTTATGTTAACTAATAAACATATATACACTACCAAATGTAAAATAGATAGCTAGTGGGAAGCAGCCTCATAGCACAGGGAGATCAGCTCGGTGCTTTGTGACCACCTAGAGGGGTGGGATAGGGAGGGTGGGAGGGAGGGAGATGCAAGAGGGAAGAGATATGGGAACATATGTATATGTATAACTGATTCACTTTGTTATAAAGCAGAAACTAACACACCATTGTAAAGCAATTATACTCCAATAAAGATGTTAAAAAAAAAAAGAGGGAGGGGATATGGGGACATATGTATCTGTATAGCTGATTCACTTTGTGATAAAGCAGAAACTAACATGCCATTGTAAAGCAATTATACTACAATAAAGAAGTTAAAAAAAAAGCGTTTATTACTACTTAAAGGTAAGGGCGGGCACCTTTAGTGAAAGATAAAGTTCAAGGAGCTATTACAGAGAAATTATAAGTTTTTGAATATAGTAAACAAACTTAATGTTTATAACTGAATAAGATCAGTGGTCAACTTTCTAATTTTTTAAGGATGAGTGCTATCTAATTTCACACCTCAACACTGAAGGACACACATACATATGGACACATGCACACAAACCACCACCACCTCCAAATTGCATTTGTCTGTGTTACTGTAGAAAATATCTACTGCATTTGTGTCTCAAGGGGAATGTGGCAACATGAGGATAAAACCCAGTGTGAGCAGCACCCAACCTGAGGTAAATGTGGGAGTTACTGGAATTACTGTGATGTGACTCTTTAAATGAAATGAAGAAATAACAAAGTAAATTTTGTATTGTCCTTTGATTACAGCTTTAGGCATATGGATTATATTAGATCCTGAGTTGTAGGAGTGGTGTAAATGTAATTGTAAAATTACATCAACTTTTTAGAAATATCTATAGAAATTAGGTAAAGCTATATTTTGATTTTATGTGGTGTAATTAATGTAATTAATG
The DNA here is from genome assembly GCF_003676395.1 of Aethalodelphis obliquidens. Taxonomy (NCBI): domain Eukaryota; kingdom Metazoa; phylum Chordata; class Mammalia; order Artiodactyla; family Delphinidae; genus Aethalodelphis; species Aethalodelphis obliquidens. The sequence goes on along the minus strand of NW_020838004.1, from coordinate 8,512,756 downwards.
TCTGTTATATGAAGGTAGACATGCATGTGCATGTATAAGAAGGTAAATAACTTAATATGCATAATGTATGTATATTTTTGTTTATATATATACACACACAAAATACATATATATATGTTTGTATATTATATATATATATATATCTATCTCCATATATCACTTCATTTTATAACTTTAGTTTCAATATGTGGTACATTTTTGCATTAAATACATATACGTGAAATGGAATGTTTCCTACACCAAAGTACATATTTCAGACGTCTGGGATTTTTTATCTACATTAAAAAAATCATATACTATTACAACTGAAAGGATTGACTATTAAGGGCCATTCATTTTATAGACAAACAAAATTAGCTACAAGAAGATACTATTTGCTTCATGATACACACTATATATTTTTAATATATTTTAAATTATCTGACAGTGACAGACATTATTAAGAATGACCAAAATGTACTCTAAAATTAACCTACATACATTTTTTTCAGAAAATGTATCATTACAATTATTTCTAGGTATAAGTGCAATTTGGATTACTGCTACTCACTTTTCCTGTCTCTAGATTTGCTAGGTTTTTTAAGTTGCTGGCTGAGTCTATTCAACATCTTAGTTGCCGAGTTTGTCTCTGTCATCAGCTACTTTCTCTCCTGCTCACTTCATATACAGTTACATGATAAACAGCATTTAATACATCACAACATTGAGGCTTAAAAATTCTCTCTGATTTTTGCCCCTGATCAGTCATTCCAATTTAAGAGCTTGGCCTGTTTCCATCATGTTCTCTAAATGGTTGACATTACCTATTAATACTGCTTTTAATGTTGATATAAGTTCCTGAACAATTCATAGAATTTTAATATTTTAATATCTTTATCTTTTTGTTCTAAGTACATTACACCTATTGCATCACTTTTCTGAATTCAGTTTCTTTACTCGTGTAGCGTTCTGTACTTTTTGGGGGGGGGGTTTTCATGAGGAATAGGCCTTAAACCTCCTGGCTCTATCTACATTAACGACCTAGTCACTGAGGACAGTTTCTTCACTACTCATACATATATTTTCCCCCTTCTCTCTGGTTAGGCTGCATGCCCTGTACATGTAACCACCCACTTACCAGCCCACCTCTTCAGTCTGATCCACTGGACTGATAGATACCACACACTCTGTTCCAAATTCTCTGACAGACTTACATACATGCTTAATGTTAAGCTTTTGTGTGAGAAAAATGACTTTACTTGAAGAGAAGCACATAAAGGTGATGTGGTAAAATACTACTATATTTTAATTAATTATTTGATTCATTCATTCAACAAGTATTTATTGGGTGTCTACCATGTGCCAGGCACTATTCTATCTGCTGACACTATATTACCCTTATATAGTGGAGTAGTGGGTAGAGACAGAATATAAACAAATAAATAGCATGTTTAGGGAGTCAGATGGTGAAAAGTGCTAAGGGAAATTAAGCAGGGAAGGGATGTGAAGACATTGTTTTTAATAAGGTCTTCAGCTCTCACAGATAAGGTGTTACTGGAAAGAGCTTGAAAACAGGTGAAGGAGTAAGCTCCCATACAGCATTCATGTATGATGTTCCAGGTAGTAGTACTGGATGGTGCAAATGCCCTAAGATTGGAACTGGGCTCGATCCTTGGCCTGTCCCTGGATTGATTTACAGCAGGAAGATCATTATTAGTAAAAAAAAAAAAAAATGCTAGATAGTAGAAGAGAAGTAAAAGATGTGGTCGGTCACAGGGGACACATAACCAAGATCATGTCAAGCTCTGTAAACTATTATGAGAGATTGTATTCTGAGAAAGGTAGGAAACCACTGACGAGTTTAAGCAGAGGAATGATGGAATCTGGTTTGGGATTACTGTGATGAAAATTCTTAAGTAGTATCAGGTATGCCAATGAAGCTCAGGACAAACTAGAATTTTATTGCAAAAATGCTGAGAAATAATGGCACCTAGTCAAAAGTTTTAGTAGTGAAGGTAGTGGGAAATGATTAGATTATAACACTTTTCAGTATACTGCCATAACTCTTTGCTGACATATTGAAAATGCGGTATAAGAAAAAGAGAAGTCAATAATGACTCCAAAGATTTTGGCCTGCAGGACTCACAACAGGAAATGTGGAAGTGGTGTTACAGAGATGGGCAAGCCAGTAGGACACGCAAACCTCGCAGAAAAACCATAATTTTGATTTTGGACATGTTAATGTTGAGATGCCTATTATACATCCAAGCAGTGAGGCAAACTGAATATACAAATTTACATAACCATATGACCCAGCAATCCCACTATTGGGCATATACCCTGAGAAAACCATAATTCAAAAAGAGTCATGTACCATAATGTTCATTGCAGCTCTATGTACAATAGCCAGGACATGGAAGCAATCTAAGTGTCCATCGACAGATGAATGGATAAAGATGATGTGGCACAGATATACAATGAAATATTACTCAGCCATAAAAAGAAACAAAATTGAGTTATTTGTAGTGAGGTGGAGGGACCTAGAATCTGTCATACAGAGTGAGTAAGTCAGAAAGAGAAAAACAAATACTGTATGCTAACACATATATATGGAATCTAAAAAAAAAAAAATGGTTCTGAGAAACCTAGGGGCAGGACAGGAATAAAGACGCAGATGTAGAGAATGGACTTGAGGACAAGGGGAGGGGGAAGGGTAAGCTGGGACAAAGTGAGAGAGTGGCATGGACATATATATACTACCAAACATAAAATAGATAGCTAGTGGGAAGAATCTGCATAGCACAGGGAGATCAGCTTGGTGCTTTGTGACCACCTAGAGGAGTGGGATAGGGAGAGTGGGAGGGAGATGCAAGAGGGAAGAGATACGGGGATATATGTATATGTATAGCTAATTCACTTTGTTATAAAGCAGAAACTAACACACCATTGTAAAGCAATTATACTCCAATAAAGATGTTAAAAAAAATGACTAGTGTTGGATAGAACAAGCAGGACAAGGTGATTTCCTGGAAAGAACTGAAAAAATAAGAGAGTGAGACATTGTATCAAAGCTGCTCTTAGATGAAAAACTTAAGGACTAGAACTGACAATTGGGTTTAGCAAATAAAAATCACTGGGAACCTCACAAGATCATGGAAACCATCTGGTAGTGAGGCAAACATTGTTCTTCAGAGAAAAGAACTAATTGCTAGAGTGATGGACCTGAAATAATAGTGTATGGAGTAGTGGTAAACTACACTGAAATCAAACAAACTCAAATTTTTTTTTTAACATCTTTATTGGAGTATAATTGCTTTACAGTGGTGTGTTAGTTTCTGCTTTACAACAAAATCAATCAGTTATACATATACATATGTTCCCATATCTCTTCCCGCTTGCGTCTCCCTCCCTCCCACCCTCCCTATCCCACCCCTCCTGGCGGTCACAAAGCACCGAGCTGATCTCCCTGTGCTATGCGGCTGCTTCCCACTAGCTATCTACCTTACGTTTGGTAGTGTATATATGTCCATGCCTCTCTCTTGCTTTGTCACAGCTTACCCTTCCCCCTCCCCATATCCTCAAGTCCATTCTCTAATAGGTCTGTGTCTTTATTCCTGTTTTACCCCTAGGTTCTTCATGACATTTTTTTTTCTTAAATTCCATATATATGTGTTAGCATATGGTATTTGTCTCTCTCTTTCTGCCTTACTTCACTCTGTATGACAGACTCTAGGTCTATCCACCTCATTACAAATAGCTCAATTTCATTTCTTTTTATGGCTGAGTAATATTCCATTGTATATATGTGCCACATCTTCTTTATCCATTCATCCGATGATGGACACTTAGGTTGTTTCCATCTCCGGGCTATTGTAAATAGAGCTGCAATGAACATTTTGGTACATGACTCTTTTTGAATTATGGTTTTCTCAGGGTATATGCCCAGTAGTGGGATTGCTGGGTCATATGGTAGTTCTATTTGTAGTTTTTTAAGGAACCTCCATACTGTTCTCCACAGTAGCTGTATCAATTTACATTCCCACCAACAGTGCAAGAGGGTTCCCTTTTCTCCACACCCTCTCCAGCATTTATTGTTTCTAGATTTTTTGATGATGGCCATTCTGACTGGTGTGAGATGATATCTCATTGTAGTTTTGATTTGCATTTCTCTAATGGTTAGTGATGTTGAGCATTCTTTCATGTGTTTGTTGGCAGTCTGTATATCTTCTTTGGAGAAATGTCTACTTAGGTCTTCTGTCCATTTTTGGATTGGGTTGTTTGTTTTTTTGTTATTGAGCTGCATGAGCTGCTTACAAACTTTGGAGATTAATCCTTTGTCAGTTGCTTCATTGGCAAATATTTTTTCCCAAAACAAACTCAAATGTTAAGGCTTGAAATAATTTCTACTAATAGTGTATGTGATATAGTTGTCATGTTCATTCCCATCCCAAGTTTATGATTCTGGAACCATCTAGTAGCTCCAGTTCTGCTAGGTTCCACTTACTTGCACTGACAAATTTAGTACTGCTGAGAAAGAGTCCTTAAATAATCTATGCCAAAACTACATCTCACCCCTCTGGAAATTCTATATTTTATACGAAAGTAGATTGCCAAGTCCACCTATGTGGAGAAATCTTTTGGGTTGCCAAGTTCTCTAGCAGAAAGGAGAAAGACAATTTTTATTCAATCTTACTCATGACTTGTTGTGGCCTGAACTCCTGCTGCATTATCCAGACCCTTTACCCAGGGTTTGGTCCCACACAGTTTCCTGCCTCTTCTGCAGTGAATTTCCCTAAATAGGACTCTGTTCTTAATCACTCTATTCTTTAGCACTTCCAGAACTAACTCCTGCCCCTTTCCCTCCAGTGAATTCTAAAGCTGGCTAGGACTGGCCCCAGTTTTTGCTATTGTGGTTTGAATCACGAACATCTGATCTCTCCCTTTTGCGTGCCTCTACTGTTTTCTTCACAGAGCTCTACTTTCCATCTTCCCACTAAAGTGTACACATTATACATATATTGGGTGCCCTTTAAGGGAAGTGTGCTGCAAGACCATGAATATTCAATCAATCTTAAGCCCTAAGATCTTAAATACATTAGATGTAACACTTATATACGCATTTAGGGATAGAAATATTATTTTTCAAACAAGCTCCAGACATAAAATAATGGTATACAAACAATTAATAGAGCAGGGAGAAAATGCTGTAATGCCTGGATTAATAATAAATTGAGTATACATTTTACTATATATTGCATAAATTGATAATTTAATAACTAAAATGGAAAATCTTTGAATATCAAACTATTTTTACATTTCTGTATTGACTTAGCTATTATTCAGTGCTTTAAATACAAACTGTTTATTTTTTAATTAGTAGAGCTTGGTTCTAGACTTCTGAATTGGTGTTAATATGAGGAAAGTTGGACTTTAGGTTGTTCTGTGTGTTGTCAAGGTGATTTGATGAAGAATGTTCAGAATGTAAAGAGTATCTGTAATCCAGGCAATCTGACCAGCTAACAAATTAATCTAAAGGGTTAGGAAGAGATGAAATACCCCAAATTTTGAAATCAAGAATATTACACAGAGTCTAAGTTCAAAAACACACGACTGTATGACATTCTCTATCTCAGGAGTGACATAACCAACATATTATTTAAAAGAATTAAAGAGAGATAGAGTGTTTTAAGAGCCATCCTTGGCACTTCCTATTTCCTTATGCTCAATATAGTAAGTCCTATAGATATAACCTCGTAAATAGCCCTTAATTCATCCTTTAAAAAAATCTATTGCTACCATCTTCCTTTGAGCTACCAGCATCTCTTGCCTGGACTGCCATCATAGCCTAATAACATTCATATGCTAATAGATGCATAAGATATTTTCTCCAAATAGCAACCATTGAGGAATCTGACTATTTTCTTTCTCTGATTTCCATTGTTTTCTTAATATGGTCCAAAAATATCCTTCACAATATGTTCTTATGAGCTTGATCTCAATCTCACTTTTCACCATTTGTTCAGGAAACAAACCTTTCATTTTTTGACAAGGATGGCAGAGAATGCTAGTGACTACTATGCATTAGTTTCCACTTTCCCCAAAGAACAGAACTCTACTTTGTAACCCTACCCTGTCACATTTCTCAGCCATGAATTTTATATTTACCAGCCTTTCTTGTGGCAATAAAATCTGACCAATGAAATCTGATATAAAATATTGTGGAACATCTAGAGAAGTCTACTTAAATCAAGAGAATATGTCTTCCTTTCCTTTTTTTTTTTCCTATTACTCACTGGATGTAATTGTGATAGCTTGGTTATACCTACCATTTTGGACCATGTGGATGACAGCCTCAACCTGAGGATATTAGAGGCCACAGAAAATCTTAGCACTACCAAACGAGCCCTGGACTAGCTACTTTCTGAGTTATTTTATTTGCATGAGAAATCTCATTTAAATTACTGTGGGAATCTCCATTGCTCATAGTTAAAACAAATTGTCACTGATACACAATTTTTCAGATCTTGGCTCAAGTGTCACCTCCTAATCCCCCAATTAGGTCAAATTTCTAGTAGTCAATTTCTTTTCTTCAGAACTCTTACTTTTTTGTAACTATAGATTCAATGGTGTGAGTATTTAATTAATATTTTCCTTCTCCACCCGATGACTTCACAAAATTTACCTACCTTAATTCTCACAATTAATTTGTTAGTTGGGAAAATATTACAATTTTTAAAGATACAGAAACTGAGGCCGAGATGTTAGTATCTCAAATGAAGGTTTTCTGACTCAAGTTCAGTGCTTTTTTCATTATTCCTCATATGTCTGAACACAAAATATCAAACACAATTTTTTTATCAGAAGGTGAAATGAATATTTCTGGCTAATGAGGGAAAGACTCATTCAGTTAAACATTGAACAAAAACGGAAATCTTATATTTACAACTCTTTACGTTTAAATGTATCCCTACCCACAATGGTATTTTTATAAATTTATAAATGCAGATGGCCCTTGAACAACGTGCAGTGGAAAATTTGCATATGACTTACAGTCTGCCCTCCATATATGTGGCTTCTCCCTATCTGCAGTTCTGCATCCACAGGTTCAACCTCAGATAATGTAGAACTGTAGTATTTACTATTGAAAAAAATCTGCATATAAGTGGACCTGCACAGTTCAAACCCGCCTTGCTCAAGAGTCAACTGTAACTTGCATTAGATTTATCAAACATTTTCATGCACCCTCCTTCAGTCTTCCTAGCACTTACTCAGATATTAGTATAATTATCCTATTCTTGTACATAAGAAAACTGAATCTTAGTGATTTTCAATGATTACTTAGCCACCGTAGCAGAACTGGAAATTTTCTCCCAAGTTTCAGATATGCTGCTTCCCACCATACCTGCCTCCTGAATATGAAGGATGCACAGATCTGCATCAAAACACCTTTTTGTATTTGCTGCCATGAACTTATATAATGGATATGGTTCTGGCTTTAAAATGAATTTGCTCGATTTGACGAATTTCATTAGGAGTCGGCCACAGGAACACTAATCTAGTCTCTGAAGTAACTGTGGAGTAAATTTCCATTGATTCTGCATGAAATTCTCATACTATTCCTTCTCTGGGATTAAAATCCTGAAAGTATTCTAGAAATGCTAATGTAATTGGAAACAGGCAATATATCTTCATTATCTATCATTAATACTATAATGGTAATGACAATAATAATAATGATAAAACTAACTTGGAGGGCTTCCCTGGTGGCGCAGTGGTTGAGAGTCTGCCTGCTAATGCAGGGGACACGGTTCGAGCCCTGGTCTGGGAGGATCCCGCGTGCCGCGGAGCAACTAGGCCCGTGAGCCACAACTACTGAGCCTGTGCGTCTGGAGCCTGTGCTCCACAACAAGAGAGGTTGCCACAGTGAGAGGCCCGTGCACTGCGATGAAGAGTGGCCCCCGCTCGCCACAACTAGAGAAAACCCTCGCATAGAAACGAAGACGCAACACAGTAAAAGCAAATAAATTAATTAATAAACTCCTACCCCCAACATATTCTTTAAAAAAACAAAACAAAACAAAACTAACTTGTAAACAACAGGCAAAAAGAAATCCCTTGTAACCACATGAATAGCTTTTTTTAAAAAAAAAGTGTGTTCCTGGAAACCATCTCCAAAGGTCCTGATTTTTAATAGGTTTGAGTAGAGTCTGGATAACTTCTTGTTAAGCATCTCAGGTGACTTGTACGTCCTATTTCTAGTCCAATAGAATGAGAATTCATTCCCTAATAAATCAAAAGGAATAGGGACACAGAGCAGCTTAGTTTTTATGGGGAAAGGTGGTTAAGACAAAACTGCAATATGGGTCACATGACAATGGGTAATTGGCTGACTAACCAGTGAAGGAGGAGGAGCTAACTTATCAGAAGAGAGACTGCTAAAGACTGAAAGGATTTAAGAAAGGAATATAGGCAAACTCCAAAGCTAAATTAGATAACTAAAATATTTTTAGTAGAGAAAAACTTAGCTTTGTGCACATAAAAATTTTGACACCAATCTCTATGTAAATGTTACATATGATCTAGTATATTATGTTGCTTATTTATTAGTATTATATTAACCATTGGTGGTGTATTGTATCTATAAAATAAGTTTTTAAATAAAGTTAAGGATGCAAATATGAAGTGCAAAATTCATGAAATGCAAGCTAAAATTCCTCTAATGAAGCTAAATTAAGTTGGATACATGCAATACATTGGATTCCAAGTTACATGGAAAAAAACTAATATATACCGTGTATGTGATGCAGTCATGTTAATGATGATAATAAAAACCATAACTTCTGTAGGTCTTGACTTTTCTATTTTTAAAGTTGTAGCCTTAATATTGCATTAGCATATTTTTTCCATTTAATTTAGAAATGCGTTTCTAAAGGTTGTAAATTGACAAGACACTTTTTCTTTTGCTGGTGGTAACACCATGATTTCATGATTGCTGACTATTTAGCACTAAGAAAACAGGATTTTAAGAGGTTCAAGCTTATACATGTGCCTGCAAAATGCTAATGCAGCAGCTGCTGGAAGCCTGCAGCCTCCTTTGAATTAAGGAATAAAATAAAATTGAATGTGCATCTCCTCAGCCTTACTTAATGGCTTAGTAAATCACTTGTAACAGAAAACAAAAATATTCCTTTTCTATTTTGCAACCTAGAATTATACACTTCTTTTAAACACTGTTTTTCCCTATCTTCCCTTTCTCAGGAAAGATGTTCATTATATTCTTTTTAGTATATGCTTTACATGGTAATGATCTAGAGTGTGCCTGTTCAGTTGGGAATCTGTTAATTCCAAAACATTGTAATAAAACTCAGAACTAGAAGCCATCTAACAGATCATCTAATACAACTTACCCAATTACATATCAAGAAGCCAAGCCCCTGAGAGGTAAAGTGATTTGTCCAAGGTCACACACCTTGTCGATTACAAAACCAGTAGACAAACCTGCCATACTATGACAGCCTGCTTCTGGGATTGACTACAACTCCCAAGTTCAGAAACAACCAGACCAGTGTTCATGCTACAAGAAACACATTGCAAATGGAAAAATTTGAAAAAGAATTACTGCAGTCATGCTTAACTACTTCTTGATTTATTGTTGCCTGTTAGTTAGCATATTTAGTTTTTCTCCATATTACATTGTTTATGTTTAGGTTTGGGTTTACTTTCTTTTCCTTAGTCAGAATTTCTTCTACGTGTCATCCACCCATCTATAGGTTTTAGACATTGAACAGATATTGATCATCTCTCACGTCCCTTTCTTGATTTTTCCTTTTTAACAGTGCTGCAACACTCTCCATTTTTCCCGAAGTGATCTTCTCTAATTATTGACTTTATAATTGCTCCCAATACGGGAGTTTTATTTTCACAGAAGTTTTAACACAGATCTTCAGCTTTAAAGTTTTTTATCAGGTTTCTTGGTGCTTCCAAATCTTGTTTTATTCAGGCTTTCCAAAATTGTCTTCAGTAAGTAACCCATTACTGAGCTCCTACTGTACACCATGCTAAGTGTTAGGACATGGAGATACCAAGAATAAAACATGCTCCCTACTCTCCATAAGCTCACGGTAGTTGATCAGCTTGCTTTGTTAGTCAATTATTCAAATCTACTTTTGGAACGTTTTCCCAAAATACAACACAAAACAAGAATATGCTCACCCCTACCATAATAATAATTCCATTCTTTGGTCCATCAGCCCTTATATTTCTTGTTTCTTTATTAATCTTTTATACCTTAGGAAAGAAATGTATCTTTACAGTGTTAAAGAACAAAACTCCAGAACCAACCTGCCTTTATGTAAGTCACCTAAATCTGCCTTTTTTTAATATATTCTCTGTGTGACCTTAGGAAATACACTTAAGCTCTCTGAGCCTTATCTCCTTCATGTGCAAAATAGGAATGACATTAGAACTACTTCAGATGATTGTTGAGATAATTAATTAATATTTTAAAACACTTAGGACAATGTTTGGCATACAGTAAGTGCTATATAAATATTAGTAGTTATTACTTGGAAAATCAGAAATATATTTTTTTCCTTATTACAAATACAAAAACTCTCCCTTACTATTAATTTCATTACATGTTATGCAATTTATCTTTCCTGACAAATTATCCAATTACTTAATCTAAATATTTACATGATGTTTATTCACTTATTTGTACACCTGAACAAATTATATTCTTGCCTTTGCACATTATATTATCCCAGTTTTGTATATTATATTATCGTCCAGGTGAGGATTCTGTATAAAATAATCCAAACATATGGAGACATTATGTTGCACTATTAAAATGATGAAAATTCAATCTCCATATAATAGTTTGAATTTACTCAACTGTACACAAAACCTCCCTCTCTTTCTCTTTCTCTCTTCCTCTTTCTTCTTCTTCTTTTTCTTCTCTTTTTCTCTGTCTCCTTCTCCTTCTTTCTCCTCACTCACTACTGTCTTGTCTTGGGCCATCACTGTCATCAGGGCAATGCCCGAGTAGTACCCAAACTCTTCTTTTTCTTCCCTCAGTAGATCAAATACTTATAAAGATCTTTATTTTCCTTATTAATGACACATAGATTGTACCAACATACTCTTTGTTCTTGTTCCTCTTTAGTTTATTCCCTATATTTCAAAATGAGTTATCTCAAAAAAATTATGTATTGTGTGTGTAAAAAATATATATATATAATAAATACACATATACTATATTTTATTTTACATCTACTTATAAGAGAAGCTACTGATTTATATTTCTCTCTGTCTCTCCAAGCCACAAATATTAAATGGTGCAGAAATTCCAGAAGCCCTAGTTCTTTTACAAGTACCAGCATAAGCATATTCAGAGATCACTCTTGAGGCTAGCTGTAAGTATTTTCATATATAATTTTTTCCAAAACAGAAAAAGTTTTCTAAAGCAAGGAAAAATACAAATATTCTGTGTTTTGATATTAACAGTCATGTTTTGTTTATGTTGCTTGTGGAACCTGAGATACTACTCTATCCCTTGATCATCAGCTTCTAAAGAACAAAACTCTGAGGTATAAATTTATGGTTCAAAATGCTCTTTAATATTTGATCTTTATATCAGTTGTGAGGAGGCATGAAAACTAACATCATGCTGTAGGTAAGGTATGAGGCTCATGGAGCTTCAGCTAACTCCACAATGGTCCAAAGCTTTTAAGTGCAAATGCTCAAATTGAAGCTAGGTCTGCTTATAAAGACTTCAGTTCTGTGTTTAGAAGAATGTAGTGCCATTATAATTCCACATAGTGTACAGAACTCTTTTAGGTATCTTACTAAAGCTTTCTTTTTTTGTTCATCTTCCACTAATTTCTTGCTTTTTCTTAAGTAATAATAATTGAAGTATTTTAATATATTTTACTCAAGTTTGCCTTTATGTTTGTTGGATCACTTATACCATTCTTTGTTGTCTATGATATTTCACTGAAGCTATACATCATTTCTGTTTCATTTTCTTATCAAAAGTGGTTATGATTTAGTCAGACTATCTAGCCATGACTTATAGATTTAGTTGGATCAGACCTATTTTTTAAATTATAATTATAATTTATATTATAATTATATCAAAATAGATTATGATGGATTATAATCCACCATAAGAGAGATGGAGAGAGAGACTGATTTGACATAAAGTTGAGGAAAATTAGTCAAGATTATAGTGAAGCTATTGGATTTAGATGTTTAAGGTGTTTGTTTACCTTGTGCTAATTATAAAGTGAATAAACCCATAAGTTCTTTCACACCCTGGTGTCACTCGCAAAACCCCATCCATGACTGAGTTTATTAGAGAATGAATCAGTATAAAGAGAGCAATAGAAATTCTTATTTTGGTTTTGCCTCATATGAGTTTTTATGTTTCCGATTACAGAAGTAATTAACTTTCAAGTATCATAGCAACTAAAGTTTAATTTTAATAAAATGGTAAATTCTGTAGCTGTATTTATAGTTAAAAGAGAAGCAGACACAGGCTAGATCACTGTAAGTGTTGGCCAAATGAGCCACTGGTAACAAAGAGCAAACATTTGTGTAACTCCTACTTTTTTACACAACACCCTAGGAATAATCAACTTATCTACATAATTTACCTAATGCAAAATTTATCTGTTAATCTGTCTGTTGATTTGCCTCTTGCCTTTTAATACTAACTTGTGAGCCAGTCTGTAGAAATTTTATCAAATCTAATAAAATACTTTTAGAAGTAACTGAACCACAGAGAATATAAATCAGTAGAAATCTAAGATTCAGACTAAAAAAATAAAATATTTCTCAACCTTTAATTTTCCTTCCAATATTTAAGATTTCTCCTTAAATTTGGCTGTGAACCTTCTAAAAACCAAAACAAACAGATCCACATACCTATCCCATGCTTCTCAGTTAATACAAAAGAAAAGCATACTGCTGCTTCAGAGGCAGAAAAACTTTCAAGCAATTAATTCTAAAGGAAAGTTTTCACTTGAGTTTTACAAAACTGTAGTGGATAGTGTTTTCAATAACATCTATGAAACATTTATAGATGGGTTTTTAAGGTGTTTCTTACAGAATTTTTCAATAAAAACTTACGGAATTAAACGAAGATGTAATTCAATGAAAGATATAGATATTCTTCAAACAGACCTAAGGACTTCCGAATCACCCTGACCACAATATACTGGGCAAAAATCCAAAAGAAAACATTAAATTGTGACCACTGTAAACTGGACAGGCATATAAAAACTTTATTATGTTAATTTTGTAAGTTTAGGCCACTTTTTACTGTGCCATGACAGTGTAAATTGATAATTTTTCAAAATCAGTGTGTTATATAAAATCAAAGGAAATCTAGAAATGCCTCTTATGTACTACTATGTCATTCAGGTCAACTACAACTCCCTCTAGTGTACATTGGTCATGGTTTTGGCTCAGTACCTGAATCCCTTTACTAGTTCTGGAGTCTTTAGATAAAAACTCCCATTTTTACATTATGTTTATATAGGAAACCACAAAATTATGGTTCAGGCATCATTATTTTGTATTGATTCAAGGAATAAAGATTTAAAATATCAAAGTGAATGGATTGATTCTCCATAGATTAAACATTCAATATATATTACTCATATCACAAAAAAATTAAGGATGGGCTATGCTGAATATAGATGGTGACTCCTCAACCACCATCTCACCCTAGATGATGGACCTAAATAAGCCAGTCTTAGAAATCCTGTCTGTTTCCAGTGACACCTTCAGAGAGAGATGAACTCAAATCTGGCCAACGTGATGTGAAGGTTGGTTTAGGAAGCTCCCAGGGAAAACTGCCTCACTGTGAAAGAGGTATCATTTCTAGATGTTCTAGATGTGATCTCTTGTATGGACCTGAGAAAGAAGCCAGCACCAAGGATGGAAAATACTGATTCAAAGGCCCTAGGTTCTGTAATGTCACTGGGCCATCAAATCATGAAACTGTGAAGTCTCTCCTCTCTCCAGACTTCCTGTTATGTGAGAGAATTTATTTCTACTTTGAGCTTGATTTTGCTGTGATACTCAAAAATATCCTAATTCAGGCCAGAATGAATGTTTATTTTAAAACAGTGTCCTTCCTTTCCTCTCCCCTCTGGGAAACACAATAGTATATTTGTAGACATCTAAAGTAAAACCAACTAATTAATAATCAAGTGTAACCATGAAAATTAGTATGCTACCAAAACACATGAAAGGCTGAATTTGGTCTCCTTGAATAGTAAGATTACTTGCTTCTACCTAATAATTATAATCTACTAATTTGTCTTTGAAATATTGCTTATTTAGAGAATTTAATGAATGAGTCCTTTATTGTTTTCAGAATAATAGTCTCTATCAACAAAAAAGCTTAACTTTCAACTGTGCTTTATGAATCCTTATTAATGGTTTAACAAGATGTGAAACAATCACAACAACTATCAGATTTACAACCCCATTAACTACTGATTGGTAGATAAATGCTAATTGGTATGCTGCAATAAATTTCATTCTGGTACCAAACACATATTCATTAAACTACTAATATAAACAAAATATTTTTAAGCATTTTTATGTTGGAGAGTTATGTGTTACTCTCCAAATTATACAAAAAGAAAAATACTTTAAAAAATTAATTAGGCAAGGTAATGTTGTCTATAAGCCTTTTTCAGAAGAGAAACTTTAATCTCTCTCTAGATATATACACAAATACACATATGTGAACATGCATGCACACACACATATGCAAACACACTTATGTAGAAAGAGACAGCTCTTTCTCATTTTGTGTAAATTTATATATTTATAAATATACATATACAACATGTATGCCAGGCACATATTACATGCATTTTTCATTTATACACACAAATCTACACACAAATACAATGTCAGTCACATCCAACTTATGCTGCTTAATCAAGAAATCAATGTTTGAAATAAATGATTATTTATTTTGTATTTATTATTTTATATTTTAATCTATTGAATTATCAGGAAATTATTTACTTGCAGTTTATAGACATTTTGTATATTTCAATAATTACACTAGAGTTTTTATTTCTCAAATTAATTTTCCAATTTGTATACTACAAGTAAATTTGTTACTCTGCAGACCAGAATTATACTGCATAGCTATATTATAAATGGAGAAGCTCTAATAACAAAGCTCTAAACTGAATGTTCACAAATACAAGTTTATTCTTTAGTGTTTGTACTCATTTGACTCAGATATTAATAAATTTTAAAAGTTTTTCACCTTAAAAGTTCACAAATACTTCTGAACTGATTGCTTTTCAGCTGCAATTCTTTTTCTAAATAAAATTTTATATTCATATTAACCTGAGAAGTAAATTTAATTTTTAAAGTCAGGTTAATATATTATATAAGAATACAATAAACTTAAAAGAAGCTAAGACCCAATTTATAGCTAGCTCCACATATTTGCAGTCTTTTCACCACCAGTCAAGCGATGTACTAACAATGAATTACTTGCTTACACAAAAAGAAGTAGTACACTCAAGAAAATCTCTGTAGGGAGCCAGAAGCAGGTGGAGGTTAAATGTTGTACTCAAATCAAGAAACAAATAAAACATACCAGTTTTTAATGTATATCACATCTAGGAATTTCTATGTAGACTATTACAATCTGAAACTTCAATTATTCCCTAATATGACAATCTTCATAACATTACTAAGAAAATAAGTTTCAGTTTATTAACCAAATGAGAAATATATAAAGAAATTCCATATAAAGAAGTAAATTATGGAATACATCCATAAACCTATATTGATTAAAAAAATCTGTTAAAATGAAGATTCTAAGGATATTGATAATTCATGTTATTGAATTTAATTGATAATAGATAATTTGAAAATTATTAAAGATTAATTGATTAATGGGAGAAAACTGCCACAAACGTTCACTCAAAGAATGTTATTCCAGTGAAGGACAAAGCCTATCTCTTTATGAAGACTCAATTCAATCAAAACCAGCAGGTTTGTTAAGTATGACCCCAGAAATCTTTTTGTTCTATTTTGTTATAAATAGATCAAATGACTTGCATTCCAGAAAACAAACTAAATTGCTTTTTGTTTTTGAAAAGTCATATTGCATGAAAATTAAAACAATGGAAGCTAATCAAACATCAGGAAAAATTTCAATAAGAATATTTCTGTTCATTTTTTATGAATTTGTATCTTTGCAAATTACCTAAGAGCAACTGTGATATACAGTGTTGAATAATATGTGAGGTCAATAAAATGATGTGTCAAAAACAAAAAATCCTATTTTCACTTTTCTATTTATATAATTTCTTCAAAAAAGTCAACTTTTTGTGTGAAGATAGAAGCTAAAAGCAGACTGTCACATATCAAATTAGGAATACTGAAAAGGACTCTTTTTCAGTATTCTGACCCACTTCACTGTTTCTAACAACAGAGGGTAAAACTTAGCTATTTAAATTGACAAATGATCACCCTGGATGGTTCTTGTAGAATTATGATTAAATGAATGACCTGTCTCCATTGATGAGATTCATTGATCATTTGTTTCTAAAGTCTCAAGGTAAAAGAGAAATGCAAACCATTTATTTTATGAGTCAGGTTGGATACTATTCATAAACGTCTTCAATTAAATGAAAAAAACTAGTGTTACCAAAGTCAAGTAATATTGGTCTCTGAGCTGTGCAACTTCAGACATGTGGTTTGATGTTTTTAGCCTCTCTTTCTTTGTATGTAACATAGTATTTGTGAATATTAAATAATGCTTTATAGAAAATAAGTAGTGCACAGTAAAATAAACATTTGCTTTCTGTATTGGTCAGTAATTTTAGCAAATAGGAGATATTTTTTAACACAAGACGTGAAGTCTACAGAAGATGGTTTCAGGTTTTGATTCACCAAGAATGACCTGGAATTTTCCCATCAGTGGCATGCTGACATTTCATGCTTAGATTTATTGCCCCATAGTCCCAAGATGACTGCTGTAGCTTCAAGCACCAGGAGTGCATTTAAAAGCAGAAGTAAGAAGGTGAAAAAACAAAGTTAATTTTCTACAAAGGCTCTTCTTTTCTCAATGAAAGAAAACAGTTCTAGGAATGCTTGAGAAGACTCTCTCTCCCTGATATTAATTGGCTAGAACTGTGTAATGACAGGCATTCCTAGCTGCACACAAAAGAGGGAAAACATATCATTCAAAACAAACAGGATAGCTATTGGTTTAGACCATTCATGGCACACCCCCAGGGCAGGATACATTTATTTTCTAGAAATAAAATGAAGTTCTGTTCATCAAAGAAGGGAGTTTAGGTTTGGGGAAGCAATAGTAATATGAGCAAAACAAACTCAAAAAAAGGGATTAATTCTGAATAGAGGCTAGGCAAAGGCATGATAGTGTCATTTGACATGGACTACTTGTTGGAGAGTGACAGCGGAAACATCAGCTTCAACAGTGGCAAAAGTGTCATTAAAACTGAGTAACAATATAATTTTAGCTAGTCTCTTCTTCCAAACATCTCCAAATTTCAATCCACTCTTTGCCACCTCAGAGGTGTTAACTTTCTAAATTAGGTCATTTCACTCGGTGTCTGTATAATTTCAAAATTATCTGGCTTCAAATAATGGAAACCTGAGAACAATGGATTAAGCAAATTACAGTTTTATTTTTCTCATGTAAGTAAGAATTTTGGAATGTATCAGTCCGGGGATATTATGACAGTTCCAGGATGTCACCAGGAAGCTGGTCTAATTTTTAATGTTCTGCTTAAAATAATAGAAGGTGGGCTATGATGGATCCCACACTGTATACGTGTGTTTGAGTTACACGGGAGCTCTCCATATCAAAACAAACAAACAAACAAACAAACAAAAATAACACAGCAGACTATAAGCTATTACATTCTGAAGCTAAAGAGATAAATTGAAATTGGAAGCAAAAAAAAAAAAAAGCAAAGA
Source organism: Aethalodelphis obliquidens (assembly GCF_003676395.1). Classification (NCBI taxonomy): domain Eukaryota; kingdom Metazoa; phylum Chordata; class Mammalia; order Artiodactyla; family Delphinidae; genus Aethalodelphis; species Aethalodelphis obliquidens. The sequence goes on along the minus strand of NW_020838004.1, from coordinate 8,494,780 downwards.
ACAAGAGTCATCAATATATAAGTAATCATTGCAGCTGTAAAGGAAATGGCATGGCCCACAGAAAGTACCACTCCATAACAGGAGTCTTAGATTCAAATTCCCCCTGGGCTTTGCCACTTTCCAAAATACATGTGTAGAAAATAAGGCAGATCATACAACTCTGAAAATGTAAAGTTTAGGTGATGTCCAAAGAAGATGATCTAGCAAAGAAGACTTAGCAGAATCTATGAGCCAAGTAGGAGGAAAACCATGAGAATGTTTTAAAATGTCATAAAAGCCACAGAAAGAGAGCTTTTCTTAAAAGAGGGAATGACAGTGTGTCACATGCTTCAGATAAGTCAAGGAAGGAAAGGACTGATGTGTATCCATTGACATTTAATTACAATAACAAGGACAACTTTACTGGAGTAGTGAAGGCAGATGCCAAACTGCATTGCTAATGATTTAGTGGAAAATGAGGAAACTAATAGGGACTACAGTAGAGTCCACTAATCTGCATATCAATTAGAGTAAAATGCTGAACTGTAGAGGTTAAAGTGATGGTGAGTTTAAAGCGGCAAAAATGAACAACAATAATATATCATGCTGGGAAAAGAATATGTGTACTTTTCATAGTGTATGCACACCTGGCACCGAAGTGACATTATAGTTTACCTTGATATTTAGTAGCTACTTGCCACCCTAAATAGAGTCAGGCCTTTTTACCCAAACTTCACTCTATTCTTTTTTAAATTTTAAAATTTTTAATAAAAAATTATATATTTAAGCTGGACAGCAGGATGATTTGATATAAATATACATAATGAAATGATTACTATAGTCAAGTTAATTAACATGTCTCCTCACATAGTTACCACTCTGTTTCTGTGATGAGTGCATCTGACCTCTACTCTCAGCTTATTTCCAGACAATATTATTAAGTATGGTCATCATTCCTGTACATTAGCTCTCTAGGTTTATTCGCCCTACATAAGTGCAGATGTGTACCCTTTGACCATCAGATCCCCATAACCCTCCCTCCACATACACTTTGGTAGCCACTATTCTACGCTCTGTTTCTAGGAGTAGGACCTTTCTTTTTCTTTTAGATTCCACATATAAGTGAGATCATACAGAATTTGTCTTTCTCTGTCTGGCTTATTTCAATTAGCATAATGTCCTCCAGGCTCACGCAAGTTGTCCCAAAGGGCAAAATTTCATTCTTTCTCATGGCTGAATGCAACTTTACTGTATAAATACACACACACACACACACACACACACACATATATATATGTATCATATCACATATTCTTTATCCACTCATCTGTTGACAGATGCTTAGGTTGTTTTCCTGTCTTGGCTATTGTGAATAAAGCTGAAGTGAACATGAGAGTGCAAATATCTCTTCAAGATACTGATTTAGTTTCCCTTGGATACATACCCAAAAGTGGGATTGCTGGATCATAATTTAGTTCTGTTTTTAATTTATGAGGAAACGCCACACTATTTTCCATAACGTTCATACCAATTTACATTACCACCAACAACATACAAGGGTTCCAATTTTTCCACATCTTTTCCAACACTTGTTATCTTTTCTTTTTTTGATGATAGCCATTCTAATTTTATGAGGTGATATCTCATTGTGGTTTTGATTTGCACTTCTCTGATGATTAATAATGTTGAGCACCTATTCACGTATGTTAGCCATTTCAAAAGAAGCCACGTATGTCTTCTTTTGAAAAAGTTCTGTATAGTTATTTGTCCATTTTTAATTGGAATATTTGTTTGGGTTTTTGTTGCTGTTTGTTTTTGCTATTGAATTATTGGAGTTCCTTATGTATTTTGGACATTAACCCCTTATCAGATGTATAATTTACAAATATTTTCTCCCATTCCATAGATTGTCTCTTCATTCTGTTGATTATTTCTTTTGCCATGCAGAAGCTTTTTAGTTTGATGCAATCGTATTTCTCTAGTTCTGCTTTTGTTGACTATGTTTCGGGGATCATATGCCAAAATATGATTGCCCTGACCAATATCAAGGAATTTTCTCTGTATGTTTTCTTCTTCTTCTTTTATTTTTAATTAACTAATTTATTTATTTATTTTTGGCTGTGTTGGGTCTTCATTGTTGCGCACAGGCTTTCTCTAGTTGCAGCGAGCAGGGGCTACTCTTCGTTGTGGTGTGTAGGTTTCTCATTGCGGTGGCTTGTCTTTGTTGTGGAGCACGGGCTCTAGGTGCGTGGGCTTCAGTAGTTGTGGCTCGCAGGCTCTAGAGTGCAGCCTCAGTAGTTGTGGCGCACGGGCTTAGTTGCTCCACGGCATGTGGGATTTTCTGGGACCAGGGCTCAAACTCGTGTCCCCTGCAACTGGTAGGTGGATTCTTAACCACTGTGTCACCAGGGAAGTCCCTGTATGTTTTCTTCTAATAGAAGAAATGGATAAGTTCCCAGAAACATATGACCTACCAAGACTGAATCATGAAGAAACAGAAAATCTGAACAAACCAATAGCGACTAAGGAAACTGTAGCAGTTACCAAAAACCTCTCAGCAAATAAAAGCCCAGAACCTTATGGCTTCACAGATGACTTCCCCTCAAACAGGCTTAACTGCATATTTTCCCAGCAGCTGCCTGAGGGACCAGTTTCTAATCAGTCTGTATCCAGATTGCAGACTGACTGCAATACTCCCCTTTGAGACACTGATGGGTCTTGTCACACCATCATCTACTGGGAGTTGATAAAAACAAAGAAAGTACCTTGGAAGATGACAAAGATTGGCCAGAGCACTAAGAGCTTGGGTTGGACTGAACAATAAAGTTCATGGAAAAGAATAAAACTTGACCCTTATCTTAGACAATGCACAAAAATCAACTCAAAATGGATTAAAGACTTGAATGTAAGATCTGAAATTTTAACAGTAGAAGAAAACATAGAGAGTTTGCCCCTTCATGTTGGTCTTGGCAATGAGTTTTTGGATACATATGTCAATCATCATGTACATTTTAAATAATTTATCCTTTTATTTCTCAATTATACTTCAACAAGCTGGAAAAAAAAGAGAAGCATACTGAATTCTTTTCCATTTTCTAACTTCTATAGGAAGGGAATAAATTCTGAAGTTAAATCCTGTTTTTGAACATGTAAATGAAATTATATGGATTACAGCCTCATCTTTACTTTCCATTTTGTAGGTTAATTTATTTTATGCTGCTTTCACTATTTCATTGCTCTTGGAATCATTTGAGATTGTAATCTAAATGCTAAAAAAATCTGTTTAAGAGGTTTGATTTGTCATAGAAGATTATTGGAAGTGGTAAGTGGTTTATTTTAGATGCAGGTAGTAAAATTTTTATTTAATCACTTGCTAGTGATAATAGTTTGCAGTAAGAATTTCCAAATTTAAATTGATAACATAGTATATACTATATTTGTTGCAATAGAGCAAATTTAACCTTAAAAGACATTCTGAAGCTGAGTTTACTAGGACTTCCCTTCTGAATGAAGATAATATTTAGATTGCTACTCAGCTAAGAATGCTTCCATACGTTATATCTAATTCTCTATTCTAAAAGGTTTAAATGCCTCTAAGAAGTGACAGTTTTTAATGCAAAGATTTTTAGCCTTTCACTCATGTTATGGAATACTCAAGAAAAATGGTTTTATGTACTTGAACATCTTCAATATCTCTAAAAACATGTCTTTCTTCTTGTTGAAAATAAATGGGATTAATAAACTGTGACAATAGTTCCTAAAACAAGGTATAGTAAAGCTCTCTGTATGGTCCTTCCTAGAAAATAAATTAGATTTATAGCAAGAAGAAAAAAGGATATAGAGAAATACAAAATTCCTGTCAGAAAGTCACCCTATATTTAAAGGTTATACTTGCCTGCATTTTTGTCTTGTTTTGTTTTGCTTAATGTGTCTATAAATAAGTAAAGGAATCTGATCCCTCAAGCCTCAAATGAGATATAGAATCTATGATTCAATGTTAACATTAAGACTACTTTAAATAGACATACAGCTTTGACGGTATACCACCTCTGGCATTCAATGTTTGCTCCAGAGCAAGTAATAAAATGGATCAGGACACAGTTTACTTTGGAAAAACTTACAAATTGCCCTAGAGATCTTGCAGTGAGTTGTGGGCAAACCCATTTGCCAGGCTCTCCATCTAAATGACTCTATCATCCTGGGGAGCTGAGACTACTTTAGACAACCTAATAATTCCACCAATGGCAGAGATCAGAATCTGTGTAAGTAGCAGAAGATTTCTTAATGTTATTTTGTATAGGAAATGAAATACCTTGAAACTTCCAACTTGCTGCTATAGTAATTGAGGGGGGAAAGTAAAACAAGATAAAAATAGGGTCTATTTGAAGCTGAGTCCAAGCTCTTAACTGAAAATATAATAATGTTTCATTGTGTAGTTGTGCTGGTTAGTAAAGTTGTTTTTAACTGAAACATTTTATTTTTAATTAATTGTATATATATCACAGAGAACACATACACAGCCCTGATAAACTATGTACAATGTGTCCTTATGATAACTGATTAATAAAGCCAAAGCTCCATCCCTCAAAATCTTGAGAAAACTGCCAACCAAATTTTGTACATCTGCATCTCTGACTAAAATTTTGTGATAAAGAGACATGTGCAGTAAACTACTCTGACTCTTGCAGACTGCACTTTACTAAACGTTGTATAATCTTTAGATTAAAGATTTATACTATGGAATTCTATCAGAGACTATAGGACATAAATATCAATGGAGTGATTATATTTTATTTCACTATGAAATGAAGATTATTTCTAAACAACGGTATGTAAAAATCATCCAAGTATTTGAGATTTATTGAAATCACTTTCCAAACATGGGTGGGGATCCAGATGTCCTCCAATTCTAAACCTCTGCTGCCATCGTCTTTCTCTCTAGGCATACTGTTAATCACACTGTCCACAAGATTGGTAACAGAATATTTAATTGGCAATAGGATTGGTAAAGGTGAAATTAATGGACTTAAAATATAAAACATTCATTTAAAGACTTTTAACAAGTTTAAGCAATTTAAAATATTTCTACTGATACACAGTGATAATTTCTTTATTCATTCAACCCAAAATTTTGCCTATAATATTTATAAGAAATATCTAAGTTGTGCTATTTATTTTCCAACATTGTTAGGAAATTAGATTAAATATCAGTGGTTTAAAATTTCAAGAATTATTTTGGAGGCAATGCTATTCAAATTTATTTTTTTAATTTAATTTACTTTCATATAATTAAATGTTTTAGGAAAATATAATTTCATAAGGGTTAATTAGATAACTGTGACTGAGGTTATTGTTTTATAAACTATTTTGTAAATTTATTCTTTTAAGAAAAGAATAAATTCCCCTCAAACCCACTGGGCATGTGAAATGGTCATCTAAATTTCTTAAACCAACATTCAATGTAAATTAATAGTGCTAGCTTTAAGCCAGCAATATCAAGAAAGGGGAAAAGCAACCAGTATACAAACAAGGACTCACCTAGAATATGAAAACTGGCTCAACTTCATTAGTAATCATCAAAATATGAAATAAAACCACAATGAGACACCAATACACATCCAAAAGAATGTCACAAATGGAAAAAACTGACCTACGGTTGGCAAGTATTTGAAGCATGTGATACTCTTATATACTGACCTGAACATATAAAATGATACAAGTAGATTTAGAAAACTGTTTCTAAATATCAGCTAAAGCTCAACATATATCTACTCTATGACCCATCAATCCCATTCCTATGTGTATGCATATATATATGTCCTAAAATACAGAAATGCACATATATATATATATATTTTTCCACAGCAGCATTATTCATAATAGTATCTCACAGCAAACTACCCTTTAGCAGTAGAATGCATTTCTAAAAGTGTGATCTATTTACACAATGGAAAAAATATTCAGCAATGAGAATGAATGAACTATAAATACTTGGCAACACCATGGATATATCTCACAATTACAACAACAGACAACAGAAGCTATCCTGAAAATATAGTGTATAATTACAGTTATATAAATTTCTAAAACAGGACAAACAAATCTATGGTGTTAGAAGTCAGGAGAGTGGAGATCCTTGGGTAGGATAGGGTACAAAGGAGGCCACTAAGATGCTGGCCAGATTCTGCTTCTTAATTGTGTGTTGGTTACATGGGTGAGTTCAGCTGTGAAATGTCATCATGCTTTATACTTAAGTTTTGTGCATTTTTCTGTATCTAATAAATAGTTCAATTTTTAATTTAGTGGTGAAAGATATAAATGTAACAACTTTTTCTTACAATAGCTCACCTTACTCAAATTCTCAGAAGTGATTTAAGTGAACAAATTTTTCTTTCTTGAGCTAAAACCCTCTCTAGACTTCTGGGGTACTATTCTTTCCTGGTTTTCCTTCCACCTCTCTTATTATTTTAAGTATCTTTTGTTGGGTAATTTTCCTTTACTAAACTTTTAAATATTTAAGTCCCTCCAGCCCCACTCTCATGTAACATATCAAATTCCTATGAATTTAAGAAGCATCTTTACTCTGGTGATTCTCAAATTAAACCCCCAAACATACACTTTCATCTGCATTCCATATTTACACATGTAAAAGCTTACTCTACTTGCTTGGATGTCCCATAGACAATTCAAGCTCAACATATCCAAAAAGTAATTTCTGATTCTTCTATCCAAATGGATTCATCTACTCCGGAAAGTTGTTAAACATTTTGTTTTTCCCTTCTCAGTAAATGACAATGCCATCTACTCAGTTTCTCAAGTCACTAGTTTTTTCACACATCAACAGAATAATATTCTTAAATCATAAATTGGATCATGCTACTCTACTCCACAAACTTGTTCAATGTCTTTTTAAAATTTTATTTGTGTTTTTAAAAACATCTGTCACTCTCAGTAGAATATAAACTGTATGAGGATAGGAGTAGTATTTCTTTTGTTGGCTCTTTTCATGATTATTATATGCATAAAACCTGATAAAATGAGATCAATAAAAAAGCACTTTAAAATAAAAGAAGCAATATGAACTATACCACTAAGCATAGAGAAGAGATGAAAACATATCCAAGATGAAGTTAGTGCTAGGACTTTTAAGGACTGAATTTAAAGAGAATTTCAAGTGTTTTCCCCCAACTGTTAATTTATTCTTCACATTGGTAAGTATATAGATAAACTGAGGATAAAACAATATAGTTTTATATGAAATTAATTTATATAAAAATATAGACACAAGCCACAACCAGTAAATTCACCAAAGGGGAAATGCAAATGATCAATGAAAAGATGAAAAATTTCAAGTTCTCTAGCAATCAAAGAAAACTGAATTGAAATAAATATAAAAATATTTGCAATATTACTGTCTTTAAATTGTGAAGTGTTCAGGAATGATTCTAATGTCATTCTAGGGTAAAAATTAGTAAATGCTTCTGGAGGGAAATTTGACCATATGAATGAAAAGGTTGACAAATTCAATACAGCACTCTGTGGTGGTTCTCAAAATAGATAGTTTTCACAATGTCTTTCACACCAAACCTCCTCTTTCAAAACTGAGCCCATTTAAATGGTATTGCATTCTAAAATCTTCCTTAATTTTCAACAATTATATTTGCTCATTTCTCTGAAAACACAAGTATTAGATGTGTCTCCTTCCTTATTTTGCTTCCCGCATTTTACCTTGTGGAACTGGTATTTACATGCTGGTATTTGTTCTTTTCTAAGAAAAATATGTTCCTTGATGTCAACACTGATTTATAGTTTATACTTTAACTCTCCCTATTTTAAATTGTATACTTTATACAAGACATTATGCTAAGCTAACACATCTATATATGTGTCATTATATTTAATTAATTTGTCCTATAAGAGATGTTAAGGTGGTTATTTTTATGCCCACTTAGACATGAAAAAATGGAAATTCAATTAATTAAAGTCTTTTGCCAAAAGCTACACAGTTTACTAATCGCAGGGAGAGCCAGAATGTAATCCCAGTCTGTTTGATATTCATTCTGCTTCACTGCTGTCATGACAACCTGTTATACATGGCCTTGCAGGTATGTATACATTCAGATTGCTTGACAGATTGATGCTCACTAGAAATAAACCTGGATAGTCCTGATTGCTGAATAAACAATCAATATGCTTCTGATAACTACTATATGCAAGATAATTATGAGATAATAGAAAAATATATATTTGGTCTGCTACTTATTCATGGCATAGAGCTCTTAAAACCCTTGTTATTTCCTAAGTGATAAGAACACTAACAGCAACTCTTGTATTAATATTTGTCTTTGACCCTGTACCTGACAAAGGGCTCCTAAAACTCTTGTGAATCCCTAAATCATAAGAGCACTAGAAGCATCTTTTATTCTACTGAGGTGACTCTGGGTGGGCTCCTGGGTGGCACCTGGATGAGCAATGGTCACCTGAAAGACCAAGCCATGATTAGAAGCTTGAAATTTTCAGCTCCAACCCTCATCCTCCACAGAGAGGAGAGGAAGTTAACATGGAGTTAAAAATCGATCATGCCTACCTGCTGAAGCTTCCCCCAAATCTCTAAAGTACAGGGCTCAGAAAGCTTTAGGTTTGGTGAACATATGCACCCCAACTCTATGGAGACAGAAGTTCCTGTGCACAGGAACCTCCAACACCTTGCCTTATGTGTATCCTCGTCTGGTTGATATCCTTATATCTTTATCATATTTTTTTTTTTTTTTTTTTTTGCGGTACGCGGGCCTTTCACTGTTGTGGCCTCTCCAGTTGCGGAGCACAGGCTCCGGACGCGCAGGCTCAGCGGCCATGGCTCACTGGCCTAGCCGCTGTGTGGCATGTGGGATCTTCCCCGACCGGGGCACGAACTCGTGTCCCCCGCATCGGCAGGCGGACTCTCAAACACTGTGCCACCAGGGAAGCCCTATCATATTCTTTAATAAACTGGTAAACTAAGTATTTCCCTGTTATCTGAGGGCATCTCTAGAAAATTAATCTAACCCAAGCAGGGGTCGTTGGAACCTCCTATCATATAGCCAGTTGGTCAGAAGCTTAGGAAATGACCTGGACTTGTGACTGGGGATCTGAATTGTGTGTGATAGGGGGAGGAGGGGCAGACATGTGGAATAGGAGGCTATCCCCAGGTAGATAGTGCCAGAATTGAATTAAATTGTAGGTCACCCACTTGGTGTCAGACACTTGCTTCTTGTTGTGGTGGGGGCAGACACACACATTTGATGACCAGAAGACCAGAAGTGTCAGAAGTGAAGTTTTGTGTTGAGTAGTAAAGGAGACACATAAGAGAGAAACACAGTAGGAAAGAACTGGGTATTTCCCAATACAGGAGGTAGAAAACTGAGTTTTTCCTCTTTTTGTAATTTTATTTTTCTGAAAGAGGAGAGAGTTAATGGTATGGCTTCAATGCAAATATTTATTTCTTAAATGTTTTAGGACTAAAAATGGTATTTCTGTACCAAGGCTTCAAGACTTACTTTTTGAAATCTCATAACTAACCAAATCAACGTATGTCATCTAATGAAGGAAGTAATCCATGAGCAATTTAAAGGTACTGATCCATTATATCAATGAACAAACTTGCTTAAAAAAATAGAAGGATTCTGGGCATTTCCAAAAGGTTATCAGTATCATGCTGTAACACTTTGATGATATAAGATACCATGATGACACTGCATCTCCCGAACAATAGAAAGGGACTGATGAAAGGCCAGTAAATCAAATTTAAACAGAGAGCCTCCATACAAGGTGATATTAAAATAAATCAGCTCTGAACAAACTGGAAAGACAAAGGGTAAAGAACAATTTGATCAAAACACATAGTCCTATCATGAAGGCGCTCTATGCAATTCCATTCAGTAGGAGTTCCAAGATCAACTAGATGACTCTTTGGACACATAAACAATAAATAAAATAAGTCCCTACTTTCAAGTATTATGAACTATAATATAAATGAAACAAAAGTGCATAAATAATTTAATAAAGAGATTGATGTATATTATGAGAAGAATTCTCAATATGTTGTGGAGCTTCCCAAAGAGTATCAAGTTAAAGTAAAAATGTAAACTTACTTTTCTTGGATTTTGTATTATAAGTAAATATTTAGTTAAAAAAAAAAAAACACAGGGAGATAACTCTTAATGTAAGTTGGAAATTTACTGAAAGCTTTTTTTGCAAAGAAGTGATACAGCAGATGCTGGTTGTGCCTCACACCACATTCCTCTGGCTCACTTATGATCATTTCAGCTATGGATATGGGGGCTATGCTCAAGCCCACTGGCAGCATTTCACTTCAAGGACATTGGACTACCTGGAATTACAGCGCAGTTGACACGCTTGATAACAACCTTCAACCAAAATTATCAGGAACTGATAAAGAAATGCTTCAGTCTCCTGATTTCAAATGGACAATTCGGAAGTGCAGATTTTAAATCTCTTCAGTGTGTTCCCAACAGAACTGATTTCCAGGTGCTCATGGTGGTAACCAAGGCAGTCATATACTCTAGTCTTTCCTTTTGTCCTGCCGTATTTTCCCCATGTCCTCACTATTGCTTTCCATAATTACCTGTAAAATAAATTCTGCACATAAGATGTTACCTCAGGTCCTGCTTGCAAGGCAACACTTGCTAATACAGGTGTTACAGCATTAAAAAATAAATTCAAGAATAATTTAGATAAATTGAAGGCTGATAAATTTATGAGGATGTTAGTCTCTGTATCCACCATTAAAGACTGAATATTACTGATATGACCACATACAAGGCATACCTGTTAACTGCAAAGGGTACAGTTTTGCAGATTTGATGAGACAATGTTTCTATATGCTGTGTGTATTATGATAAAAGTAACTTAGATTATGGTTAATTAACACAGATTTTTCCCCAGAATGTGAGAATATCCACTAATATAGCTGCCTTTCATATCACTATTGAGGCAAATTTGAGATGTGGCTTTAATATTGGCATTTACAAAAGATGTATGAATGCTATTTGTAAGTCTCATATCATTTTAAAGTCTAATGCAATTCACCTGAAATTATAAAGGGACAGAATGGAAAATGGGTAGCAGAGAGAATGCATAGTCAGCAGAAGTTTCTTATACCTGATTTGGAAATCAATGTTAGACAAAATTTCAGTGATGGCTATCTGCTGAATATTGATAAGGTACTTTTTAATTTAGCATTAAAAATAACTTAACACAATCCAGTGCTCTAGCTTCAATATTACTTTTACAATTTTGAAATTAGCTCTGGGTTTAGATCCCTGAAGGGCACTTAAATATAATTTGGTTAACTATCTCCTTCAAAACTTAGTATCATTCATGGATTTTCAGGCTTTCAGGCAAGTGGCAAATGCATTATCTTTATAAATATCTTAGTCAATAAGTGTGCCAAGAAAAGAAGCCTGTGTGCTCGGAATCTAGTCTTCCTTGTTAATTCTTTCTATAACAGAAAATTCTCATTTAAATTATTTTTGTTTTGATAAACTCATATCTTGATACTTTCAATTAGAATTATGACTTGCTACTTCTGTTTATGGAAAATCAGTTCATTTCCAATGAAAAGCATATTTCAGATTATGATATAAATTTCTTGAGGTCAGAAGCCCCTTATTTATTTTTCTGTTAAGATCTGTAATGTTTCCATTACATATGCAGTGTATAATAGATATTTAATAAATCTTTGATTAATAATTATTGAAATTTTGCACTATAAAAAGTTAATTTATAGATTGCAGTGACCCAAAGGAACAGCATGAAATTCAGTGTGATGTTGCAATCTTTGTTGTAGCATATATCTTTTTTACTTCATCAACATTAGTTGTAGGTTCTGTTGGTACAGTTTTTATTAAAATATCTTATATTTTATTTAATGTAATTTTCAGGTAGAATATTAATTTATGGTACTAGAAAATAAATTTGATTACTTCTTTGTGGGAGAAAGTTGAGTTAATGGATTACCTTGCAGGAAATATAAGTAGCATGCAAAGTAATATGCTCAGTGAACTGAAGAGGTGAATATTTTTGCCAATAAAGTTTTCTGAACGTGATTGTCTAGTGAAGGATTAGGGTCATGCTAAATCAAGTGCTGTAAGCATCAAGAATCAGTCATATTAATTAGGACTCACAAGGAATTCGCAATTTTTTTTAAATAAAATACATTAAAAGGATTCATAGTATTCAAGAACTCAGCAACTTACTGCACTTACACTAATTTAAAACTATATATATTATATATGTCTTGAAACTATAAATATATATACATATATGCATATCTTGTTTCCACATGGATTTTCCAAATGCTAATGCAGAATTTTAATTAAGTATAAAAAGTAATTATAATCTAATGTATTAAAAGAGGCCATGATTCAATATGTAGATTCCTGATATATACATCTATCAAAAGAAACCCTTGGCTGCGTTACTGAATTTCAGCTACAGTATTACGTATTCTAGTGACTCTTCCTCTCTGTAGTCCTTAACCTCAAAACGCCAATATCACCTCAAAAGAAAAGAAGTTTAGCAGATAATATCACTATCTATGTTCTGGGAATATTGGGAACATATTTCAAATTTCTCTTTTTTAAAGAAAGAAAAATCAGGACAGGAATTGCTCTTCTAAGTTTCTTGGTTCGCCAACTGCTACACTCATGCCACCCCCACATACAAAACACAATTTCACTCATATATCTTATAGACAAAAGCTCAACTTCTGATATACAAAGGACAGACTTCATGCTGTGTGACCTGTGCAGTTGCATAGAGCCACATGCTTAGGACCTCATGCTTGTTTTAACAGTCTGCCATCACCATCTTGAAAGTCTTAATATTTTATTACCTATGAAAATCTAGACAAATTAGACTGCCTCCTGAAACCATCCATGTTGGTCAGGATGAGCTAAATTATGTTGTAGTTACAAACTAAAATCTCAGTGACTTAAACAACAAAGAAAACAAAGATCGACTTCTTGGTCATGTTACATGATCACCTGGGGACTGTTTCACATCATCTCATTATTCCTGATTTCTATGTTTAAAATATTTCTAAACATTTAAAAATAGGATAGAGATTAAAGGTTACAGTGATCAGAACCCCTTGCCAGTAGGAGGCAAAACTTCTTCAATAATGAGAAACATCAACTTCCCCTTTATCAAAACTCTTAGACTAATTCGCTGCTTAATGAGTGAATGAAAGACAAGAAGGGATCTTATGAAATCTGTGCTGTTGAAGACAGACTAAAATGCTAAATTATACAGTATTTTTGAATGATTATGGCCCAATAACAGCAAATCTACTAGAGCATTGTGAGGTTCTTACAGCTATTTGCTCTTCAAGGTAAACACTGTTTTTAACGTTTCCAATAGGAATTGTTACATAATGTCATTGAGCATGCTTTAGAAAAGTGAGATATTCCACACTACATTTGACCTGATGCTTCATTACTGATCCTCACCGCTCTCCAGTCCATAATCAAGACATTTAGCACTGTATTCAATTCAGAATTATATTTTCTTCCCTTCACACATGCTAGTCCCTCTGCCTCCATCTTTTAGTGTTGTTTTCCTTTCTCCTTGACAACTCCAATCATCTGGTGTGGATACTGCAGTCTTCAAGTTTCACATAAAAAGTAAATTCCTTAAGAAAGTCCTGGTAGAGTACCCTCCTTTGGGTTCCCATCCTACACTATACTATTCCTACAATAGCATGCATTTCTGTCTATTTTCTAATGTTTGTGTAATTGCCTGTGGTCATTAGATTAACTCTGAGAGAACAGGAGTCTGATTTTTTTTTATCATTAAATATCTAGCACTTATTACAATAAATATTATTTGTATTGAATTAGATTAGCTTATAAAAGATCCTAAAAATGAATAAAATAAAATGTTATTTTATAATTTGAGACTAGTACTCTTTATTTGATGTAATTGTGTATGTTCACATTTATATGGGGCTTTTGCTATAACTGAAAGGAAAAAGGAATTTTTTATGGCCACTTTTATTTCCATTACGTGTAAGCAATGCAAAGAATGTTTTACTGGAAGCCATTATGCCTAGGGAAGCAATATCCAGCAGTGGCTTGGAAGTAAACTGATAATTCAAATGTTGATGGTTCTATTACCTCTGCTTCTAAGGTGATCTACAACTATCTGTAATCACTCTGTATTCTTCAGATACATTTTGTTTATTTTAAGAACAAGAGTGATGGAATAGGATACATGGTTATGATGGCATATCTGGTATAATGAGTTAGTTACAAGTTTTCAATCTGTCTTTGTGTATGACCTTGGAAAGTCTCTATGTACTTTCATTTTCAGCTTCCTTCTGTAAAATAAGTATAATAATATTTAATCCACAGAGGTATTATAAGCACTACATGGGAAAATATGCATGGACATAGTGTGTGAATTGCAAAGATTCATATACACATGAGAAACAAATAATTAAAAAGTTTTGCTTAAAATGTACTAACCTATCAAAAATTACACTATTCACATGTGGACAGATAGACACATGCATAAACATCATATATATATATATATATATAGAGAGAGAGAGAGGGAGCATTTACTGAAAGAAAAAGTCCAAATAATATGTGTATATACCTATACACATACACATACATGACCATTATTTATAGTTAAATGGTTAATAAATGCTTAACAGATCTAAACTAATTCAGAATTTCAAAGTGTGCCTTTAGCATTAAAATACTTTTAGAACAGTATGCTTTTTGGTGAAGGGTAAACTTTTATAACAACCTTTTCATGTAAAAAATCTAGTCCATTTTAATCTCCTTTGCATCCATCCTTCCTTTCAGGTAATAACACAAAAAACACAACCAAAGAATAACTTTTATAATTTTAAATTATAAGGAAATTAAATTCAATAAAAAGGAATATAAATAGCGCCCAAACAATGCACACTCCGATTGTATTAAATACAACTAAATTCCTTCCTCTCCAGATAAAAACCATGACACTGATTTCATTTCAAGACCCACCTTGTCCTGGATTCTTTCTTCAATGTAGGCTTTAGGCTGATCACAACTATTAATGTTTCTAAGTTAATATATCCCAAGGAAATTCAAAAATTAAGTTCTTTAAAGACTTTTGACATGGAGAAATAACTAAGCAAAATTATTAACTACATAAAGACTGAACACAAAGATGAAATATGGAATTTTAAAAGACAAAACCAAGAGTACTGTAGAACTCATGTATATTTTCCAGTGAAAAAGTTAAAAGTCCTCCAAAATAGTTGAAGAATAACCCAAGTAATTTTAATATTAATTTCATCTAAATATGTTCATATTATAGGTACACTTTAATAGAGAGGCACTTTATGTATGTATATATGTATGTATGTATGTATGTATGTATGTTCCATTATTTTTCTGTACCAATGTCAGTTCTATTAAACAATGTTGTAACATATTTCTCTTTTATCATTCTTCAATATGCTGGGGGCATAATTTTTCAGTATTCCAAGCACATATAATGAAAAATCTATATAGTTTTATGAGTTTTAAGAAAGGCATGGATAATAAAAATGGGAAACATGTAGAGCTATCACTTGTTTGATAACAGGTAACATTTTGGATAGATATCTTCTGAAGTGAAATTTTAGTTCTTCAGTTGAATTTTATGTTTCTGCTTTTCATCTTTTTCTCAGTAGCTTTTGATCTTGTAGAATAAATCTTGCATTGTTGATGTTAAAAAAGATGTATCAAATTATGTGTTTATCCTTTTTCTTCATTGACAAATTTTTATTCCCCTTACATTTTTTATTGGACATCTGCAGAGTGCTCTTTAGAGGAAAGAGTATGTTACAATCTAAATGCTATGGTAGGGACTTCCCTAGTGGCACAGTGGTTAAGAGTCCACCTGCCGGTGTGGGGGACATGGGTTTGATCCCTGGTCCAGGAAGATCCCACATGCCATGGAGCGGCTGGGTCCATGCACCACAACTACTGAGCCTGCACCCTGGAGCCCGTGAGCCACAACTGCTGAGGATGCGTGCCACAACTGCTGAAGCCCGTGCGCCTGGAGCCCGTTCTCCACAAGAGAAGCCACCACAATGAGAAGCCCGCACACTCCAACGAAGAGTAGGCCCCACTCGCAGCAACTAGAGAAAACTCACGTGCAGCAACAAAGACCCAACACAGCCAAAAACAAAAATTAATTAATTAATTTAAAAAATAAAATAAAAAAATTAATGCTATGGTATGCTTTGTTTTCACTTATAAAGGAAAAATGCATCATGAAAAATGTTAGTAATACCGATATTCCTTCCTTTAACAATTCCAGGCATTACCACCAAATGACTTAAAGATGGGACTATTATAGGCTTAATATACTATTTAATTTTGTATTAATGTTAATCCACTTGAGGTTCCATAGGAATATGGTATATGTTTGTGTGTGTCTATATCATAAAACAAATCTATAATATACTACATAAATGATACCCAAATATATTACTGTAATACCCAAACCTTACTCTTAAGAAAACAATTGTAGGCCCTATATTTTATCTAATATTTTCCATAAGTTTATATATGTACAACATATTTATTATTAATATAATATGCAATAAGCTATTTTACATATTCATACTATTTCTAATACTGCACCCAATTTCTAATGGCCGAAGTATTAACATACACTCTTGTTCAATAAGTATTAAAATGTAAGTTCAAAAAGAGAGTTTATACTAATGAATACATTTGAATTGTGTCCCCCTACTCTACTTCTCTATCTCTATTGTTGTATATTCTTAATATTTTTGCATATTTTTCATTTTTTCTATGGCCATTTTTTTCTTTTTAAACAATTGCAAGTGTGACATCAGTGTTAAAATCTATTTCAGACTTTGGGCTATTTTTTTCTATTGTAAAACCTAAAATTTTAAACTCTGTCTTTCAAATTTATACTCAAAGTTACTCATATGGCAAATGTTTCTCTTTTTCAGACTATTTACAAGGAGAATTAACAAAGATTTTCTAGGACCATGAAGTTTCCAGACAATACCCACCCTGCAATGCTTTTTCAGTAGATTTTTCATGTGTGACTAAAAGTAAGAGAGTAACAATGTAATTTCCTACAGGAAAAAAAACATTTTGAATTTTCAAATAGACCACATTTCTTTTCTGTCCTTAATTATGAAAAGCTGGAAAGTATTAGCAGGCTAGGTTAACTTGGAATTCTAAGGGTATTCTCAGATTAGTCTTGCCTCATGGGATACTAGAGTTTCCCTATTAATTCTAGCATTTTTTTGTTTTGTTTTGTTTTGTTTTGTCTAATTTTTTCCAAAGCAAGTTCTGAATTACATTCCCAAGACTCTAAACTCAGCTCCCTTTGTCCCCCACTACTGCTACTACCCTGGTGCTGGGCCCTTGCTTTCTATTTACTGCAACCATTTCAGCAGGAAACAGAAGAAAAATGATGCTTTTGTCTCTGTCATACCTGAAGTATGGGAGTGGAGTTAAAAAATACCTTAAGATAAATCACAAGGTCTGTCCAGAGACCATTTAAGAGTTGTTGCATGATAGATGCTATTAAGTATCTGTAGGGATATCATGCTTTGGGGCTGGGTCTGAATTCAAGATTCTGTGATATTTATTTAAGTGACAGAAAACACAATAATATATATTTATAGTAGTTAATACAGTTTAACCCGCTTAATCTATCCAGGACACACCATGGACTTTGCACAAGGGGTTTCTAAAATTTAAGTAAAGCTTTGATTATTAGAGAAGGAAGGTTTCTTATTTGTTACTTTTTGATGTTTATGGCCACCACTGCCTGTGCACTTCTCAAACACTCTGCTACATACTTTACAAGAATGATCTCAGATATTTACCTAAATTCCATATAGTAAGCGTAATCATTAATCCAATGCAGTTGAGAATGATGAGAACTTAACTTATACCTAAGGACACCTAGTAAACATATGCACAGCCAAGATTCAAACTCAGACACGTCAGCCTCCAGAGCCAGAATGCTTAATCTCTCCTCCTAGAAATGGGGAGATTAATGAGAAGGATAAACAGATCAAATAATTATCACAACAACATCACTTACGTTAGGTTTGTGCAGGACTTCTTAACAGAGTGCAAATTTGTCTCCCTCCCCAGGGATATTTAATAATGGTACTAATTTTGTCTTCATTTAAAATTTTGCTAATTTATCATTATTTTTTGTATTCATTTCTATCTTAAGAAATAATTTTATAAAGTATTATTTATCTTGCTTACTCAGCTTTTGGTACTCCCTTAGTGTTGAGCCTATGGTGAGTACCTCATTGACCTCCCCCTAGTCCTGACCTTCTGGAGATATTTTTGGTAGTTATCACTCAGAGGGGTGCTACTGCCTCTAGTAGGTAGAGACCAGGGACATTGTTATTCATTCCAAAATACACAGAACAGCCCCCATAACAACAAAAAAAATCCAGCCCAAAATGTCAATAGTGCCTCTGCCTCTAACTAGGGTTAATAAGAACTTTACATATTACAAAGGGCTTTAACAATCATTAATTTATTTGATTCAACCACTAGGTAAGATGATATTTAAGAATACTTTTAATCCTACCTACTTCTATCTCCATTCTTCTTCCTTCTACATTTGCTGTGAAGTTTATTTCTACACATATAGAGATTAAAATGCACGTATTAGTTTCCTAGGGCTCTCAAAATACATTGCCACAAACTTGGATGCTTAAAACAACAGAACTATATTTTCTCACAGTTCTGGAGACTAGAAGACCAAAATCAAGGTGTCATCAGAGCAGATGTCTTTCTAAAGATTCTAGGGGAGATTCTTTGCCTCTTCTAGCTTCTGGTTACTGCATTACTCCATTCCTTGGCTTAAGGCTGCATTACTGCAATTTCTGCTTCATCTTCACATGGCTTCTCCTCTGTGTGTCTCCTCTTCTGACTATGTATTCTCCTCTTTCTATAAAGACACATGTCATGGGATTTAGGGCCTGCTCATTTAATCCTAGATGATCTCATCTTGAGTTCTAATTTACCTAATTAAAATTACAAAGACTCTTTCTCCAAATAAGGTCACATCATAGGTTCAGGGTTAAGACTCAGATATAACTTTGGGTGTGTGGGGGGAATTCAACCTGCTAGATCAGGAAATTAGTATTAAGTGCGAAATTCCTTTATTTTTCTATTGGCCCATGATATGAAACTCATTCTAAATTGAGATGATGAAAGACATTTTGTTAATGGCTACACAGGATATTCTGAATAAAGATGAAGGTGATGAGAAGAAACATTTTAAAGGATTAAAATACTTAAAATATTTTGACCTGAGGAACAGGATGTAAAGACTAAAATGATAGGCAACAGTATGGCATAGGAGTGGACAGAGAATTAATATTTATTGAATATTGAATGCCCACTACCATCTAGATGCTGTGCTATTACATACATACACCATCTATTCCTACAGAGAAATAGCAATAAACAAGTTTTTTTTTTCCAGTTGCAGTACAGACATGCTTCATATAAATTTTCATTTCGTTTGCAAAATTCATATAAGAAATATATTTTAGTGCATTATAGACTGACTCAGTTTATATTAGAGCTGATTCTACATTTCTGGATCTCTAAGCACATATTATCTTATTTTATTTAGTGTGTTATTTAGTTTATATTTTATACACTTCTGCAACACATTTATAAGTAGATAAAATTTTGTTTCATTTTTCCCCTTGGCTTAAGTTAAATTTAAACGAATTTTTATAATGGTTTTATAATATATTGTGGCGATATCATCTTTATTCAACATATTCTACATTTTCCCCTTCATCTAATTTAGATTTGAGCCCAAAAGATGGATTTTATTTTCTCTCTTTTTGTTTCAGCCCCTAAGATCATGTTAAAGCTTAACAATAAAT
Source organism: Aethalodelphis obliquidens (assembly GCF_003676395.1). Lineage (NCBI taxonomy): Eukaryota > Metazoa > Chordata > Mammalia > Artiodactyla > Delphinidae > Aethalodelphis > Aethalodelphis obliquidens. Next base: position 8,474,835 of record NW_020838004.1, on the reverse strand, counting down.
AGTAATAAATAATAAATGCTATCCTACAATATATCTTATTATTACATCTATGATTTCATTATTTTAATTAAACATGATAATTTGTGATATAGGTGAAGGATAATAGAAAGCCAAAAACCCAAATATATTAGTATTTGAAGTTTACATAAACCCCTGGATCAAAACTGGCTGTAATTTGTTTAATTTTTATGTTGGATCAAGAAGTTCAGGACTACTGCTCTGATGTGATACATTTGCTTCTTTCTTGGACTCCCTTACCACTTAAGGACTCACTTTATATTATTTCTTATTTATAGTTTTCCTTGGAAACAGGGCTGGAATGAAAGCAAAGGAGAAAAAGTGAAAGAAAAACCTTTCAAATGATACACAGAAAAATATTTAGTCAGGAAGAGACGTTGTTTCCTCTCTTTAAACATACTGTTTGCAGGTCATATATAGATCAGAAAAACCACTTTGTCTTTGTCATTAATTTATAAACTTTTCTTCCAAAACATTCAATGTAATCTGATTGTTTTAACTCAAATACATACTTTCTCATAAAAAAAAACATTTTAAATTAAGATTTAATTTACCAAGATAGCAAAACAAATGATATTTAACAATGAAACAATAGAATTAAACTTAACCTGTACAAACTTGATATCTATTTTTCTTTCAGGAAAATATAGTTCAAGTTCAGGTGACATGTGACAAAACACAGCAACCTACTTAGAACCCAAAAAGAATAAAGGCAACTCTAACCACTAAAGTTCACTGTCCACTTATTAAATGTCAGATTGTTCCTAAGTTAATTATACACATCATGTAATGTTATCTTCATAGCAACCTTATGATTTAGGAACTATTATTATCCCTATTTTACATAGGAACACAACAAACACTGGAGCATCAATGTATTAAATAACTTTCCCAAGGTAGCATAGCTAAGAATTAGACGATCTGGGCATTGAACAAAATACTGGGTTGCAGATATGGAACAACTGTACAAACTGCATCTCTAAGACACTGAGTGCCTCTATAAGCTGTGTGTGTGTGTGTGTGTGTGTGTGGTGGGGGCGGGGTGTAAGGGCCCTGGTGGGGAAGGAGAGTATGATTCCATGATCAAATTAAACATTATTTTGTATCAGTACCTTTAAATCATTTATGTTCATAAAAGTCAGTTCTTTCATGCTAAACAATAAAAATACTCATATAGCAATTAGCATACAGGCATTTTGAATTTGGAATAAAGTGAACTATAACTTTTAGACTAAAAGTCATGGTGATAGTCAAGGCCCATCAATGTGTGGGCCTTAAAATACTTTTTAGCAGAATTTACTTTTATAGTGATACCTTTAAGACTGATGATGCCTATATTTGTTTTACCCTGTACTGTAGACAGTGGATATTTCCTAAAGAATAAACCTGCTACATAAATGCCTTACTTACTACAAACACTTTTTGATATAATATATATGTTAAATTTCTTGATTTTTCTGTGCAATGTAAGTGGCACCCACAGTTCCCATACACTACTTAAGTTCACAGCTGGTCCATGAAAAATAAGCCATTTTGCCAGCCATCTGTTCTAAGGAAGAGATTTGTACAAATGCACAGCTTAGACCAGTACTGTGTTATCACTAGAGTTGCAGTTTCTAAATAGATTTCAAAAGTAATGATGTTCAGTTTCTACTTTTAGATACCAGTGATATAACACCTGTCTAGACAGATGGTCTCTGGACTGTGAAACTAAAGACAGCTGAGAAGCAGAAAAAATCAAGTTGGTGACTAGCGTGAAACCATTAGTATCTCTTGTGGAAACCTTTTAGTCCCTGAAAAACACTTTCTATTAAAGACTGACGGGAAATTTAAGCATGCTATGAATATTAGGTATGGAACAAAGTAACTGAAAGAGAAATGTTCATAAAAGACTAAAGGAGAGTGACTTGTTGTTATATTTAGACAAAATTCATGGATCAGACAATATTTTCCATTAAACAATCCAGGACTATAGTTTTCTATCCTCACAGAAGTACAGCAGTTACTAGCAATTCTTTTGCCATGAAGTCAGGGTAAGAAAATGTCATAGCAGAGCTGATTTTTCCCCTTTTCACCCAGCTGTCCCCTGTGGTGTAGGTGAGCTTATCATAGTGACTTCTGCTCTGTAGGCCTCTAGTGTTCTGGTCTATGTAAATGGAAACTAGCTCTTGTTACCTTAAGGAAATATAGCAGAAATCCAACCCATACAGCTCTGATTATACTGTCTTACACAGCCTACTTTGTCAAATGTGTCACTCTCCAAGGTTAATAACTGCTTCTTCAGAGGTAATGACATATGCATGATGGAAATTCAACTAGTCCAATCCAGTTTACAGGTCTAAATATTCACCAATAAGCCAGTAAATATTTCTTTATGATCAAAAAATTTAACTCTTCTGATATTATTGAAGCCATGAATGGTAAATGTGTTAGCTTTGGTCGAGTAGATGCTGCTTAATTATTTACTTGGAGAAAGAACCCTTTATTTCCCTCTCAAAAAACAGTAAATGAGATACAGAAAATTGCTCATTCCTAACAGAAACCAAGTACATCAAATTTATTTTATACTAAAAAGTAAAATTTTTAGCTCAGAAATATGTGATAAGTGTAATTCTCTAAAAATTGTTGCCTTTCAGTTTAATGTTATATTGACTTTTAAAATCTTATCTCCTTCCTTTTCTGACTGTTCTTAATATGCAGACTGACCTTTTATCTTCAGCTTATAGGTTCTAACCCTAAGAGGAAGATATCATCCAAATTAAATTATACATTAGTTTTTCCTACATAGGAAAAGAATTACTATCTAAAAGTAAGGCAATTTTTATTACTAAAATTAAGTAAACACTGTTCCTCAAAATAATAAATATCCCTTTTAATCATCATTAATTACACTGATACTGACAAGTTTTCAAAAATATATGTAATTAAAGGTTTCAGTTTGGTATTTTAATAGATTCACTCAGTGTAAAGAGATGTTTAACAACTTCAGTTATAAAGAAATTTATTACTTCTGTCTAGTTAAAATTATAAAACGTTATTGTCTATGACACGTTATTATTAATTTGATTTCAAAGCTATGCAAATATCCTAGAAAAAACTGCCCTATGATCTTGGCCAAAATTAAATCCATGCAATCGTGTATAAGTAAATAAAATATATTCTTTTTTTTTTGACTTTTCAAGTTGACGGTTACAATTTTTTTAATATGTCTTTATTGCTTTAAAATGCTGTTAGTTTCTGCTGTACAACAAAGCAAATCAGCTTTATGTACACATATATCCCCATATCCCCTACCTCTTGATCCCTTTCCCACCCCTCTAGGTCATCACAAAGCATCGAGCTGATCTCCCTGTGCTATTCAGCAGCTTCTCACTAGCCATCCATTTTACATTTGGTAGTGTATAGATTTTTCATGTATTAAATTAGTAAGATTACAACCATTTTACAGTCATTTTTGTTTTGCTCCTTTTATCTTTTCTGGTGGAACATTTAAATCTCCGATCCATCTCACTTTGTTTCAGCACTGTCTCATGGTCAATGACTTTAACACATTTTATGCCCCCATAAGTCTAAAAAACTTGTTAGAGTACAAGTGCTAGGGGTACTGAGTTAAAATTCAGAAAGTAACTTTGAATAAAAGGATAAACCAATGGTGTCCTCTACACATATCTCTGAATCAATTCTCTGGATTATAAGAAAATCAAAGTTAATATAAGTTGTTTGAAGGAAATATATATTTAAATGCAGACACTCTACTGCCAAATAAGCACAGGATATAGTAATATCCAATGAAGTGTACCACTGAATATGCATACACAACAAATATAACTATAGCTTTATAATTCTTACACCCACAGGACATTCCTCCTAATTAAATTTCTAAATTGAGAACTGCAATGCTTTTGAAACAGTCTTAAAATCATTTTCTGCTAAGTATATCACAAAGGAAACCAAAGTCTGCAATATAATAAAGCTAGGTCTAAATGCACAGCCTATTCAAGCATTACGACAGTGAGATATATCTGACAAACCATTCATATTTACTCACTTGACTGAGTTTTTGAATGCTTTGACTAAAAAACAAAGAAAGATTGAAATATTTCTGTACAAAGAAAAACAGTCTAATCATAGCCTAGTCCCACTATAAAGATATGAAGAAGAAAAACACAACTAGGTCCTAATTCTAGACCTAAAACCTAGGGCAAGTCATTAAAATAGCAATACATTTCACCACTTGGCTTTCCTACCTTGAAGTATCACTTTGGGGATCAAGTGAAGTAACGCCTATGAAAACACTTAAAAATCTATGCAATACCAGACAACCCTGTGATATTATTATATTTTGCATGTTTCCAGTTAAAAGGAAACACTTATTTGAATATTCTTCCCATCTTGGATAATTGTTTTAATAAAAGTACTGATCCATTAAATTTATAAATCTTATCCATTTCATTTTTCCTAAAAAGAAGCATTATTTATTGTTACCAAAATCATAGTGCTGTTTTCATCACCAATACATTCTATTATAACCAAAAGTAATTGCATACAAATAAAAATTTTGTTCTAAAGTAGACATTTTTACTAATTCTAATAGCTTTTTATCTAAAACCAATTATTATTCAAAACCAATGAACTTTAGTGTGTATTAAGATATTTTTATCACATTATTTTCACAGTTGGATACATTTATTTAACAAGTAGACAATTTTCAAAGGAACAAAAGCATTTCCACTGAAGTTATTGCAAATTAACTCAACTAAAACATCCCTATTTAACTATTCATGTAAATTAAAGACAATTTAAATACTGATACTATTTGAATAAAATTGAATGAATATCATTATACCATGTTTAAAACCACTGCACTTAAACAGAATAGATGAAAAAGAAATGAGATCCGTTAACCTGCTGTAAATACTATTTTTGAAAAAGCATATCATGTCTCTCAATAAAGGTTATCTTCTTGTCACTCTTCTGAACAAATAGTCCATGCTCCTAATTAACTCCTTAAGAATAAAGTCCAAAGTCCTTAGTCTGTCATCCAAATCTTTCCCCAAAATACAGTTCCAACTTCACTTGTCAATTCAATCTTTACACTCTTATAAAAGCCAACGATTAAAAACCTCAGATTCTACCTCTACGCAGGTACGTACATCTCTCAGCTTCTTGCACCCTACTGAACTACTCTGGTGCTAATGTACTTTTATGTCTCATGTCTCATGTCCCACATCTATCTTCACGGCAATTTTCTGCTCTTACTTCTGCCCCTGTCAGACATTCCACATGTCACTCAAAGCCCACAACAAACGCTAGTCTTACTTAAATGCCCCAGATAAAGTAAATAATTTCCATAAAACATATAATTTTGTTGACGTTTCATCTCATTACATTATTGCTAGTTGGACACTTTCTATTTTATATTCTTGAGAAGAGAGTAAACTCTTCTTTACAGAGGGAAGAGTAAAGGATTGAATAGATTGCTTCGGGGAGCAGGAAATGTGAAAGTGGAGAACTCTAAATAGCCACCATTCATTAGGTAAAACATTTTCTAGAGTACAAGTAGGTTAATAATGTGACTGGCTGTAGAGGCTATCTAGGACACAAACTGGAAAATAAATTATATATTTTTACTTACCATTAATCTCCTTTCTCACACTGAAGATTGATATATTATACACAACCTTAATGTGCTAATATCTAGAGGCCCTTTAGTATTTATGGGAGGGGAGGTTGGTAAAACTCTTGTAATTTTCCACCTACCCATGACTTTTCTTCCTTGCTATCAGGCGTTTGCCTATTCTCCACAAACAGCTACACATCCCTCTGCCATTAATAATGCTGTCACTATTGTTCTTCTTTTGTAAATTTTTCTTTTTTCTTGTCATAGCTGTTTTCTGTCATGCTTGCCATGTGCTTGAGCTGTCTTATCTTTTAAAGATATTACAAGACATTTCTATCCTTCTCAACAAAGGAGTGCTTTTATCATTAGGATTGTATTTCTATTTTTAAATGGTCAGTTGTTGGTCAGAAATGGTTTCTCTGATATGAATGAGTCTTTCTTATTTCTATTTATATATTTCCTCAGTATTTCTAGATATCTTTCAAAAGCCTAGGCTCTGGATGTTAATATTTCATAATTCCTTACAATTAGTAATCCAAGTTCCCTCAGACTGGATCAGTCTTTTAGATACACATTAATTTAAATTATACATAGATAGTACTACCAACAATAATCTATGACATATTAATGAGATTAATCAATAATGTATTATATTGATAACATACTGTAATTATTATGATAGTTATAGATATTAATGAACAAAAATGACTTATCCCTGTAGGATATTCAATACATCATGACAAAAGGCACAGACGCTTTAATGGAGGGAGGGTGCATTTGAAGCTGTATTCTTTACAGATAAATAAGGGTAATGACAGTGTTTGATTGGGTACAATCCACTAAATTTCATTAATTATCTCATATTTTCGGTATCAATATGTTATTTCAAAATGACTTGCAATGTATTAAATAACTTATATGAAGTGATTGTATATGGACCTCTAGCTTGAAAATCATGAAGCACATTAGAAAGGGCACTAATTTAAAAATCAGAGATCTACATAAGTTATTAAATTCTCTGAGCCTCAGGTCCATCATAAAGATAACTGTACTTATGCTAACTTGTATTTCCCTAAGTTTCATCTCTTAGTGATATAAAATTAAAAAAAAATGACATATTATACTGGATAATGTAAAGTGCTATATGATCACAGGCTGTTATTACAAACTGTCCCTACTTTTGGCACTGTTAATTCCACAAAAGCATTCATTTGACATTGCCTTTCTATTCTCACATTCATCAACTTCATGGTCTCAATTTATTTTTCTGACCCACTGCACTGTAAATTTAGCTGGCATTTAGCTTTCAAAAGTAGGTCACATTTAATTATAAAAGAAGACAGCTGTTGGTTAAATATTAACTAAATAATCACATACTGACAACCAAAATAAAAAACAAATGAAAACAAACAAAAACCAAAGTGAAAGCAATTATAACACATTTTCAATCTTCTGATGACTTTCCAGCATAGATCCAAGACCTCCTCATTTTATCTATGCTTTTCCTCCAATCCTCCAGACCACTTCCTAGTGCCTTGAAGCAGAGATCATAAGGGAATGTCCTCCTTAAGGTTTAAAGTTCACTATTTTCTTTTTTTTTTTACTTTTGTCTACTAAATCTAAGTTCAAAAATAACCATGCCTTAGGATAATTAAATTTGATTTTGCTCTTGTCTCTATGTGTACACTTCTACGTTTAAATTGAAGAAAAGTTGTTTCTATTCATCAACAAGCCAGGAATCAATGTATAAAGTTTCTAGGTTTCCAAATGTATTTATGTTTTAATTCGACTAACATATTTATTGTGTGACTTAGAATAGCAATTATATACAAAATATTTACATTAAAATTCCATACATAAAAAAAGAAAAATGAAAATTGGAAGACCCATTTTTCAAAGTAAAAATATAAATTTATTATTTTTTTAAATAAATTTATTTATTTATTTATTTATTTATTTATTATTTTTTTGGCTGAGTTGGGTCTTCTTTGCTGTGTGCTGGCTTTCTCTAGCTGCGGTGCTCGGGCTTCTTATTGTGGTGGCTTCTCTTGTTGCAGAGCATAGGCTCTAGCCCCGTGGGCTTCAGTAGTTGTGGCTTGCAGGCTCTAGAGTGCCGGCTCAGTAGTTGTGGTGCATGGGCTTAGTTGCTCCGTGTAATATGGGATCTTCCTGGACCAGGGATCGAGCAAACCCATGTCCCCTGCATTGGCAGGCAGATTCTTAGCCACTGTGCCACCAGGAAAGTCCCAGCAATTTATTTTTAAAAATATTAATTTTAAGACAAAATGAATTGTACAAAATTGTTTTAAAATACCAGAAAGTACTGAAACATATAAAGGAGAAAGTAAAAATAACCTATAATAACACCTTCCCAAGAGATAACCACTATTATTATTAAATTTTATTTATTTTTTTCTGCATATACAAAGATATCCATAACAAAACATGGCACCATGCTATTTCGTAATATGCTTATTTTACTCAGTAATCTATCATACACAACTTTCCATAGTTTTAAATGTACATATGTATCATTTTAATGACTTCATGGTATTTCATACCTAAACTATATCAAAATTTATTTAACTAGTTTCCAAACTGATAAATATTAAGGTTGATTTCAATATTTCAAATATTGTAAACTTTGATTCAAGTAGCTTACCTGCACATACATTCTTTCAAATTGGCCAAGAGTTGGTAATTTCCTGCAAGTGAAACTGATCAAAAAATTTTTGATATCTTTAACTTGCAATGTGAAAAATATTTTATTTTGATAATATTTATTCATAAATTTGAGAAAATAAAATAGTTTGTTTTCATACAAAAAGATGTTCTAACTTAACTTTTCATACATAAATTCAGATATTTAGGAGATACACAGAATACTCTGGTACCAAGTCTTCTCTTTTATTTCATGCTCCATTATATTTCCAAACTGCTTATTAGATAGTCATTTTAGCTTTATAATCTAATCTCAGCTGGACTACCCACTCATTTTTCTCAGATAAACTCTAAAATAAGTAATACTGACATTAGTTTTAAAAATAACACATCAAATAGGAAAGAAGTAATGCCAGGGTTATTAGGCTTTTTCATTAAGTTGTTCTCTGTAAAAAAGAAAAAAAAAAAAAAAACTTTCTTTCTTACTCATTTGCTCCAGTTTGTGTTGATGAAACTGCAGAAGAAAAATTATTACTGATATACCATTTAATATGTTCCAGTTTTCCAGCAACTATGTCATGGTACCCCATTATTAAATTGGTACTACAGAACTATTTGACACAGATTCTATTTGTCTTGATTAGACCCAACAGTTGAGCTAGTAATCAAATCCAGGTCTATCTGAAACCAAGGTGTGCAGTCTTTCCAGTTTTTCATGTAGGAATTTCAAAGTATGTAGTTGCTAATCACAGAGCAAAGGGGGAAGTGAGCAAAATAATAGCAACAGGACCACATTTATTCACTTCATAAATTCTTCAGCATAGAAAGGCAGATACATGTAGAATACACAAATATTATATCCTTATCACTTCCTTTACTTTAGGCCTTCTCAATTTCATTTCCTGTATTTCCTGTAAGATCAGGAATCTTCCAGGGGTGTACAGCTTTAGTCACGTCAGCAGAATATATGTTAGAAATCACCTTCCTCATAGCACCAAGGAGTTTGTCCTTTGGTACATTTATCAGGCTATAACTTTTCTCTGCTTCTTATAGCTAAGACCCTTTAATACACAGGTAACTTACAATATACATGCATAAGGATAAGACATTTGTGGGGGTGTTTTGTTGTTGTTTGGCTGTCTTCATCTCTTGTTCTGCCTGGAAAATAATCTGATATACAAATAATTTTGGAACTTCGTAAGTTCTTTCACCGGAAAGACACTGACTAATAATATCTTACATTGGTCACACGTAGCTATGTGCAGAATTAGTGCTGGGAAAAATATAAAATCTAATAAATCTTTTGTATTCCCACTCTCCTCCTGTGCCTCTTCCCATCTTTCTGTTCTATAAACCTCAGCAGGCACACACTAACTTCATGAGGCTGCTGGTCTAACTTTACTGTGTAATAAGCCGTCCTATATACACTTGGCCCTCTGTATCCCCGGGTTCCGGGTCCTGATTTAAAGTATACAGGAGGATGTGCCATAGGTTATATGCAAATACTATGCCATTTTATATAAGGGACTTGAGCATCAAGATTCTGTTATCCATGAGGGGGTCCTAGAACCAATCCCCCATGGATACTGAGGGCCCATTATAAACAGTAGAAGAAGGAGATTCTACATTTTAAGAGGATGATTCTTAATGTAAATGAACATCTCTACTGCCTCTTTTTACATAACATTCAAAATTAGTGACATACAGATGTAAAACGTACTTGAGGCAGTGGACTTTCCTGATGTTTTAAAATTTTTCTAATAAAAATAACCATGGTCAAAAATATTTATTGATCCTAGTTCCCTTACCAGGGATCGAACCCGCGCCCCCTGCATTGGCAGCACGGAGTCTTAACCACTGGACCATCAAGGAAGTCCCATTCTTGTTGTAAGTGTCCATCCATTCAGGGTATGGATGGATAGGGAAACTTCATTGAAAAACTGACATCTAATCATTATCATGAACAAGCACCTAGAAAGCCTATCATGTAAGCAAATACTTAATGTGTCAAACATCAAGGCTGGCCCAGATAACTTCAAGATTTTTCAAGTTAGTTTCTTCCCATATCCAAAAATTCAGATTTAAAATGTATATACTCAGTTAATACAATAAGTAAAATTACACGCCAAATGTTTTTAGCATGCATATTGCATTTGTGTTGTTTACAGCTTTATTCTTTACCTGATTTGTAATTAAAATATACTTAAATATTTTATTCTAAAATTGTCAGTGTGCTCTAACGATACTAACACAAATTGCTAACTGACAGCTCATTTCACTTGTTTAATGTTAAATAATCTTTCCTTTAGAAACAATATATAGGTAAGTGGCTAAAAGCACAGAATCTGGACTGAATCTTGGCTCTCTCACTTAGTAGCAATGAAACCCCAGGCAAGTTGCAGTAGCACGCTATGCCTGTTTCCTCATCTAAACAATGAAGACAATGATAGTGCATATCTTACAGGATTAAAGGGCTAAATGAGGATTAATGAGTTGATCCACATAAAGTCGTTATATTTATATAAGGTGACCTAACATAGTGTCTGCCAGGTCTTAAGAATGATATATAAATATTATTAATAACTGTTTTTTGTAGTGACTAATAAAAGGCTGGTAGATTATCTGTTATAATACAGAGTTGTTAATATAATGCTTGCAGACCTGGTGCAGAAATTACACATAGTGTGATGTTATTCACGTTGAAACCACGTTTAAAAAAAAAGACTTTCTATGTTAAATGTAGCTCCCATTTCCTCTCATGAATTTACTACTATCACGTAAGCAAATACTTAATGTGCCAAATGTCAAGGCTGGCCCAGATAACTTCATGATTTTTCACTTGACATTTGACACTTTTTAAGGATCTTCAGTGACTTAAACTGATATTTATAAAAAGATATAATCAGTTTTAAGATTAAAATATTAAATTTAATATTTAGAATCAGTTAGGTTATTAATAATAATCACTCAGTGAAAGTTTTTAATAGTTTTTCTTTCTGTGTTGATTCATTTTCACTGATGCCCACGCAAGAGACTAATAACTGTATAATATATTTCTTTTGTGCATTGATATTAAGCTTTGAGATTGACAGTAAAAATGAATAAGCACTGATTTACTTAAGTGAATGATATAAAAATATAATAAACACTTTACATGGAAAAAATGTAGCTAAATTTAGGGTCTTGCTACTGTTTCTTCCTCATTCTCTTCTGCTCTGACGTACAGTGCTTTCTTAATTTTCCCACTGGTTCTTCTCTTTTGGCTCCTCAACTTTTGGCATCCCTGACTCTTCTGGGTTGCCTCAATGTACACAAAATGTGCACCTGCTGCTCTTTAATCAAGAGCTGTTCTTTTCTAATGTTTCTGTGGCTGCTGTCACTATTGCATGTCTCCCACCTTCTGCAGTTCATTATCCTTTGGTGAACTTTTATCACAAGCTGCATCCTTCTGACAAAGTCAGCATTCCTTCTCAAGATTCACATTTCTTTTTATGTTTTCTTTTGGTCACTTGACATGTAAGGAAAGTCTCAGGCTTTCACTTGCTCTTCAGGATCACAACCTTGATGTCAGGAACACAGGAGCAATTCCTTAACAGGCCATATACCTAGATTCTAAATAAGTGTTTCCCCAGTATCCTGTAAGCACATCTGCCAGTCACTCTAATAGTAATTACTACTCTCTGAGACACCCCATCACTGGCACTAACAATGTACAGACGAAGACACGCATAAACAGTGATGCAAACTGAGTGGTGGATGCATGGTGGATGCATACAGGAGAGGCATTGACCCTAATGTGGTGTAAGTGTGTGAGGGCATGGTTGGGGAAGGTTTCTGAAACAGATGAAGTAGTTGCACCTGAACCAAAGTTTCAATCTTCTCTTACCATCTGCTCTCTGAACGACCCCTCCAAAAAGGCTATTCACATCATCCATACAGTTTTTGGCAAAAAGGAAGTATGAGGGGCAGGACTGGGTGCATAGTTTATGGAGCTCAGTGCAAAACAAAAATGTGGGACTCCTAGTACAAAACTTATTAAGAATCTCAAGACAGTGATATCATAGCATTAAACCAAACATCAGGCCCTTTTGAGCATGGGGCATTGTGACTGCACAGAATATATATCCATGAAGGTGCCTCTGGTCAGAAAGAAGAATGAATCTCAAGAAAAATAAGATTCCTCTTTTCTATTTTCTTTGCAAAATTCCTTATTATCTGCAGCCATGGGTAACAGACATAACTGTAAAGACTTTAAAAACCTACAGCTTGCACTGAATTGAATTCACTTCACTAATATTTATGGAGCAGTTACTTTGTATAGGAGAACACATTTATTATTGGAAAAGAAAAAAGTATATATTCTGGGCCCTAAAGGAGATCAAACAGTACTAGGGAGAACTGTATACACCACCTGAAATAAAACATTAGACTGGGAAATGCTGTAAATACAGCAATGGATATTAACTGTTCCTTTCACTTGCTCCTGCTGCATTGCAATTGCTTGTTTGCTTATCTGTCACCCAGGAGTCCTCAAATCCTGTTTATTACACTAATCTCAGTCCTTAACATTGTATCATATGCATAAGAAACTTTCAAGATTTTAAATATATGAGTAAATAAGTGGTCCAGAGAAGAATCATATAAAATTGCTATTTTTTAGGTTTATGTCTGGGAAAAGCATAGACTTTTGAACCACTCGCTGAGCTAGAATTCCAACTCTGATTCCTATTTATTTTATGGCCTGTTTAAGAGAGGTACTTGCTCTGTTCTTCAACAGTGCAAGCGTTCATCAATGTGAGGGCCGCTGTGAGAACGAGGAACAATGTACAGACAGTGCCTGGCCTCTCCTCAATTCAAAGTTCTGTATAGAATTACATTTCTCTCTGATCTTCTGTTTTTCTATTTAGCACAGTGGGAAAGAACACAAACTCTGGATTTACTAGGCTCAAAAGTAAGTTTTATCACAATTAACTGTGTGATCCTGAGCCATTTATTTAACCTTTATGGGCCTCCTTTTTCTTCATGTATGAAACAGGGACAAAAGTAAAACTACCACCATGATTTGTTGTGGAGATTATATTAGTTTATATGTGTAGTACTGGGAAACTATATCTGACCCATGGTAATCATTTCATAGAGCCTCTGCAATTATTATTACTACTGTTAACCCCATTATTTAACTGGACCAGCATTAAAATCTCAAATTCTTATTAGACTCCTCCTTATATTTGCCCCCATCAAAATAGCTCTCATATATATCCATTCCACACCAATGACTTCATTCGAGTTCATGCATGCATATTTTCCTGGATGAAATAATATATTATCTCTCCTGATATTTCTCCTGATATATAAACACTTCCATTAGCTCTCCCTTTAATTACAAAGTAAGTCTTTTTTTAAAACCCCAAATCACTTTTTTCTCTCTGGTCTCTGAAAGCCCTTATACCTATATTTCAGATATGGATTTAATATTTACTGTCTTATTTGTCCATTTATTTGCTTTTCTACCTATATGGATTTTGTTAAAGCTTCATATTTTTTGTCTCCTTCTTTGCCTTTACTTATTTTAACATGTCAATAGAGAGCTAATAATTTTAATATGATTTATCATTTGATATAGATGCCCTGAGTGAAACCAATTAAAATTGTGAAACCAATTAACAAACATTTTTATATTACATAGTGAATGTTATTGGCAGAGTCAAATTGTTTGAAAGTAACTAGGACAAAGGATGAAGGGAATGTAACTGGGACAAGAATTTGCATCTTGATTTTGTTTCTGCCCCTTTTGACATCGGGCAGATTTCTTAAACTTTCTGACCTCAATTTCCTCCCCTATCAAATAGAGGAAAAGAATACTTGCCCTATTTAATTCATAGTGATCTTGTGAGAATCAAAATATACAAATAAATATTAACAAACTTAGATATATTATAAGATTTTAATATAAATATTTATATCAAATATATTCATGTATTAAAAATAAACATTAACCATAGGCTTTTGAATATAATAGTATTCATAACCATAATAATATTCCAAAATAACAAAACTATTACCCTTCCACTTAACATATTTTGCTTTGATGAATAAACTAATGCACCATTGATTACCATTAGAAACACTCTTAAAAGGTATTATAACAAAAATATGAAGCAACGATGTTTATTATGATGATTCCGTATTTTTACAAATGAAAAAGAAATTTAAAATACTGAGCTGTAATCTAAATTTGAGTCCTAATCTTTTACTTAATGATAGTCATATACAAAATAATTTTTTCATATGCATGATCCTGGGTATATAACTTACTTAGCAATACATCTTTCTTAGCTGATATGTGAAAATGAAGAGTAAACTTTGCCACAATTACAATCCTATTTGATTAATAACTAAAGAAATGTTAACCTGAGAAACGATGTCTTAGAATATGTGGAGATCTGTTGTGATAAGTAGAATTTGGGTACTGAATTGTTTGAGAAAAAATTTGAAACGGTGGCTAAGCAGTGGGAAATAAAACAGAAAAAGGAAGAACTTACAAACTTCTGAAGCTCTTTAATGCAATGCTACCTAAAAATTAGAGGTTTTTTTTTTTTTTTTCTAGTCTTTGAAACTTAAATCAGACTTTTAGCACAATGTTACCAATTCACTAGAAAATCAGAAGAATTGTTTGGGAGAGCTAAAAAAGAAAGGTAGGGCTTCCCTGGTGGCTCAGTGGTTGAGAGTCTGCCTGCCGATGCAGGGGACATGGGTTCGTGCCCCGGTTGGGGAGGATCCCACATGCCGCGGAGCGGGTTCGCTGAGCCTATGCTCTGCAATGGGAGAGGCCACAACAGTGAGAGGCCCATGTACTGCAAAAAAAAAAAAAAAAAGAAAGAAAGGTAAATGCATAGGAAAACCTAGAAGTAGAAGAAAATAAAAATAGAAATATGTAAAAACCACAGGGGTAAATTTAATAGAAAAATATCGTGTATGAGAACTATAATATTATATATAAAAGTAAAGTCATTTAACAAAAGTTAACAGTAGATTAGAAAACACAAATATTATCATCTGTATTTATTTATGGATTCACACAATGCATTTTTAGTGAGGCCCTGCTATGTATAAGGCAATGATCTGTGCTTTGGGAAACATTAAAAATAATCATTCGGAGACATGCCCTTAAATTGCCTGGAGTCAAATTGAATTTCTAATACATGAACATAAATAACCATAGTGCAGAGCAGAGAGAAACAAGAGTTACAGTAGACATACAGACCAACTGCAACACTGTTAGAAAAGTCAAAGATTGCTGCATATGGAAGGCAGCTCTTGAATTGAAGAGATGGTTTTACAGATAGAGCAGGGACATAGAATATTGCACAATGACAAAACGACACAAGTATATATGGGGAACAGCAATTTAATTTAGGCTCAAGTGTAGCACATGTGGATAAGTAGTTGGTGGAGGAGGAGAAAAATGTAAGACAAGGTTCTGAAGTGCTCAGAATAATAAGATAAAGATCTTTAGTTCATTGGTAAACAGAGCAATTATAGGCATTTATTTTTTTTTTTTGGACAAGAGAATAATGTCACTAAAGGAGTGCAATAAACTCTTAACAGAGTAAAAACAAAATAGCCTAACATATGATGCCAGAAACCTCATTTAAGAGCTCTCAACTCTAGATAAAGGACCACTGCAGGAATACAGCAATGAAGCATGAAGGGCCTAGTGTGATGCTCATTCTAGGAATAGAAAACAGGACAAAAACAATTTAGGTGTGGGGCTTTAATCACTCACTTTCCCCCAATTCACCCATATCCCCTAAAATGTAATCTATTGTATAATCACAGCTTTCCCTCTTACCACAAAATTGCTACCCTTATTCCTCTGACAGAAATTCTGGAGCCACTATTGCAGAAGGTCATTGTTAAGAAACAATATTATTCACTAATTAGAAAATAAATAGCTAGAGTGCTCATAAGTGGGAAATACGCTAGTATGCAGGTATGCAAGATGAGCTTAAAACAAGGTGTAATGTGTCTGAGGTGCCACCTGATACCCAGAGGAGGTTATCAAGTTAGCAAATAGAAATCTGTAACTTGTTTTACAGCTCAGAGAAGGTACAGGTATGGGTAATACCAATATAGGAGAATAAAGAAAGGGACAGACCAGAGATGCTGAGGGAAGAACACTGGGGAATATCCAAATTTAACAGATGAAAGGAGGGGAAAGAATCATAGAAGTAATACAGGACAAGTTTATATAGGAGAAGGGAATCATCTTGAGATGATTGTTTAGGTATGATGACTAAAACTTCTGAGAAATGTATCTGTGATTTATATCTCTTAAGTTACAGATTAACTGAAACCAGGAAAATGTACTAGACAGAATTTCTTGGGCAAATGCAGAAAGTATCACTATAGCTTATGTGTTTGAGTGAATGAAGTCTGAGATATCTTTCCTATGTACCTGTCTATGCTTTATGTTTACTGAAGTAAGGCTATTTCTTTGTTAAATTAATGAGGTTGTAGCTTCACAGTTAATTCTTCAGAGTACCATTCAATAAAAAGCACTAAACATATTGAAGAGACTGCAAGAAGGGGCTTTATTTCTTTGAAAAGTCAACATGTCCATTTTATTAAGAAATGAAACAGAAAATATGTTAGAGTAATTTTTTAAAGTGGAATTCAAAGAGATATTTTGTTTGTAAATGTTTAAAAACTATTACATGAATTTATATTTCAGGGGATTGCACATGCACTTGGAAAGTAAAATCATCCATTTTCACCATATACTCCATAGCTTCATGACAACAGTAAATATGTTCTTCTGAAAAGAAATATTATTCCTCAATAGGTGAGAAAAATTTGTAGCAAATCTTAAAAAAGTTAATGCAGCTGTCTCCAAAGAAAAATCTTCTGCCTCAATATGTTACACACATTTTCTAAAACTTTCAATGGCTTCTTATTTCCTCTTGCATCAGGTCTACATTTCTCCCTAACTTGTTCTCACCACATTCATACAAATCTGTTTTCTATTTTCCTTAAAACATAATGTTTGAGAAACTGCTGGTTGCCTATTGAATAGCCATTCTCTCTTTTATTCCTTCCTAAGAGTTTTCCGGCCCTTCCCAGTGCGGCACAGGGATAAATCATAAATATTAGTCAATTATGTTAATCCAATTCCCAATTCTAATGAAGGCTGTGACTTAGTTATATCAATTAAGGAGATTCTGCTGAGGAAATCTGAGAAAATACTTCCTCACACTGAAAAAAAGTCCAGTGGGAGAATCCACCCCTGCTCTTCTGCTGTAGAGTCATAACTGAATATGTTGCTTTGTACTGTGATAGAAATCTCACCATCTTTAAGAGTCAACCTGAGGATCAAGTCCACATCTCAAGGATAGAAGGTCAAAAAAGATAGACCGAATTTTGGAACTTTTGCCCTAGTTAAACCACTGCTTTCGAAGCCTCTCTCCACTCTACTTCATGATTGCTATGGTGGTAATTGTTAAATATGTTCCCTTTATATTTATACTCTTCTGAGTTGGATTTTCTGTTATTTGCTGCCAGGAACATGATAACAGATAAAATGTGTAATACAATATTCATATTCCTGCCATTAGCACCTTGTTCCCTTTGCTTTGAATACCCTATGTTTTCCTTTAAGCCTATTCAAATTCTTAATATACTCAAGAAATAACATGAAATCCACCTCCTCTATAATCTTATGCTTAATGCAATTGCCAGCACTTTTCTCCTCCTTCTGTGAACTTGCACAGCACTCAATGGTCGATAATATACCACTGGCATAAAATAATATTTTAGTGTTTAGTATTTGTTTTATAATGAAATTATGTATTCAGCATTTGCTGAGCATCTATAATGTGTCAGGCTCAGTGCTACACATGTGGGATATAAAGCATAATAGTACTCTGTTCCTGTCCACAAATAGCTCAAGGCTAGAAGGAAAAAAAACAAATATAAGTAAAAGCAATTTATTTCTGCAAAGGCTTAGAACACAGATATGTACAAGGGGCAGTGGCAGCAGAAAAGAACAATAATCTGATCTGATCTGGGGGCAGCCAGAAACTCTGAGTTATGATTTAAAGGATGAGTTGGAGTTCACCAGGTTGACAAGGGTGATTAAGGACTTTATAGTCAGAAAGGATAGGATATACTACGGCAAAGAAGTGTGAAACAGTATGGCACTTTCAAGGACCTGAATTTAATTTATTTTGGTTTGAGAATAAACTCCAAGGAGGAAAGGGTTCATAAGTTAAGCTGGAAAGGTAGGCAATGCAAAGATCAAAAAATATTTGTATTCCGTGTTTGTTCTCCAATTAACTTGTGAGGTCACATGTTTTTGGTGAACATATTCTAGAATTGCAAGACGATAATGATTTCAAGCTCCCTGCACCTTGGGCCCATAGATTTACTTAAATTTCTCTGCCAGTGCACATTGATTCTTGAGATAGATAGATAGTATTGCCATTATATGCTACTTCACTTTTTTTTTGTTTTTTAAATCAATAGGACCTAAAGCTGTACAGTGAATATTGCAGGTATTCTACTTCTTTATGGATTTTCTATGTTGGTTATCTAGATAGAGTAGGAAAATCTTGCAGTGAAGTTTTACTACATTATTTCCTCTTTATTAGTAATTTAATATTCTATTGTCAGAGTGAATCTTAGGATTCTGTGTTGCATATCTGCCTCCTTAAGATCTGTTTTACTCTAGCTGGAAGTGGACCATAAAAATTCCCCAAACATAGATCCACCAAAAGGTCTCTTTGGATAGAGTCTCTTTATCTAAGTTTATGGACACACAGATTATCGTTAATCAATAATAAATACCTATTTAATATTTATTTCCTGAAGCAGTATACTCTGTATCAGATAAAATCTAAATTCTAAATTTAGTTATTTAGAAAAAAGTTACCTTTCCCACACAGGAAGAAAAAGTATGTGTTGATAGAAACAGTCACTTTAACCAGATGTGTATCACTGAAGACCACTGAGATAAAATAAAAATTGTATCTAGAATCCATGGAATAGTGTCAAACATGTGGTGACTGTCACCATATGTAATTTTTGTTTGCAGTAATACTATTAAATATAGTTAGCTCAAAGTGTTGGCAAAGAGTTCATCTTCCCTATTATTACATAAATGCCAGCAGCACTGTGTTTGTCATTTTTTTCTTCCGCTGGAACAGTATATCACATAAATTTTACTTAAAAATTTGATCATTTGTTAAACTTTATATTCCATCACAGTGTTAAGAGTAGCAACAGATCCCAAATACCTTCTCCTAAATATCTGAATTTGAAGCCTAGGTATGCCACAGAAGGCCACATAAACTCAACACCATCACTGAGTTTCATGAAATGCAATACGCTAGCAAAGCTTATCCTGTCTCCTGAGTACCAAAGGAAAACAAATTACACGTGGGGCTACAAGAACCACAGTGGTACTCAATTCTAATCAGTAACGTGTAAAAAATGTATGATTGGACAAGTTGGAAGCAGAAAAATCATAAAATAAGCAATCCTTTAGGAGGACGAAAAATTATAGGCAATTCAAAGAAACAAAACTACACAATAGGCTACAATTTTCATTCATTAGAAAATACAGAGCTATTTTTCCTAATGCTTTTCCATCAGACTCCTCCTTCCTTTAATCTCCTATGTGCCCTGTGAAAAACTTCTTTCTGACCCACCTCCTAGAGTAATGGAAATAAAAACAAGAGTAAACAAATGGGACCTAATGAAACTTAAAAGCTTTTGCGCAGCAAAGGAAAACATAAAGAAGACCAAAAGACAACCCTCAGAATGGGAGAAAATATTTGCAAATGAAGCAACTGACAAAGGATTGATCTCCAAAATTTATAAGCAGCTCATGCAGCTTAATAACAAAAAAACAAACAACCCAATCCAAAAATGGGCAGAAGACCTAAATAGACATTTCTCCAAAGAAGATATACAGAGTGCCAACAAATACATGAAAGAATGCTCAACATCACTAATCATGAGAGAAATGCAAATCAAAACTACAATGAGATATCATCTCACACCAGTCAGAATGGCTATCATCAAAAAATCTAGAAACAATAAATGCTGGAGAGGGTGTGGAGAAAAGGGAACCCTCTTACACTGTTGGTGGGAATGTAAATTGATACAGCCACTGTGGAGAACAGTATGGAGGTTCCTTAAAAAGCTACAAATAGAACTACCATATGACCCAGCAATCCCACTACTGGGCATATACCCTGAGAAAACCATAATTCAAAAAGAGTCATGTACCAAAATGTTCATTGCAGCTCTATTTACAATAGCCCAGAGATGGAAACAACCTAAGTGTCCATCATCGGATGAATGGATAAAGAAGATGTGGCACATATATACAATGGAATATTACTCAGCCATAAAAAGAGACGAAATTGAGCTATTTGTAATGAGGTGGATAGACCTAGAGTCTGTCATACAGAGTGAAGTAAGTCAGAAAGAGAGAGACAAATACCGTATGCTAACACATATATATGGAATTTAAAAAAAAAATGTCATGAAAAACCTAGGGGTGAAACAGGAATAAAGACACAGACTTACTAGAGAATGGACTTGAGGCTATGGGGAGGGGGAAGTGTAAACGGTGACAAAGCGATAAAGAGGCATGGACATATATACACTACCAAACGTAAGGTAGATAGCTAGTGGGAAGCAGCCGCATAGCACAGGGAGATCAGCTCGGTGCTTTGTGACTGCCTGGAGGGGTGGGATAGGGAGGGTGGGAGGGAGGGAGACGCAAGCGGGAAGAGATATGGGAATATATGTATATATATAACTGATTCATTTTGTTGTGAAGCTGAAACTAACATACCATTGTAAAGCAATTATACTCCAATAAAGATGTTAAAAAAAAATGTAAAAAAAAAAAAAAAAAAGTAAAGTACTTATTTAGAAGACATAAACTGTTCCAAATCATAAAAGTGAGGTCAATTATATAGTAACAGTTCACAAATGACATCCTACATAATTTTAAATGGTACCCTATATCAGAAGTAAGATTTTGTATTTTTGTTGAGACAAAGTTCTCCTTAATGATTCCATCTGTTCCACTTTTTAGGGGAAATATGGAAACCTAAAAAGCAACTACTTAACGCATGCAACATTAATGTTAACTTGGTGAACAAATAACAACATAGTGATACTATCATAACACACTTGCATTCCTAAACCAGAGTTTTAGTTTTTGATCATTTAGTATTTTATGATAATTCCCCTAACAGCTGTCAGTATGTATTAAATGGAAAGAATGTAATAATGCTATTAAATAAATACTATCTATAGGAGAGATAAAATAAGAAAGGTTCCTTTGGTAATGGAATAAGGAATATTATTGCAAATTTTTTATATTTTCAAAGCTTTGAGCTAGCTTCAAGTTGAAATATTGCTTCCAACCTTACCTTTATTTTGACTTGTTTTCTCAATATTTATTTCAAAGTCTAGATGATGACCAACCAAACATAAATCTACTCTTACTTAAAACAGATCTAAAATAAAAAAGAATAATGTTTGCACAATTTGATCTTAATTGTTGAGTATGTGTTTTGAGCCAATCACTCTTCCTGGTATTTGCATCTTTACTTTCAAAAATACTTGTTCATTGATATTAAAAAATAGTACTTTTAATTTAGGCTTATACATCAGAAAAATATGCAAACCTTATTTACATATGAATATTAAATATTCATATGTAATATGAATACTAATATTAAATATTAGTATATTAAATAATATACTAATTTTAAATTATTTTATGATTTATTTGGTTGCAGAAGCAAAATGTGATTTTGGAGGATGTTATTGGAGAGACGTAAAACAAATCTTTGCAGTTTGTTGATGTATTACTAGAGATTAGTTAAAAATTAATAACTCATGAAAGTGCAGAATCTATAACCAGTTCTAAACTTTGTTCTGGTTTTCACATGGGTGTCTGTCCTGAGCATATAGAGGGTCTGGTTCTTCATTCTTATGTATACATAATGTTATAGAGAAAAAAGATTACATTATCTTTACTGTGTTTTTTCAATGCCAAATAGGTTTTATATGATCCCAGTTATTTTAGTCCACAGAAGCACACCGCCTAATGGCTGGTATACATTCTAACTTAAGAACATTGTGCCTTGAGGCATGTGCCTTGTTTTTTAGCTTTCAATTCACCGAGATTTTACTGGAACATAATAGACACCCAAGAAATGCTTGTTGGAGTGAATTGTACTAGCAAACACATTTGAAAAAATGCTATAAAAAATAAACCTTTAAAGATTGGATTGGGTTCTTTATAAAAATTACATTATAGAAAGTAGACATTTAACTTCAGTGACATCTAGTTTTAATTTTAAAAGACTCAATAATCATGTAATAATCAGCAATATGAGAAATTTACTTCCTCTCTGGAAGAATTAACATTTGGGTCAGGAAGAAGACAGATTTCTGAACATGGAAAAACTAGAGAACAATGAAAAGTACAACATGAGTTGCAATTATAAAATAACTTAACTATTAACTAAATATAAGGGGGCTTTTTTATCCAAATATGCATTATCCCTTTCAAAGTAATCATTTTAGATAAACAGCTGCTTAACGCCAATAACAATCTCATCATTCAAAACATTTTTACTCCCTGTTTCCATATTATTCAGTTATTCTCAATTACAGGCATCTTTTCCCCAAACCTGATACCACTTTATTAATTTACTATGCATATGGACCGATTTGAGAACCAGGGGCATTTTTAACATATTTATTTTCCTTTTTCACCTTAAATACATTAGGATTGGGAACTGTATAATTTTTTGAGTTCTAGAAAATATGTATACCCTTTTAACAACCACCCCAATCATTTCCTTCACTAAAGAAAGTTCCCTCGTGCTTCTTTCACATTCATTCCAAGTCCCTTATAGGCTACAGTTGCTCTGATTTCTATCACCACTGACTAGTTTAGCCAGTTTTTCAACTTATATAAGTGGAATTATACAATATATACTCTTAAGTCTGACTTCTTCTGCTCATTTATAAATGTGTTCTGACAGAATTTGTGTTATTGTATTATTATCTCCTTAAATTTTTTATAGAATTCATCAGTGAAACCATCTTAGCAAAAAGTTTTCTTTATGTATACGTTTTTGATAACAAATTTAATTTATTTAACAGGTATAGAACTATTCAGATACCATATTTCTCCTTGTGCCAATATTGATAATTTTGTTTTTCAAGGAATATGTTCATTTTATCTAAGTTGCAGGCAAATACTGCAAATTTAATCTGTAAAGGTGGCTTCTTTTAGAAATACTGAAAAGTTCTTCAGTGTGAAATTCGGGTGTATAAATAAGGCCAATTATTTGGGTAAGTAACAGTTATTTTAGACTTCATAAGGTAAAAATAATATAAATGATAATAATTTGTAGGGCAAATACTTGATGCTTGTGGTTTACATATTAGCTATGCAAATTCTCTGATATTAAACTTAAGGCTAAGGATATTCCAGCTTTTTCTAATTGTAATTTTTATCACAATAACTTATAAAACAAAAATTCCCTTAAAATCTTCTTTAATTCATATAATGCATGTAAAATTTCATTGATATGTCCTTTTTACTTGACTTACATAAGTTTTTTTTTTTTTTTTTAAGTAAATCTTTGTGCTAGTTTTATGGACTGTTTGTGATATTTTCAGCTTATGCATAATTTAATGATGTTATAGGTTTTAACCCTAATCACTCTCAACAATCAGCCTTCCAAAATTACCTTATAAAGGCAAAACATGTCTGTCTGGAAACAGACATTCCTAGATTCAAACACCTATCTGCAGTCAACTAGTAGTGACCCAAGGTACATGTTTTATGCTTTCTGAGCCTCAGTTTCATACTGATAACTGAAGTAGTTACAAGTTTTTGTGATTATTCAATGGGATCATGAATAACCCTGACAAATTAGCCTAGCACAGTACCTGACACTTTGTGTGCTCCTAAGCCTTGCTGCTTACAGGATAGTCCAAGGCCAGGAACATCAACATCTCCTGTGAGCCTGCAGGATTTCGGGCCTCATCACAGACCTAATGAGTCATCATCTGCATTTTAACAAGTTTCCAGATGCTTAGTATGCTCTTCCCAATTACTATTAGTACTATTATTAGTATTATTAGTACTCTTAGTTTGTACCCACATTGCTCTGGTCATTTGAGCAGATCCTTTTTTTTTTTTTTTGCAGTACGCAGGCCTCTCATTGTTGTGCCCTCTCCCGTTGCAGAGCACAGGCTCCGGACGCGCAGGCTCAGCGGCCATGGCTCACAGGCCCAGCCGCTCCGCGGCATGTGGAATCTTCCCGGACCGGGGCACGAACTCGTGTCCCCCGCATCGGCAGGCGGACTTTCAACTACTGCGCCACCAGAGAAGCCCTGAACAGATCCTTTTTGACATTCTCTAGGTTGATTATATTAATACTGAAGTCTGACAGAAATGTGTATTATATCTGAGTGAGGTCACTAGGGGAGAGTTTGAAAAAAGTATTATTTTAAATCCACTAGTATAATTTGATTTGTATATTCAAAATACATTTAAAGTTTAAAAAAGTCCAACCTTTCCTAGAAAGTGTCTCCTATATACACAAGAGAACATAAATATAATACTTGTTTTTACTTAGAAGCATACATATAAATAGATCTCAAAAGTATATTTGCCTATCCCTTGGTTCATCTAATTTTCTATCTGCACACATATGGAAATATCTGGAGGCAGTTCCATCAAATGCTGAAATTAGTTCCATCTAGACAGAGGGCCTGGTGTGTTTTTCTTCACTTTCTTCTCTTTACTTTTCTGTATTGCTTTTGTTTTTATTAATAAAAAGAAAGCATCTAAAATTATTTTCCAAAAAAATCATTATTCCTGAACACAAATAAAAGTTTTAAAAAACACACCTAGAATCTAAACCAAAACTCTCTCTGCATGCAAATCCCCTTGAGGGAAGAAAGGAGAAAACCTGAGGAAAAAAGAGGAAGATGAGAGGATTTGTCACCCAGTAAAGTAGAGTAGTCAATGACAGGAGATAGATTTTGGAGTTACAACTCTTCTGAAGTTATTAGGGGGAAGATACTGCCCAGAGCATAGCCAGGGCAGCTCTTGACAGAGCCATTTTCATACCAGTGGGGGCTAAGTGGTCGTCAGGAAGCCAGCTCACCTGCTGTGTGGGAAAGATTCCGCCTGAAGAGGGAAACCATTGTGGCTGTCTGGCAGCTCAGACCTCATTAGCAGAAGAGGGAGATCTGTCCCCCACACCTGAAGAAGTTAAGTGGCTAATTAAATCCTTCCCTGCTGACGCCCGGAAGCAAGCCTCAGGGCTCAGCTTTAACCCCACTGCACTTCTGTAAGCAGTAATACTGGCATGAGCAAGGATCTTAAAATCGCTGCCTGCAGCAAAGAAAGCTGTTGAGGTTTACACAATTAGCAGAGTAATTCCTAGAAGACAAGAAAAGCTAAAGGACAAGAAACTGGTATTTATAAAACAGGCCATTTTCAAGGTATCTAAATTCTTTTAAAAAATAATAACCAATCAAGTTATGTATTCTTAGAACAAATATTTACTAAGTATCTGATATATGCCAGGTATTGATGCAAGGTGCTGGGAATAAATACATTAAAAACACTCAGTACCTGTTCTCTAGTAGCTTATGGTCCAGCAGGAGAGACAGACTTGTAAACTAATAATCACAGAGATATTTACAGTAACAGCATGGGAGGGATATAAGCACAAAGTGATATCAAGGCATCCAGCAATTTAACCACCCAATGGCACCTGTTGAGGACAAAAGGAAGGAGGGTATGTTTGACTTTGATTTAGACTTTCTTTTGAAGGCATCATTCAAGAACTACTTTTTACTAACCCTCCACTTAAGGGTCTCCTGACCCTTGTCTGCCCCAAGCTTGGTTTATATCTAAGTGATTAAAAATTTCAGTAAAATTTCAGATGATTATACACTGAAAAACTACCTGTTAGGATAGGCATATTTATTATCCAAGAGTCAATCGGGGGAAAACCCTTATTTTCTAGAGGATCAACTCTGAAAAATTCAATTTTCTATCAAATGATTCCTCATGGATGATTTTCTATTAAGTCTTGCAGTAATCCTCAACCATGCCAGCTTCCCATTACTGCTCTTAAATAAGGGTAAGAACGAATCATTGCCAACTGCAGTGAATGATGCCAGCTGAGGAGGGGAACTCTGCTGGAACTGTGGCTATTACAGGGTGAGAGTCCAGGAAGAAAGTCAAGGGAGATTTCCTCTTTCATTCACTAAAGGTCACTCTTAGCGAGATCTGATTTTTTTTAAAAAAGTGTACTCCATTTCTAGTACCCTAAAGCCCTATGCCTTTTTGCAATTAATTTTGTATTTGTCCAACCAAAATATACTCAATCGTATTATGTACTACTTCATCTTATGTAAATTTCTAACAGATTTCCCTGCCTTGTCTTCACATACATTTGATACTACACTCAAAGCAATCTTTCTAAAAGCCAAAATTGACTATAGAACTTCTTTTAGTAAAATTCTTGCAATGCTCTTCATGGCTTTCAGGATGAAAGCCCTGGCTTCCCAACAGCTTTGAGAACTGGCCTGTCTACATCTCCTAACTCACCCATTTTGCTCCCTCACCTGCATCATTTGCTCAAGACATGCTTTTCTCTAATGTCTCCAAATAGATTGTGTCACCTGATGGTCTAATATCTTTAAACAAGCTGTTGTCTAGAGACATTCCCCTGCTCCAAACCATGTAGAAATTAAACTAATGTCTTAGCTCTACCCACACATCCTTTCATCTGAAATTTCTTTTTTGATTCTTCTCACATGAATGAATTAAATGTCCCTATCCTATATCCTATCACATCCTAGGCATATCTTTTCGTGGTATTTACCACACTGTATTGCAAATATTGGTTACTTGTCTTTCTTCCTTGTAGGAGATCTTTAGCTTGGCTCCTAGCACGAAGTAGGCATATATCAGGCATTGTGTAAATATTTAATAAATTAATGAAGGAGTCATAGAATAGTATAGCTAGACTTTGTATTAAGACATTAGAGATCATCTAATATATCCTTATTTTACAGAGGTAGAAATTTGTTCTAATATGGTTTTCCAAATGTGATCTACCAAGTTTTCCTTGAACTCCAAAACTTTTTAATTTTCATTTTACTTTTCCTCTTCCACATACTCTAAAATATCTCCTTCCTCTCCAATCTTTCTTCCTATATGTGGCACATCCCTACATTCTTCTTCATATCTTATATATATATATTCTTGTATTTCAATGACAAAGATAACACTTAAGCCAATTGTCCTATTCTCAGTCTTCTAAGGAAGATTTCAGCTTATGTTTAGACCAAATTGATTGCCTGTTTCCCTTGCACATCTCTCCACTGGCAGAACTGCCTATATCTATTTTAGGAGAACAATAGCTTTTTAAAGAGAAGGACAATAAAAATAAGGGGCTTCCTAGAGCTGAATCAGCATCTGGTCATCACGATAACACTTACAAATTTTCTGACTATGCATGTCATTAGTATTTCAAAGACCAAAATGATGCTTTTTGGAACTAAACTAAAAATCTATAAAGAAACTTGTAAGTAGTTTTCCTTCTGTGAAATTCCAAAAATACTAAAATATTTGGATGTTAGTCAGGGTCTTCAGTGAAGCAAACACTGAAATGGAATTAGATATGCAAGTGATTTATTAGAGAAAATGCCTATGATGGAAAATGGAAAGGAGGTGGGAAGGCCAACAGAGATGGCAGAGTACAATAAGGGTCTGATATTTGTGAAGAAAAGAGAGAAAGAAGTAAGTTTGGATAGAAGATCTTAAATTGCAGCACAGGTAGAATAAAGTCTGGTAAGGCCAATTCTAAGTCCTTAAGTCACAGTCACCATCAGAAGAGCCCCGTGTCTCCCAGGAACAAACCTGTCTTAGTATTCCTGCTGTGCTCAGTGACTAGTCAGGAGCAGCTGGTGGGAAGTGAAGCATAAGCTTAAATACAATGATATAGAGTGTAAGAGCTGGGTCATTGGTCAGTTAGGTTCCCATAGTAGGATCTAAGAAGTACATGTTCATGGCTACCACAGTATGTTTTACATGGCACGGCTTACGACACCATTGGGAAATTTCCTTGATGCAACACTAATTAACATATCATCTAATTTGGTAGTTATTTTATCTATTTGTTACCAAACTAAACTTGGGTCCACTTACCCACGTGCAGTTAAGCCAATCTACTGACACCAACTGGAGTGGATCTGAGGCTTGTCTCCTTCCTACTCCCTTGCTTGCTGCCCTGCAATAAACCCCTACTTTGATGCAAACTCCTGCTGTCAGAGTTTGGATTTCTGCACTGCAGGCACAGGAAACTTTTGCTCTGTTACACTTTCATTGAGTTCAAGTGTATGCCAAACATACATATTTTAAAATGTTGCTCATATTAACTGTTTTTATATTTCAACTTCAACTTTAAAAAAATCAAACTTTTCACTCTACTCATGCTTTTTGTCAAATAGAGTATGAATCAGCCCTAATAAGGCCAAGTGTGTTTGTATATGGGTCCATATGTGTAGGTGGTAACCTTTCAAAAGTATGTGTAACATTTTCTGATAAAACTACTTGTGACTTATAATGACCTCTGAGTTTTAAAAGTTATCTGCATACAAACGTTGTTATTAATTCAACACAACATAAAGAGATGGGAATGCTATGAAATCACTCATTTCCTTTGACTGAAGATAAAGAAAATGGTAGAAGAGGAGATATATTTGTGTTCTACAATTGATCTATGGTTTTAAGATTCACTGGTTTTTGCAAATTATTTATCCCTAGTCTTAAGACTTCTGTACTTGCATGGTCCTTGCTGAACTTGGTAATTCTGTCTCCTTTACCGTTTTAAGGATAACTGTCAGTGTGATTTACCACTGAAAACCTGCCTTATTGCCTATTTGCCTCACACATCCTTAAGATAATTGCATACCTTTGCATACCTTTAATATGGGCAGATTTTCACATGATCATTGTGAATTTGAAGATTTCCCACTAACTTGTATGTCTCCTACTCTTTTATGTGTATCCTTACTTTGTAATTCTATTTTCATCTATAATGGGAAACATAGACTCTAACAGGCATTTAATTGAAACACTGAAATGCTTTTACACTGGTATCATTCTGTTTTTTAATTTTATTACAAAAATTAGTAGTGCTAATGTTTTCATTATGGAAAGCAAATTATAAAGCAAACATTTTCTTTACTAGGAAATTACCCTTAATTTCTAAATCTTAGGTCAAATAACTTTATTAAAAGTTAGGATAGGAATAACATTTTTATTCTATAAAATATACATTTTAATATCAAATTAACATTTGTACATTATTTAATTTTAATATAACTTTAGAAATAAAAAAATATGATGTGGTTTGAGGACATACTACCCCAAAATATAGCACCTCAGCATATTGAATGCTTTAAGTTGAAGGAGTTTGAGAAAATAGCAGAAGCAAGAAGGTCACTCTGACCTCCTCCTCCCCTCACCTTTATTCCCTGAAATAAGTCATAGAACCCTCATGTGAGAGGTGAGCTCCATATTCCATGCCCTCCCTCTACCCTAGAGGAAAGGAGCATCCTTATCTCCAAAGACAAAGGGATGGGACTTCCCTGGTGGTCCAGTGGTAAAGAATCTGCCTTACAATGCAGGGGATGTGGGTTCAATCCCTGTTCAGGGAACTAAGGTCCCACTTAGCGCGGGGCAACTAAGCCTGAACACCACAACTACTGAGCTTGTGCGTCTCAACTGGAGAGCCTGCATGCCTCAAACTATGGAACTCATGTGCCTTGGAGCCTGCACGCCACAACTAGAGAGAGAAAACCCGCATGCCACAACTAGAGAGAAGCCTGAGCACTGCAACAAAAGATCCCACATGCCTCAATGAAGATCCTGGTGCCACAACTAAGACCTGACACAGCCAAAAATGAATTAAATAAATAAATTAAAAATAAGAAAATAAATCTTAAAAAAAAGACAAAGGGATGCCAAGAAGAACCCTAAGAAACAGGCATTGCTAAGTTTCCCCCAGTTTACTACAATTACCTCATACTCCTTAACCTACTGAAGGGGAGCAGAATTTGTCACCCTAAGATATGCCACTTTGGCATGAGGAGTATTTTGAGCTAAAGGCACTCAAAACCCAGTAGATGCAGGAAAACTTTTATCTCCCCCTCAATTGCCTAAATTTACACTGGAAAGGGGTCCTGTACCAGAAAAAGTGCTATTGGGGGAGACTCCCCTTTACCTAAGAAACTTATCTGTGTAACAGGGCAAACAATCCCACTCAACTTCCCGTGAATGGCCTTCCTTCCCTCTGCATCTTTAGCTCAGGATGTTATATAAGCCTCAATTACCTGGATGCCCTGGAATCTCATATTTTTATGAGGTTCCCATATATACAAAATTTGTGTTTTTTTTTCCTGTTAATATGCCTTATATCAATTTAATTATTAGACCAGACAGAGAACCTAGTAGAGAAGAAGGGAAAATTTTTCTGCCCATAAACTATCATATTCTTCTACACTGTGCATGCTTCATCAAACCTAGCATAAAAATACAGAGGCCTGTTTCTTTGCCTCTTTGTTTCCTTCTGAAAAGCTCCCATGTCATGTAAAACTTCTGCTAAATAAATGTGTATGTTTTTCTCCTTTAATATATCTTTGTCAGATTAATTCTCAGACCCAGCCAGGAACCCTAAGAAGGTCGAAGAAAACTTTTCATCCCCTACAAACACTTCTAAAAAATTGTAAGATAATTTTTTAATGAAAATAACACTGTCTTCATTAAAGTACTGTTTTGTTACATGAAATTTTAAAGTGCAAATTTGCTGCTCTCTTTTTGACACCACATACTTTGTGGAGAACATGAAACTATTCTTGATCTACTCAAAATAAAATTTATTATCAAATACATTTTGATAATAAATTTTAACACAAATTTCATTTAAAACACCTGGGTTGAAGATTTGTTCAATACTAGAAAGACCATGAGACCCTGAACTCACAACTTACTCATACGGTGAATGAAGAGATGGATAGGTTCATGATCGTTAGTCACTTAAAAATTTTTAATATAAAGAAGAAGTCTCATTTTGCTAGTATTTCATTACTTTACACTAACAGCTTCCTTTTGACTATGTTCTCTGACAAAATCTGTTATTTTCATACCAAAAAATTTTTCAAATGATCTATACATTTTTCTGATTTAGGTTGTCCTTTCCTGACATGTTGTATATAAAGGAATCTAACATTTCAGTATGTGATACCCAGAGAGTCCTAGGTGTGTGACAGAAAGAATTGGCAAATGATGCTCAAACAGCTGTTATGTTGACAAGTGAATTCAAGTGCTCCTGAAGAGACAAGCAGAAGAGAAAGCATAAGAACATATTAGCAAGAAAAGTTCACATAGTGTAACCCGGCTGTGAAGAACTGCAAAGCAACAGGGTCAGGAAGACTGTCTGAACAAATAAGGTGATTCACTTTAAAACAAGAAGTTTGCCTTTGAGGAAGTGATACTCTGAGCCACTGTGAATCTGACTCAAGACATGAGCAATATGTAGCACTGCTTAATCAACCAGTTCTGAATAAATCAATCAGCCAATGAAGGGCAGTAGCAATTCATACACACAGACACACACACAACTAATTTATGCAGTGTGACAGTCACAGGTAAAAACAAACAAGCACACTTAGTCACATACAAGTACATGTGGACTACAATGTGTTGTCAATATAGGGGATTTACTTTACTCAATTTACTCCACTTTTATTGGATGAGACTAAAGCAGCACTCTATAGTAGAGCAGTAAAAACAAAAGGGAAATATTAAGTTTAATAATATATTTCATTTCAAACAGTATATCCAAAATATTATTTCCATATATAATAATGTACAAATATTAATGTGATTTTTTTTCATACTAAGTCTTTGATACTTGGTGTATATTTTTACCTTTTCAGCCTATCTCAGTTTGGAGTAGCCACATTTGAACTGTTGCACTGGACTGCATAGATATAGAGATTCTTATAGAGAACTGATTCCTAGAAATTGTGTTCCCCACACAAAGTCTGCATTAACCTGCTGGCACAGTTGCCTCCACTTGTTTTTCAAAACTTGTTTACAAGTTTGATGACATTAGAAAAAAAAAATTTGGTCTTAGATGGGACAGGCACAATTCCAGGGAACAATTAAGTAGTAGATTTGTTTTTAATAATTGGAACTCTTTGTAGGTTCTTATAATTCCAAAAGGAAGACTAATAATTTAACCTTACATAAGGAAGGCTTGCTCTAGGCTAAGAAGCTAAAAAAAGGCAAGAGTAGGAAAAAATGTTGCTTTTGTATTTGGACATTCATCAAATTATAACTCCTTTAATGTGTGTGGTTTCCAGAAAGTTTGCATATTCACATGTGTGGGTGTGCATGTACACATTTAAAAAATTTTCTGTTTAGGATGCTTTTGTTAAATACTCTCTTTAGGTTTGTATTCTTTGTACTTATGCATTTCTGAATAAGGTAAGTTTTCTTGTTTGGTATAATTTTTACCACTCAGAAGGATAGCAAACAATATAATTTTGCTCCTTGAACTGTGGCTTTTGTTTTATCCTGGCTCTTTGATGGTCTTCCTCTTTCTTCTCCCTGGAATCCTCTGGAACTCTTCTAGTCTTATATGCATGCCTAAATCTCTGCCACCTGAAACACAAAGCACCTTCTCAATTAGATAATTCCCATGTATTTTTATTTTCCTTCCATTGTTAAGAAACATTTCCTGAAAGCTGCTTTACTGGCTGTGCCAACTCTTCACTTTTCATCCCAGGCCAGTCTTGCTTCATTGTCTCTGTCTGACACTGTCCTTACTAAAGACCCTGCTGAAGTCCTAGTTGATAATTCAGTGACTCCCTTACAGGGTGAACTGATACTGCTGCCTTGGGCCTGCCCCTTGATGTCACTGACCTCTTCCTTCCAATCTTCTCTAGGCAGTATCATCTATTCTCAGTGCTTCTCCTATCATCTCTATACTGTTGACTTGCTAACAAACATGTCCAGACTCGACCTCTGTTCTAAACCCCAATCATTTTAATCTCTGCCTAGATTTCCCAAATCAAATAAGTATGTCCAGTCTGAAAATAATAATAATAAGAAAAATTGCTGATAATTATTAAGGGCCATCATGCTAAATGCTTTATATGGATTATTTTATCTAATTTGTATAGCAATTCTATGATGTAAATATTATTCCCATTTTACACATGTAGATATATTCAAAGAGGAGTTAACTGACTTGTATCATTAGTAGATACCCCAGAGCTAATAAGTTTTGAAAGCAGGAAGTGTTATACCATGGCCGTTATATATTTTGTTTTGTTTTTTAATTTTATCTAATTTCAGTTAATGGCTTTCATTAATGAGATCCCAATCTGCCTTCATTATTTATCTTTTTTTATTAGCATTTTTTTAACATATGTCCTTTATTATTATTATTATTAACATCTTTATTGCAGTATATTTGCTTTGCAATGGTGTGTTAGTTTCTGCTTTATAACAAAGTGAAATCAGCTATACATATACATATATCCCCATATCTCCTCCCTCTTGTGTCTCCCTCCCACCCTCCCTATCCCACCCCTCTAGGAGGTCACAAAGCACAGAGCTGATCTCCCTGTGCTGTGAAGCTGCTTCCCACTAGCTATCTATTTTACATTTTGGTAATGTATATACGTCCATGCCACTCTCTCACTTCGTCCCAGCTTATCCTTCCCCCTCCCCATGTCCTCAAGTCCATTCTCTACATCTGCATCTTTATTCCTGTCCTGCCCCTAGGTTCTTCAGCACCTTTTTGTTTGTTCATTTTTTTTTAGATTCCATATATATGTGTTAGCATATGGTATTTGTTTTTCTTTTTCTGACTTACTTCACTCTGTATGACAGACTTTAGGTCCATCCACCTCGCTACAAAGAACTCAATTATGTTTCCTTTTATGGCTCGGTAATATTCCATTGTATATATGTGCCACATCTTCTTTATCCATTCATCTGTCGATGGACACTTAGGTTGCTTCCATGTCCTGGCTATTGTAAATAGAGCTGCAATGAACACTGTGGTACATGACTATTTTTGAATTATGGTTTTCTCAGGGTATATACCCAGTAGTGGGATTGCTGCATCGTATGATAGTTCTATTTTTAGTTTTTTTGTTTGTTTGTTTGTTTGTTTTGTGGTATGTGGGCCTCTCACTGTTGTGGTCTCTCCCGTTGCGGAGCACAGGCTCCGGACGTGCAGGCCCAGCGGCCATGGCTCACGGGCCCAGCCGCTCTGCGGCATGTGGGATCTTCCCGGACCGGGGCATGAACCCGTGTCCCCTGCATCGGCAGGCAGACTCTCAACCTCTGTGCCACCAGGGAAGCCCTATTTTTAGTTTTTTAAGGAACCTCCATACTGTTCTCCATAGTGGCTGTATCAATTTACATTCCCACCAACAGTGCAAGAGGGGTTCCCTTTTCTCCACACACTCTCCAGCATTTATTGTTTGTAGATTTTTTGATGATCCAAAGCCAAACTCTCTTGATCCAAACCTTGATTCTGATGCTTTTAAGCAGTATAATCTTGAGCAAGTTATTGAAAGTTTCTGGGCCTTGTTTTTCTCACTGGGAGCAAATGCATTAAAAAAGCATACAATATAGAGTTTTATCCTTAGACAAAATTTTTGTACATAGTATATCTCAATAAATATTAGACACTGTTAATACTACCAGTCACATCTTAATACATCTCCCTGTCAGTTTCTAGAGTTACAACATAATGTTTCTCCCAATACCTTCTGGTAGACAATTTCTTGGGATCCATCTGTATAGAGAGTTGTACACTGTCTGTTATGTTAGTTTCTTTACATCCATCACACCTGTGCTAAACATCCCTGCTTGTTTAAGTCGTCTGAGTTCATCTGCAGGCTACTAATTGAATGGTCAAAATATCTGTTAGTTTACAACAAATATATCTGCTGGCTAATAACTGTATGGTCAAAATATTTGTTGGGACATAAAGATACTTCCCAATCCCTAGTCCCAGGTAGGCTGTTATACATATGCTAACCAATTACAGTCATCCCCTCTGGATTTTCTCCATCAGATTATCTTGTCTGTTTTTCTGTAATGTTTATTGCTGTATGGAACCCCTTAGATTTAATTAGATCCACTGAAGCCGTCATTATGGTCTGAATCTGGGTCATGTTCTCATTTTCAGAAAGATCATTTACTTCAAAATTGTCATGAAGTTTGTTCCTATTATTAAATATCTCCAGTAAAGTTTCCAAAATTCTCCAACTGAGCCCAATTTAATCAGAAGTCACTGATTTTAATTACTGAATCTACCTGCAGCTTTATAAGTTCACAGAGATTATGTCACCTTTTAAGGTTAAATCTAGCTGAAAGTTTCCCTCATTATCTAAGCCTGTAACCTCTTCTTTCCATTTATGAAGACAGTGCTTTCCCTTTTTTCTATGTGGAACTTGCCTTATTATTATTATTATTTTTTTTTATCTTGGCCAAGAGCCTGCAATGGATCAGACTATCAACAGCAGCAAGAGAAGGAAGCCAAGGTCCATCCATGTACCACACTCATCTTTGTGGGCCCACATCCCACAAAGCTTCTGCTGTCTTTGCAGACTCATTTGGGCTGGATCAGATTTTCACTTCCATTGTTGCTAATATGGGTTCCCTAATACTGCCCACCACATATACACATACACTCCCAGTCCCCAGAGGCATATTTCTGTTTTTTTTATTTTTATTTTTATTGGAGTATAGTTGATTTACTATGTTGTGTTACTTTCTGCTGTAAGAGGCATGTATCATGGATCCTTTTCTTGAAAAAATGAAAACAAGTTTTAATGCAGTGATATTCAGATAGGGACAGAAGTGTAGATATTCACAGCCTTTCCCCCTCCCCCAGCCATTAAGAAGAATTTATGTGTGTCAGATATCAGATCACAGGCCTTAGCTGTACAGGAAAGGGTAATGGACAAGTGGTGGACTGGATTATTCTCAGGGTATATAAACTGATTTTTAACTTACACAAAGCTACTTAAACACAAAAAAGATAAAAATCTCTAAATTGGGGATGGGGTGATGACAATGGAGAAGAAGGGAAATGCAAAGGGGCTGGAGTTTGAAGGGAAAGACCGGAATGGAGATTAGAACAGTGGCAATATTGTGTGAGGCACTGAAAGAGATGAGTAGAGGCATTTTAATGTGCACCCTATGATAGTTACACCTTTTTTGCCATCTCTTCAAAAGCACTCTCTGAACACATACTACTTTGAACAGCTTTTTGTGTTAGGTTTTTATTTCCTTTGAGTGTATGTAAAGCTATTTGAGGATGGATCTTAATATGGAAACAGAGGCCCTGTTTTATACTGCTTATGTTTTTTTAACAACAACAGAATACTAAAATGCAGTTAATGAAAAATGATGTATTGCTAAGCCCTTTTCTCTCCCCTATAGATCCGTGTATAAATTTCTTGCATTGCTTCTATATAATGAAAAAAAATCATTTCCTATATCAAGCTCATATTTTTCCTTCTTGTCTGTGACTAATTGAATCTTCTATTACAACATCATCTTAATACCAATCATCAACCTGATTATAAGCCAGTTAATTATTAATCAGAACATGACCATGTTTCCTATTATGATAGCTTTAGTGTCATTTGGTTTTCAGTTCTGTGTTATGCAGACTTTCTATTTCCTTTGTAAATCTAGATTTTTAAAATAAAGAGCTTTCTCGGAAATTTACCATTGTACATTTACATACATATACTTAAGACTGGACACATTTCTTTTTTTCTTTTTTGGCCACACCATGCAGCTTGCTGGATCTCAGTTCCCCAACCAGGTATCGAACCCATGCCCCCTGCAGTGGAAGCAGAGTCCTAACCACTGGACCATCAGGGAATTCCCAAGATTGGACACATTTCTTAACCAAAAATATTTCCATTTACTTTATTTTTCTTCAAAAGTGCTTCACTGTGATTTTCTGATGTTACAGTCCAAGAATAAGCATGCCTCAAACTAACTCAGTCCCTAGCAAACCTTTGATTAGTACTCCTCCTGTTTCATATAAGCTTAGGTTCATAATTCACAAACTAGCTTCTACAGTTAGATTAATTTATGAGCAATTATTATAATCACAATTTGCATTCATATAAGTAGTAATGATCTTACTGGAATTATAAGTAAACTTGACCCATCACATAGGTACAAAAGAAAGCTTGGGGATACACAGAATCCCTTAATAAGAAAAAAAAAAAAAAAGCACTCTAGAACTAGTACATATGACATTATTATTAATGAGAGGAAATAAAACAGTATAGGGATGTTAATAGAAATATTAATAGAGAGATTGGAAACTCAGAATACATATTGTAAATAGGATGTTACAGGAAAGTCAATAATACTTGGCAGTAAGAAGATTCTAATGCTTTTAATGAGAATGTGGAAAGTGTGTGTAAATTCCACATGATAATTCTGAATGGGCAGAAAAGGGCTGCAGAAATTTTCAGAGTAGAAAATCTACTGGTCATTCAGACCCATAAATGACTAAATAAAATTATTTATCATATCCTGTGTACATTTAGCTCTGGGAACTAACCTGAAATATATCATAGTATTAATTTTAAATTTGTTTTCATTCTGGTAATGGAGACTAAGGAGACAACCTCTACCAGCAGCATCATAGAACATAACAGAGAAACGGTGAAGTTAATTTCTCTACTAAACGGTGGTTCAGGCTTTTTGTAAAATAATAATCTACACTAGTTTCTATGACAATGAAGGACAAGAAAGTCTATGAATAATTTATTAATAGAGACTACCTATTAGCCTAATAAATAAAATCCTACCAGTTTTCCTAGTATTATGTATTCAAATTGTTAAATGGCTGCCTTACTCATATAATTAAATTGACCACTACAAGTGTCATGTCTCTGAGATAAAGAGAAAGAAAGCACAAAACGAGGTAAGGAGGGAGGGAGGGAGGGAGGCAAATGGAGGGGCTATTTCTCCAAAATACTATCTTAAATGAATATTAGTTCTAGTCCCATATTCCTTCATTTTAAGGATCGATGGACTTAAATAAGCAACATCTCTTATTCCCATGTTTCTGTTTTGTTTCTGAGTGTGTTTGTGTGAGTGTGTGTGTGTGTGTGTGTCTGGCAAACTGTAGGTAATAGCACATGCACCAACATATTTGATGTGTATGAGTTATTTGCTAAACGTTGCATTATAAAAGTACTTGTGAAGGAAAAGTACTTGGAAGAAATTTTCCTCAGCCCTCATGCATTAGTACGGTTCACTTTTATAGAGAAAACCTAAACCCATAATGAAAAGTGAAAAGATTTAGTTAGTTCCTAGAAAACAAGAGTCAGCTGGGGCTGGGGGGCTGATAAGCTTATTTAAGCTAGAAATTAAAAGGCATGAGAAAATATTTTTTGAAAGTCAATGAATAGAAGTTTGCAGTAGACTACATCTGGCCCAGGAATGTATATATCTTGGATAAAATAGTGTTAAGGAGAGAGAGACAGAGAGAAAGAGAGACACTTCCGTTGTTGTTGTTTTGGTACGCGGGCCTCTCACTGCTGTGGCCTTTCCCGTTGCGGAGCGCAGGCTCCGGACGCGCAGGCTCCGGACGCGCAGGCTCAGCGGCCATGGCTTACGGGCCCAGCCGCTCCGCGGCATGGGAGATCTTTCCGGACTGGGGCACAAACCCGTTTCCCCTGCATCGGCAGGCGGACTCTCAACCACTGCGCCACCAGGGAAGCCCCAGAGAGAGACGTTTTAGCAAGACTAACCTGCTCAAGTTCACCACAGACCCATGGCTCTCTACTGTATACCAGGTAATCTGAGCTTTAACAGACCCCATGGCTCTCTATTGTATACCAAGTAATCTGAGCTTTAACATCTATTTTAACTTCTTATTCCTAAAAGAAATTTGAGTTTGTGATTCTTGCAGATCATGAGGAAATAATCTGATCGAATGGAGAAAAGCTTAGAAGGAATTCCTAGAGTTTGGGGCTAAATGAACAATGAGGGAAATGCCTTTTGAAAATCATATATTGCTGAATGCATATATTTGTATTTTATTTCTTTCATGTGGAAACTTGAAGGGCAGTTTTCTGTAACTTCTGTGAGTTCAGTAATTTATCTTGGTTAGAAAAGATAAAAAGACAAATAACTGCCTGCTTTCCTAAATAAATGTGTGCGTGTATGTGTGTGTGTATATATATATATATATATATATATATATATATATATATATA